>NC_083232.1:90822524-91148939 GCF_032191835.1 Heteronotia binoei | reverse complement strand
TCATTTCAATCCATCCTGCACAGGAGAGTCCCCTGGTGGACTTGTCCAAGATATATCAAATCAAAAAGTACCCGTATAACATTCCTAATCAAACCACGCTTTGTGAATTTTCGGGGACTTGAAGAAAGGCTTTCACATATGGAGTTAATTCTCCATCTCCTGGGCCCAGCCGGTTACCAGAATTTTTGAAAAGTCGGTCTGAGAACCAGAAAAGACTGCTGCTGGATCAGGTGAATGGTTCATCTAATCCAGCATCTTGCCTCACTTATGGTGGCTCCCAGGGGTGGAATTCTAGCAGGAGCTCCTTTGCATATTAGGCCACACACCCCTGGTGTAGCCAATCCTCCAAGAGCTTACAAAAAAAGAGCTGGCTCCTCGTGGGGTTTCCAAGGGAACCAGTTACTCTAGAGCAGGGGTGGCCAACAGTAGCTCTCCAGATGTTTTTTGCCTACAACTCCCATCAGCCACAGCCATTGGCCATCCTGGAGAAAACTTCTGGAGAGCTACCGTTGACCACCCCTGCTCTAGAGGGCCAACAACAGGACAGAGAGGCTGGCACCTTTCCCTGATGTTTCCTCCTGTCGCCGGAATTCAGAGACTTACTACATCTGATTGTAGACGGTCCCTTTAGTGACCATGGCTAGTGAGAGCCAGTTTGGTGTAGTGGTTAAGTGCGTGGACTCTTATCTGGGTGAACCGGGTTTGATTCCCCATCCTCCACTTCAACCTGCTGGAATGGCCTTGAGTCAGCCATAGCTCTCACAGAGCTGTCCTTGAAAGGGCAGTTGCTGTGAGAGCCCTCTCAGCCCCACCCACCTCACAGGGTGTCTGTTGTGGGGGGAGAAGATATAGGAGATTGTAAGCCACTCTGATTCAGAGAGAAGGACAGGGTATAAATCTGCAATTCTTCTTCATCTTCTTCTTCTAGTGGCCACCGATAACCACTCCTCCATGAGACTATTTAATCCTCTTTTAAACCTGTCTGTTCCTGCGGCCATCACTGCATCCTTTGGCTGTGATTCCGCATGCTAATCACTCATGTAAAGAAGTACTTTTTTTCTGTCCATCCTGAATCTACTGCCCATCAATTTCATTGGATGTCCTCTGGTTGTAGTCTTTTGAGAGAGGAAGGAAAAGTTCTCTGCCCCGTGTTTAATCTTGTCTACCTCTAGCACATCTCCTGTTAGTCATCTCTTTTCTATACTGAAGAGACCTCGACTCTTCATTCTTTCCTTATAGGGAAAGAGCTTCAACCTCCAATAATCTTGGTTGCTCTCTTCTGTACTTTCCCAGTTCTTCAAGGTCCTTTTTGAAATACAGTTGCCAGAAATGTGCACGGTTTACAAAATGAGGCCACAACATAGATCTATACAGATACAATGGCATAGACTGCTCCCTTCAAAGCAGCCATTTCCTCCATGGGAACAAGCAATGTCAATCTCCTGGTGAGAGCTGGAGTTCACCTGGAATTACCAGTGATGGTGGAGGAGATGGTCTCTTCCTTCCCCAGCCTCACTCTCCCAAGACTCCAGCCCCAAATCCCCATAAATGTTCCAGCCTGGAACTGACAAACATAAAGGGAACTGATCTCTGTAGTCGGGAAAAGAAATGACAAGCTTTCCAAATAGTCCAAAATTTTGCAGCTAACTTTAACTATTAACCAAATAGGGGGGTTAGATCCAAACCATGTACGTAGACCCAAAAATGCCCTTTGATTACCGTAGTGGAAGAAGTCTACTAAAGGTGTAGATTCTGACCAGTGGAGGGCTTCTAGCGTCCTGGCCCCACTAATGGACCCCCTGCTGGCACCTAGGTTTTTTGGCCACTGTGTGACACAGAGTGTTGAAATGGATGGGCCATTGGCCTGATCCAACATGGCTTCTCTTACGTTCACTGTAGATCAGTCTCTTCTTCATTAAAAAAAGAAGGCTAATGTGTCTGAATGACTCTAGGAATCTCCTCAGTGGGCCTTATGGAAAGAAAATGGTTCCTGCCAAGTGCCCGTCAAGAGACCTCTCATGTTTGGGGTGGGGGGAAAGGTTAGATTGTTAGACTGTGGAAGAGACAGAGAGGGGGCTGACAGGCACTACTGTGAGACGGATGAACCACCCGGTGGGTGCAGAGAGAGGAATCTCTCTCCATGGGGATCTGATGTGGGATAGCAAATTTGCTTACTTGCAGTAGTGGCTCCGGGTCTTAACCTGTGTGCTATCTGTGCCTTTGTAAATAAAGCAAATACCACATGCTAGAAGTTCCTAGTGGTGCTTCCTCTAAAAGGAACAACACACTTAAGCACTCAAGGAAAGGCAACTTTGTAGCCAACCTCTTTATCTGGATCCAACCCTTACAGAGTTATTGTTATTCCTTTTCAAATCATCACAGATAGAACCTGTGGGAAAAAAAATGGTTGTACAAATATCTGGGGGTCTCTAATTGTTCAGAAGGTCCCACATCATTATTTTTTTTTAAAAAAGGGCCATGTTGAATCGGAAGACTTTCATGAAATATGGGAATGGTTTCTAATCTGTATAGATTAAAAGTTTGCCTCAATATTCATGTCTCAAACTTTTCAATGTATGATAAAGATGTTCATTGCATCAGAGAGAATCTTAAACTGGTTCCCTCAAGAAATAATGCTGGAAGAATTAAGACGAAGCATCTACGGTTCTATATTCATTCTGTTAATTTGTCTTCTATTCAATAAATGTTTTATCACTTTACTTTGTTTTGGATTGTGGTGGAAAGTGCCTTCAAGTCATGGCCAATTTATGGTTGACATCTCATGGGGTTTTCAAGACAGGAAGCAAGAAGATTGTTTGATGATATTGATGACATTGGATTTATATCCTGCCCTCCACTCCGAAGAGTCTCAGAGCAGCTTACAATCTCCTTTCCCTTCCTCCCCCACAACAGACATCCTGTGAGGTGGGTGGGGCTGGAGAGGGCTCTCACGGCAGCTGCCTTTTCAAGGACAACCTGTGCCAGAGCTATGGCTGACCCAAGGCCATGCTAGCAGGTGCAAGTGGAGGAGTGGGGAATCAAACCCGGTTCTCCCAGATAAGAGTCCGCACACTTAACCACTATATCATACTGTCTCTCCGTTTGCCGTTGCCTAGCTCCACATAGCAGTCTGGGGCTTTCTTGGAGGTCTCCCATTCAAGTATTAATCAGGGGTGGAATTCTAGCAAGAGCTCCTTTGCCTATTAGGTCACACAGCCCTGATGTAGCCAATCCTCCAAGAGCTTACAGAAAAGAGCCTTGTAAGCTCTTGAAGGATTGGCTACATCAGGGGTGTGTGACCTAATAGGCAAAGGAGCTCCTACTAGAATTCCACCCCTGGTATTCACTAGGAAAGGAAAGGTCCCCTGTGCAAGCACCAGTCGTTTTCAACTCTGGGGTGACGTTGCTTTCACAACGTTTTCATGGCAGACTTTTTACGGGGTGGTTTGCCATTGCCTTCCCCAGTCTTTTACACCAGGGGTGGCCAATGGTAGCTCCAGATGTTTTTTGCCTACAACTCCCATCAGCCCCAACCAGCATGGCCAATGGCTGGGGCTGATGGGAGCTGTAGGCAAAAAACATCTGGAGAGCTACCGTTGGCCACCCCTGTTTTACACTTTCTCCCCAGCAAGCTGGATACTCATTTTACCGACTTCGGAAGGATGGAAGGCTGAGTCAATCTTGGGCCAGCTACCTGAATCCAGCTTCTGCTGGAATCAAACTCAGGTCGTGAGCAGAGAGTTCAGACCACAGTACTGCAGTACTGCTGCTTTACCACTCTGCACCACGGGGCCGCTATGGTATTCGCTAAGGTCTGCCCAATTTAGCTTTTGAAATCTGATGAGACTGTGCTAGCCATGGACAAGCAGGTCAAAGTAAAATGTTTGTGAAGAACTGCAAATAGAAACAAAAATAATTTTTCTTTTTTTAAAAAAATCCAAAGGAATGTGCAATCTAGTTTCTGTCTCCTCCCCCTTCAATTTAGTTATTCTACCACCCACATGGTGGCAGCAAAGTATTATAGAAACCCAATTGCCTCCCTGGGTTATCTTTCGGTAAGGAAGGAAAGCAACTCTAGAATAGGCAAGATGGAGTGACTGAAGCGTCCGAGCAGCGTGGCAGGCAAATAATATCTTGGAAAAGAATCTTTGCGCACACACTTAGAACATACGTGTTTCGGATGTGTGTAGCCACTCCAAGTGGGCTGATCGGGCAGAAATAAATAAATAAATATTTTAAAAAATCAACTAAGTGTCCACACGTCCTCGAATCACGTGTCTGGAATTTCCCAAAGGGGGCTTCATTTCGGTCTCCGAGTGGCTTCGTTTTTTTCCTAATCAAAACCCTCATAGAGCAATAAACCCTCAAAGAGCAATAAAATGCATCGATGTCTACATTATAGTGGGTTCAACACTTAGAAGAGGCAAAGTCGCCGTGGCCATAGCTCTCTTTATTTAGTACAGCATAGTAACGACTGAACTCTAAAGACTGGAGAACTGGGCCAACGGCGCCAACTATATACAGTTTAAGGTTCCCGCGCTAAAACACCATTGGGTCATTTGTACCAGCTGGGGCCCTGTGATTGGACCAGGGCAGTAGGGATTTGGATCCTACTGTCCATTGTTCCTCAGTCCCCAAGCTCAGTCCACACGGCTCCAATGAGCCAGGCAGGAACACTGGTAAAACATATTGCATGAGTCCACATACACAACCAAGTCATTTTGACAGTTTGCAAGTCGTGTGGCAAGTTGCATAAGTCAAGTGGATCTCGGCAAGTTCTGTGAGAAGTTAAAACGATTATGTGCCCGATCCTCCTTTGTCCTGATTCGCAGCTGCATCTCACACCTTCAGTTCCTTTCGACGTATTCGTTGCGGTTTACGTAGGACATCCATCTTTAGACATATCACATGGTACCAACTTCCAGGGACTTGGAAATCTAATAACTGGATTGCACCTTCGAATATTCTGCTATGATAAAAAAAATTGGTCCTGACAAATAGGAAACTAGTATGTGATGCTAACTTTCTACATGCAGGTTTTTTTAAAAAAAAAATGTGGAGGGACCATTTAGCCTTGTGGTCCCTTTCCTATATTCTGGAAAAGCAGTTTCAAGAGGGTTGTGGCATTTGATGCACCGGTCTCTTGACCGTAATGTGGCCTATGACAGTCACAGAATCATAGAGTCGGAATGGACCTCCAGGGTCATCTACTCCAACCCCATGCACAATGCAGGAAATTCACAAAGACTTCCTGCAACATGCCCAGAAGATGGTAATGCCCCCCCTCCCCAAAACCCTCCAGAATCCCTGGGCCAAACTAGCCTAGAGAAAATTGCTTCCTGATCCCAAAGTGGCAATTGGCATTTCCCTGGGCATGTAAGAAAGGGCTATTAGAACATATGAAACTGCCTTATACTGAATCAGAACCTTGGTCCATCAAAGTCAGTATTGTCTACTCAGACTGACCGCACTTCTCCAGGGTCTCAAGCTGAGGTTTTTTACTCCTATTTGCCTGGACCCTTTTTAGTTGGAGAGGCCAGGGATTGAACCTAGGACCTTCTGCTTACCAAGCAGATGCTCTACCGCTGAGCCACCATCCTTCTCCAACTGAGCACTGATGCCACCCTTCCCACCCTCCTTCCCATGATCTGCCACAGACCATTTTCACAGTAGTGGAATTCCCCACATTGATGTTTTTAAAACTGTGCGTTATGTGAAATTTTCCGTAGTAACATTTCCACATCTATTTCACATTTTGCTCCGTCAGTTAGGGTGGGCAACCGGAGGCATTGGTGAGAGCAGATCAGGGTAGGAAGACTCTTGTATGAAAAACTCTGCTGTAAGGGGTTTAGAAAAAAAAATCTGTGCCCTTACCCCTTGAAATTTTGCTAGTTTCATTGAAATTTAGGGATAAATTTCTAATCTGGGCACAGTTTCATTCTCAGTTTTAAAAAAATACAACCCAAAAAGAGAGTAACTTCTGCCCGCAATGAGGATGAGAAATTCATTTGCTGGCTACTATGTTTCTTCCACCTCCAGAATAACAGGCACAACTTTCAAAGCAGATAAAAATGATAAATCCAAATTAAATTTAGTTATTTCCACTTGAGAACCAGTTTGATGTAGTGTTGGATAAGTGCGTGGACTCTTATCTGGGAGAACCAGGTTTGATTCCCCACTCCTCCACTTGCAGCTTCTGGAATGGCCTTGGGTCAGCCATAGCTCTGGCAGAGTTGACCTAGAAAGGGCAGCTGCTGTGAGAGTTCTCCCAGCCCCACCTACCACACAGTGTGTTTGTTGTGGGGGAGGAAGATAAAGGAGTTTGTGAGCCTCTCTGAAACTCTGAGATTAGGAGTGGAGGACAGAATATAAATCCAATGTCGCCGCCTGTGAAGGGTGGGATATAAATCCAATATCATCACAGTCTTTTTCTTCGTCTTCTTCATTTAGTACGAATGAATGTTTCAAGCTTAAGCAGACTCACTTCTAGATGTCAGCTCATTAAGGAATGCTCCGTTAAGTTATCTGTTGCGTAAGCAATTAATTTGTTGAATGTATGTAAGGAAATTTTCATATTGCTGAAATATCAGTATATGTCTCTCTTCTAGATACAAGGGAATCTGGGAACGTTCATTTCAATCAATAAGATAAATAATAAAATTATTTTACTTCAGGGCTTTTTAGAAGAAAATCTGGAACAGCACAGTGGGACGTGATTGGCACAGACACATGGTGTTGACGGGTATCATCACAGTCTTCTTCTTCTTCTTCTTCTTCATTTAGTACGAATGAATGTTTCAAGCTTAAACAGACTCGCTTCTAGATGTCAGCTCATTAAGGAATGCTCCGTTAAGTTATCTGTTGCGTAAGCAATTAATTTGTTGACTGTATGTAAAAAAAAATTCATATTACTGAAATATCAGTATATGTGTCTCTTCTAGATACAAAGGAATCTGGGAACGTTCATTTCAATTCAATCAATAAGATAAATAATAAAATTATTTTACTTCAGGGCTTTTTAGAAGAAAATCTGGAACAGCACGGTGGGGCGTGATTGGCACAGACACGTGGTGTTGACTGGTATGGCACAGTAGTAGTAGTGGCAGTAGTAGTGATGATGATGATGATAATAAAGTCTACTTGTTACTTTGCGTAGCCAGTGTCTCCCCTGTCCTGCCTGTTACTCATTCATCATTCACCTTCAGTCTCTCAGGCAAGGGGTCTTTTAAAAAGTGTATAAACAGATACTGGACCTCAGTGAATGAATGCCATATACAAATCTTTTGTTCAACTTAGAAAGATATAGGTGCAAGCACCAAGTTGTTATTAACCCATAGGGTGACATCAAATCATGACGTTTTCTTGGCAGACTTTTTACAGGATGGTTTGCCATTGCCTTCCCCAATCATCTACACTTGACCCCCAGCAAGCTGGGTACTGATCTTACCGACCTCGTAAGGATGGAAGGCTGAGTCAACCTTGAGCTGGCTACCTGAACCCAGCTTCCATGATGTTATAAAACTAGCTATCTGACAGCAGAAAAGAAGGGGATATTCCTAGAGCACACGGAATGGAGGGGAAAAAATCAATTTGATTGGAATGCATAGAAAGTTCTGTTGAAAAAAAAAGTCACAATAGGCAACTGGGAAGGTATCGTGTGTTCTCTGAAGCCTGGTTCACTCAAAGAGCAGAGAAGATGATCAGCCCGTCTGGTTCGTGTGCCTGAATATTCTGTCATGTAGCAAAGTTGCCTTTGCATAGAAATCTGGTTTGTCAGGAAGCCCACCTGTCTCCCCAACCTACTAGTTTTCAATTCAGGGGAAAGACTGTTGGGGATAGGATTGGTGACTATAGACAAGTTGGAAAGGGTTCAGAGGAGGGCGATGAAGATGGTGAGGGGTCTGGAAACCAAGTCCTATGAAGAAAGGTTGAAGGAGCTGGGGATGTTTAGCCTGGAGAGGAGGCGGCTGAGAGGTGATATCATCACCATCTTCAAGTACTTGAAGGGCTGTCATATAGAGGATGGTGTAGAATTGTTTTCTGTGGCCCCGGAAGGTAGGACCAGAACCAATGGGTTGAAATTAAATCAAAAGAGTTTCCGGCTCAACATTAGGAAGAACTTCCTGACCATTAGAGCAGTTCCTCAGTGGAACAGGCTTCCTCGGGAGGTGGTGGGCTCTCCTTCCTTGGAGGTTTTTAAACAGAGGCTGGATGGCCATCTGACAGCAATGAAGATCCTGTGAATTTAGGGGGAGGTATTTGTGAGCCCCGTGGCGCAGAGTGGTAAAACTGAAGTACTGCAGTCCCAACTCTCTGCTCACTTCCTAGTTATCTTCAATGACAGCCCCCATATAGAGCTGTGATACAGAGGAGGGCAATGAAGATGGTGAGGGGTCTGGAGACCATGAGGAAAGGTTGAAGGAGCTGGGGATGTTTAGCCTGGAGAGGAGGCGGCAGACAGGTGATAGGATCCCCATCTTCAAGTACTTGAAGGGCTGTCATATAGAGGATGGTGCAGAATTGTTTTCTGTGGCCCCGGAAGGTAGGACCAGAACCAATGGGTTGAAATTAAATCAAAAGAGTTTCCGGCTCAACATTAGGAAGAACTTCCTGATCGTTAGAGCGATTCCTCAGTGGAACAGGCTTCTTCAGGAGGTGGTGGGCTCTCCTTCCTTGGAGGTTTTTAAACAGAAGCTAGATGGCCATCTGACAGCAATGAAGATCCTGTGAATTTAGGGGGAGGTGTTTGTGGGTTTCCTGCATTGTGCAGGGGGTTAGACTAGATGGCCCTGGAGATCCCTTCCAACTCTATGATTCTAGTCTAATCCTTTCCTAGTTTTTTACTCTGAAGCGGAACTCTGATAAATGTAATCTTTCACCTGAAGTGGTAGAGATCATTCTTCCAGCTTAGCACTCTTCTACATTATCATCTAATTCTGCTTCATGTGCAGAAGAGGCCTCAGTTTAATGGAATCAGCAGGGCCAGTCCTAGACTGTCTGGCACCCTAGGCAAGGATATCTTCTGGTGCCCTCCCCTTCCACACTGATAATGTCACCAGAAGGCCGTCACCCTAGGCAGTCACCTAGTTTGCCTAGTGGCAGAGCCAGCCCTGGAAATCAGGTCCATTCAAGGCTTGTTGCTTCAGAAAAGACACAATGCCCCTTATTGTTAATGAAGTGCAGTCTATGATAGAAAACAAAGAGCCAGTTTGGTGTAGTGGTTAAGTGCACAGACTCTTATCTGGTTTGATTCCCCGTTCCTCCACTTGCACCTGCTGGAATGGCCTTGGGTCAGCCATAGCTCTCGTGGGAGTTGTCCTTGAAAGGGCAGTTGCTGTAAGAGCTCTCTCAGCCCCACCTACCTCACAGGGTGTCTGTTGCGGGGAGGGAGGAGGAAAAGGAGATTGTGACCCCTCTGAGATTCAGAGTATGGGGCGGGATATAAATCCAAGATCTTCTTCTTCTTTAAGCTAAGGTGGAGGGAGATACTGAGAACACATCTTACCGTTGTGGCGGTTAGACAAAGAAGCCAGAAGGGGGGTCAGCTGACAGGAAGAAAGTCCCTAAGAATGGTATTGTGGATAAACAAAGAGAGCAGCAGAACAGACAAGAGGAAACTGACCTGTCCATCCTAAAAGATCCACTGACCCCTCTGGCGTATGATTTGCTTGGTACAAAGAGACATCGTACAGTCCTTCATTTCCCACAGGAACCAGAGGATTAGGGGAATAAGCCTGCTCACCCCAGTCCTAAAGGAGTAGATTTTTGGGGAAGAGGGATGGATTTTCCAAATTATTTTCCTGCAATTAGTTAGCACCCTCCCCCCCCCCCCCCGCAAAAAAAAAAAAAGATTTTGCCCCTTCTGTATGAGTTTCAGAGACCAATGACGAAGCCAACAAATGGCTTGTAGCTGTGGCTTCACGTTCAAGAGAACTTCCCATGTCGTTCCCCTTGGAATGGAGAAGTACATTCATAGCCTTATTTAAATGGCGATTAAAGATGCCTTAAAACATGAATGGCTCCTCACTCCTGGGCCACAAATGTTTCCATTGCGGCATTTGTTTGTCCAAAGGTTCCAGAGAACATGATGTCCTTGGAAATGAAAGCCCTGTGTCAACATCCTGTAGATCAGAGCCGTTAGATTGGCTCTCGGACACTTATTCTCTTTTTAGTAGTATATTAATAGTAAGATGATTATCAACTGTTTATATTTAACTAAAAGACTTCCGACCACAAGCTACAGAGAACACATGTTGAATGGGAGGTGGGAACTCTTAGCACTTTATTGGGATTTTTTTGGCCTCAGAGCAAAATACATGTAGAAAAGTAGGTTTAAAAAATAATAATAATATGGAGGATTTTCAGAAGGGCTGCAAAGCTTTAATTGATAACCAAGTATGTCTTCATCTGATTAACTAATGGGGCCATGAACTAAGGAGACTTTTTTTGGGAACATATTTTGTCCCTGCTATTTGGTGTAATGGCAAATCAAAAAGGGAATGGTCCATAACTCCTGACCAGAGCATGAGTGAGGTCTAGGGTCCAGTCCCTCAACAGTATGAGTTCAAGGATGCCAGAAGCCAGGTTGAAAAAGACCCCGAAACACCTCTGTCAACCGCAATGGACACTATTTGGTTAAATGGACCATTAAAAATGTAATATAACAAAATGACTAAGGCAATTAAAAACATGAGAAGAGACACGCTGGATCTGACCAAAGGCCCATCTAGTATGGTTGCCAGTCCCCAGTTGGACAAACACAAGCGCAACCCAAAGGTTATAGCGATAAATGACTAATATCAGTATAAAATTACAGTACAACAAAGAGAAAATGAAATGAAATGAAAACCACCCCAAAGTATCCAAAATGGACTCGGTGCCAATTCCAGTAGAGGCAAAGGCTGCTTTGAGCAGTTTGGGAGCATAAGCCGTAATTGAGAGAGCGTCTTGTGGAGACTTCGGGTCCCTATGGATTTTGTTTGAGTATTGAAGAATTGTGTATTGTATAAATATCGTGGAATGTCCCTCGTTGATAAGGGCTTGAAACAAGCGAGACAGAAGTTGACGAGCTGTCCGGGGAATTCCAGCTGCTTCCTACATGTGAAAAATTGAATGCCTTTGAATCTACTGGAATGCCTTTGCATCTACCTGGCTCCACCCCAATGTCTCCTGGCTCCACCCCCAAATTCCCCAGATCTTGAATTGGGCCTGGCAACCCTATCATCTAGTCCAGTGTTCCGTTCACACAGTGACCAACCAAGGCACACCAGTTGTTAAAATCCCGAGGATTTCAGATTTATATTGATAAAAAAAAATTATCTTTAAGTCTTTACAAAATAATGATTTGCCCTCTGAAAGTGAAGTGATTTTTTTCTCCCCTGAAGTGAAACGTAAGTCTCTTTGCCAAGGCAAATTGCCTCAGACCTAATATATTCCATAATAGGATGTTTTGCAAACGCTGCATTTTAACGTGCTCCTGCAGATTGGATTTGTGATTTTTGTTGTTGTCGCTGATTCTATTTCTGCTGCCTTTGTGGTTCTTGCCAACGTTCAGAACCGTGACTGATTTTGATTAGGGGTATTTACTTATCAGTCATCTTTTCCAGCGACGGAGGGGGGTTTTTTTGTGTGTGTCTGTAAGGCAAATGAAGAAGAGCTCCATGCGCAGCTGTGGGGATGCGGGCGGGGAGGAATGTCGATACATGAACTGATGGGGCCGGGGCCCAGTCGAGGAAAGGTAGGCACAGCCATGACTTTGGCATGCCGACAGATTGGTATTCGAGTCTCCTCCCCTCGTCCTATGGCACCAACACTTGCTTGTCGCATACAGTGGCTACTGTTGTCACTTCATTCTCCTCCTGTTCAGAAACCAAGGGTGCCCCTACTGATTCCCTGAGCCTGTGGGTACCGCTTCTACCTTGGGCATCCCATTGTTCAATCTGTTGCTATGTTAGGCAGCGGGGGGGGGGGGGGGTTGTAGCAGGAACTCCTTTGCATATTAGGCCACATCCTTCTTATGTAGCCAATCCTCCAAGAGCTACTGTAAGCTCCCGTAGGCCCTGTACTAACAGCCCTGTAAGTTCTTGGAGGATTGGCTACATCAAGAGTGTATGGCCTAATACGCAAAAGAGTTCCTGTTACAAAGACAGCCCTGCTAGACAGAGAAAGGAGCAGGGCTTTTTTGTAGCAGGAACTCCTTTGCCTATTAGGCCACACCCTTCTTATGTAGCCAATCCTCCAAGAACTTACAGGGCTGTTAGTACAGGGCCTACTGTAAGCTCCAGGAGGATTGGCTACATCAGGGGTGTGTGGCCTAAGATACAAAGGAATTCCTGCTACAAAAAAAAAAAAAGCCCTGCTAGACAGAGATAGAAGCGTGTAGATGGTATGGAAGATACACGGTGCGAGCAGCTCTCCTTGTAAATTACACACATCTGCTAGTTCTGGCAGGGCCTTCAGGAACCAGGAATAACTGCCTCAGAGCCTGGATCCAGTCCAAGGGCTGCAGGTCGGCCGTTTCCTGCTGTCGAAAGTGGCTCATGTTCAACCAACTGCTGGCAGAAGGTGGGATGGCTACATCTTTCCTCCCAGAAATCCCTTTAGACTCCAGAAGGATTATTCCTGGGTGAGCCTGCATGGATGCGTAAGGCCAAGGAGAGTAGTGAGGAGAAGGAAGAGAGTGGAAAGGTCCCCTCTTCTTCACTGATGGAGCCAATGGAGGAAGAGCCAGTTTCATCCTCTGCCTCCCTTCTCATGATAGGCTCACCGATTTGTGTGGTTGCTCATCTCAGTGGGTCTCACAACCCAGGAATAACCTTCTTGGGAATCAAAAGGGACTTATGGGGGGCAGGATGTTGGGAAAACTCGCCTTCACCTTCTGGTGGCATTTGATAGAATTTACCATTGTTGTTCATTTCTTTGAAGTAGTAACTATTTGGTTATGAAATTCTTACGCATTGATTATACAACTGTACCGGGCAGGTTCAGAGGACGCTTGTCCATTACTGTTGTGTAAACCAGTGATCTTATTGTCCCAGAGGCTGCCACCCAATCTCCGGCTGTCCCATTTCAGAATGCAGAGCAAAGGAATCCTCCTACATAAAAAAAAAGAGAAGCCTCTTCGCATAGAAAACGGGCATGTCAGGAATTCTTACCCCACCTTGTTCTTGGCATCAAATTTTCTGGAAGAAAAGTATTTCGTTGGGGTGGAATATTCGAGCGTGTGAGCCACACAGCCGGAACTGGTTGAAGTAGGCTAAAGTAAGCCAATCCTAATGGAGGAACGCAGGGAAAGAAGAAGAAGAAGATATTGGATTTATATCCCGCCCTCCACTCCGAAGAGTCTCAGAGCGGCTCACAATCTCCTTTACCTTCCCCCCCCCCACACAACAGACACCCTGTGAGGTAGATGAAGATATTGGATTTATATCCCGTCCTCCACTCCGAAGAGTCTCAGAGCGGCTCACAATCTCCTTTACCTTCCCCCCCCCCACAACAGACACTCTGTGAGGTAGATGAAGATATTGGATTTATATCCCGCCCTCCACTCCGAAGAGTCTCAGAGCGGCTCACAATCTCCTTTACCTTTCTCCCCCACAACAGACACCCTGTGAGGTGGGTGGGGCTGGAGAGGGCTCTCCCAGCAGCTGCCCTTTCAAGGACAACCTCTGCCAGAGCTATGGCTGACCCAAGGCCATGCCAGCAGCTGCAAGTGGAGGAGTGGGAAGTCAAACCTGGTTCTCCCAGATAAGAGTCCGCACACTTAACCACTACACCAAACTGGCTCTCCAAACTTGCTCAAGATGTTGACTGGTGACTTGCTCAAGAATCCTCACACGCTTCAGAGGGCGACTTATTTTGCTGAGTCAGAAAGGTCAACCCCATTTCCCAAAGGGAGCTGTCAGCCATGGGGTTGCTGCAAGACCACCGGCGTCAGGGGCGGGGGCTGGCTGGGCGGAGTCAAATAGGCAGGAGTTCAGAGAACACTTGTGTTGGTGCTCAGTTTTCGCCTGCTGCTGTAACACAGAGCCACCAGTTACAAAAGCAGAATGTAAAATAACTAGAAACTAGAGAATAATTAAAGGGTATTTGCATGCCTCTGTGGCTTTTCAAGTCCACTAAAGCAGGGGTCCCCGACACGGTGCCCAGGGGTGCCGTCGCTCCCACTGACACTCAGTTGAAATGAAGATTGACTCCATCAGCAAGTAATATAGAATTGCTTGTGTAGTCTCTACAGGGGTGTCAAACTCATTTTGTCACGAGGGCCGAATCTGACATAAATGAGACCTTGTTGGGCCGGGCCATGTCAGACTGGGCCGCGTTTGTTCCAATTTAAGATTAGGTAGCAGAGATATATAAACTTTATAAAGGACACCAACAAAATTAAAGATTTTTTAAAAACTTAAAACGTGCTTAAAGTATTAGCACTCAATGGTCTTAAAGGTGCTTTCTTTTGTATTTCTCCCACGGGATCCAGGGAACTGGGCAAAGGAAGCTCTGGCTCTTTCCTTCAGGAGGATCAGGAGCCTTAGCCAATGCAAGGCTCGGTAGCTCTGCTGTGCAACTGAGAAAGCCTGGCAAAGCAAGCTCTCCTTCCTCCCCTTCTTCCCCAAGGGAGGAGCCTCAGCCAATGGAGAAAATAGAGGCTTTGTTCTGTGGCTCCTATGCAATGAGCAAGCCTTGCAAAGTGAGCTGTTATACAGAAGGAAGCAAGAGAGAGGGAGATGGAAGCAGATGACAGCTGGTTGCTCGGGGGCCTGATAGGAGCCTTCCGGGGGCCTGATTCAGCCCTTGGGCTATTTGTTTGACACCTCTGGTCTATAATATAGAGCACTTAAGAGACATAGACTGCAGGGCATTTATGTCCAAATTTGGCATTGAAAGGAATAACAATTGAATATAGACTGCAGTTCATTATTAGAAGATTATACGGAATGCAGAGCGCATTCTGGAGTCTTCATCTGGATTTTCTTGGATATTCAGAAATCAACTATGTGGTCTGAAGGACTATATTTCCTGAATGAATTTTTTTTTTGTCTGGATATTCCATTCAAGGTTAATGCTGGACTTTAGTGTAAATGAATGAATCATTGTAAGATATGTACAATTCGTTAAGGATATATTGTTTGTATTGACTGAGTGCAAGAACTTGTGGACATTCCATGGAATTGCTGAGCAGTCAAGTTAGAATGGATAAAAGGAAGTATTGTACTTCTTCACCCAACGGGTGATTAACACATGAAACTCACTGCCGCAGGAGGTGACAGAGGCTGCAAGCATAGCCAGCTTCAAGAGGGGATTATATCAGCATGGAGCAGAGGTCCATCTATTAGAAGAAGATGATATTGGATTTATATCCCGCCCTCCACTCCAAAGAGTCTCAGAGCGGCTCACAATCTCCTTTACCTTCCTCCCCCACAATAGACACCCTGTGAGGTGGGTGGGGCTGGAGAGGGCTCTCACAGCAGCTGCCCTTTCAAGGACAACCTCTGCCAGAGCTATGGCTGACCCAAGGCCATGCCAGCAGCTGCAAGTGGAGGAGTGGGAAGTCAAACCTGGTTCTCCCAGATAAGAGTCCACACACTTAACCACTACACCAAACTGGCTCTCCGTATTGTTGGAACTCTCTGTCTGGGGCAGTGGTGCTCTATATTCTTGGTGCTTGGAGGGGAGGGGGGGGAACATTGGGAGGGCTTCTAGTGTCCTGACCTCACTGATGGACTTCCTGAAGGCAACTTTTTTGTTTTGTTTTTTTGGCCACGGTGTGACACAGGGTCACTGGCCTGATCCAACATGGCTTCTCTTATGTTTTTATACTATGAGCTGCCTTCAGCCACAGAGAAGCCGTAGGATAGATACATTTTTAATGAATGAATCCATGTGCAGAACATGAGACGAACCTGGCGCTCGACCATACCTGACACAAATCAGGTATTTGAATCTGGAAACTCCTCTGTGGCATGTAAAACTGATAAACTTGATTTAATTTAGAAAACCACACCTGACACAAATCAGGTATTCGATTCTGGAAACTCTTCTGTGGCATGTAAAACTGATAAACTTGATTTAATTTAAAAAGGTGGAAATAAAGTCAACGGGGGAAAAAAAAAATAAACCTGAGTCATCACGATGGGTATGTTGTTCGCTTCTTAAAAATAATAAGCTTTTTCCTAATGTCATCAGAGCTTTACTATCTCAATTGGCTGCATCTTTATTTGGATTTTTATAAGAGCAGGATAAGGTCCCGTTGCCAGGAAGGAAGCGCTTTTTAAAGATGGGGCTTAATCACGGGATGTGTTGAGTGGGCCAGAGCATCACAGCTGGGCTCAGCACATTAATGTGTTCTTTAAGAAGGGTCATAAGTCTGCAAACTGGCAGTGAACACGTTCATCTGGTTCGCTCTTCCTTTGCTTTTTCGAAATGCTCCCCCCCGCCCCGGCCCATAATGTTTTTATGGTGAAGATTTGGAGTACTTAGTTGGTTCAGAGCGAGAACGAAAGCCATTCACAGCATTCCTGGATCAGACTGTGTAAGACCCGGATAAGTGCTGGTCCCTAATCCTTTTTGACTTAAAGGAAGCCAACTATTTTAATGACAACTCTCTTTCCTGAACAACAGTTTCTCTTAAAGGCCTTTGGCAGTGGTGATGAGCCGTAAGAACCAGCTGGTCCTGTTGGTTTGATGTGGTCAGGTTCTTAGTAGTTCTTCTAATCCCACAAACTTTTCAGAGCTAGGATCCACCCTTAGTACCAAATCTCAGTGGCTGTTCATATTTGGCCTCACCATATTTGAATTAGTTGTATTGCAAAGACGTTAATCCTGATGGTATTTACATAGAGCTGCTAGATCTAAATTGTGAAATTCCTGTAGATTTTTTTTGGGGGGAGGTGGAGCCTGGGAAGGACAGGGGGTTAGAATCATAGAATCATAGAGTTGGAAGGGACCTCCAGGGTCATCTAGTCCAACCCCCTGCACAATGCAGGAAACCCACAAATACCTACCCCAAATTCACAGGATCTTCATCGCTGTCAGATGGCCATCTAGCCTCTGTTTAAAAACCTCCAAGAAAGGAGAGCCCCCCCGCCCCAGGAAGCCTGTTCCACTGAGGAATCGCTGTAATGGTCAGGAAGGTCTTCCTCATGTTGAGCCAGAAACTTTTGATTTAATTTCAACCCATTGGTTCTGGTTCTACCTTCTGGGGCCACAGAAAACAATTTCACACAATCCTCTGGTGGATCTCCTGATGGCACCTGGGGTTTTTTTGGCCATTGTGTGACAGAGTGTTGGACTGGATGGGCCATTGGCCTGATCCAACATGGCTTCTATTATGTTCTTTTGTTCTTATGAGTCAAATTATAACAAATGGGTGCTTACAGAAGTACTTTCTGCGGGAAATGACAAGATTGTATTCTCCCCAAATTCACTCTGTAGTTGGGTAGGAGATTGCCCGTGGATCACCCAGAATTGCAACTATTGGAACAGTTCACTCGGAGAAAATGGCTGCTTTAGAGGGTGAACTCTATGGTAATAGACCCCACTGATGTCTCTCCTCTCACCAAGCCCCACCCTCCAGAGGGCCCACCCTCCAATCTCCAAGAATTTTCCAAACCTGAGTTGGCAACCATAACAGACCATAGATTTCCAAATTCCAGGTGAGGGGAGCTGCCCCTCTTTTTCTTGCTCTGTTTTCGGACCTTAGCATTTCATTCCTCTCCAGAAAGTTCATCCAGGTTCTTGTAAGAATCTAGTCACCTTGTTATCTCTCGAAGTCTAGAATAATGCTTTTTGTTGTGGCAGCATCTTCCATTTCTCCACAGAACACCAGACGGTTCTTTTCTTTCAGACATTTCCTTTTTTTTGCCACGATATTTCCTGCCGATAGCAAGCACAATACAGACAAAGAGGAGAAGAAGTGTGCTCTGTTTTCTCAGATTTCTCCCCTGTCATGAAGGACTTGGTTTAGGAACTGGTGCCTTGCTCACAAGTGCCTTTGGCACAGCTGAATGGCTGTGTGTGGATTTCGATTTCAAGTGGCTCACAGGGGGAAAGGAAGGATGTAGGCTGTGGAATCTGATGCTTCCTCTTGCTACTGTGATTTTACCTATTTGTGGGTATACTGTATTAGTGGAAAAAGTGATCTGAATATCAAATTATACATTTCTGGTGTTTACATGTACATGTCTGTTAGGGAGGGTATTCAGGGCACAGATGAATCACTCAGTTGCACAATTCTCACAAGGGTGTCTATCAGAGAACTGAAGCAATTATTTTCCTTTGTGATTTTGGCATTTCAGCGATCTGGCTGAAACTGGCCCTCAGTAAGGACTGCTGACAGAAGCTCTATGAAATAATAATAATAAAATTAAATTAAACTTCCTGATGTCACATAGGGTATTTCTCATTTCAGCTATCATTTCATGACTGGGCTAAAATGCTGGATTAACATGAATTGGGGGATAGCCTGAGGTGACCCCCCCCCCGAGATGTAGCTAGTTTAGGGTTGCCAATCCCCAGGTGGGGGCAGGGGATCCCCTGGTTTGAAGGCCCTCCCTCCGCTTCAGGGTCATCAGAAAGCGGGGGGAGGGGAGGGAAATGTCTGCTGGGAACTCTGTTATTCCCTATAGAGATTTATTCCCATATAAAATCATGGAGAATTGATCTGCCGGTATCTGGGGCTCTGGAGTGGCTGCTTTTTGGGGTAGAGGCACCAAATTTTCAGTATAGCATCTAGTGCCTCTCCCCAAAATACCCCCCAAGTTTCAAAAGGATTGGACCAGGGGGTCCAATTCTATGAGCCCCAAAAGAAGGTGCCCCTATCCTTCATTATTTCCTATGGAAGGAAGGAATTGAAAAGGTAAAGTAAAGTAAAGTAAAATTTTATTTATATCCCGCCCTCCCCCGCCGAAGCAGGCTCAGGGCGGCTAACAACACAATGACCAGTGGTACATTAATAAATAGAACGGTAATAAACAACACAATGACCAATGGTACATTAATAAAACAATTATATTAAAACATTAAAATTGAGCATTAATTTAACCTTAAAAACCAGTTAGAGCATTAATTAAAACAAACCATAGCATTATCATTGACGCTATATTCTAGTTAATGCTGATGGCAGATATTTCTTCGTTGTAGAATTATAATTCAGCTGTTCATAAAGGCTAATTTGAAGAGGGTGGTCTTGCAGGCCCTGCGGAACTGATCAAGGTTCCGCAGGGCCCGCACCTCCTCTGGGAGTTGGTTCCAAAGATATGGGGCCACAGCCGAAAAGGCCCGTGTGCGAGTGCTCTGTAGTTTAATTTCTCTTGGCCCAGGGGTAGTCAGTCTGTTTTTTCCTACTGACCTCAGTGCTCTCTGGGGCTCATACGGGGAGAGACGGTCCTTCAGGTAGGCCGGTCCTCGGCCATATAGGGCTTTAAAGGTAATAACCAGCACTTTGTACTGGACCCGGTATACATCTTGGGAGACCAAGCAACAGCCTGGCCGCCGCGTTCTGCACTAGTTGTAACTTCCGGGTCCAGCACAGAGGCAGCCCCATGTAGAGGGCGTTACAGTAGTCCAATCGTGAGGTGACCGTCGCATGGATCACCGTTGCTAGGTCCCGACGCTCCAGGAAAGGGGCCAACTGCCTCGCCCGCCTCAGATGGAAGAATGCTGACTTGGCAGTGGCTGTTATCTGGGCCTCCATTGATAATGAAGGCTCCAGCAAGACACCCAGACTCTTCACCCGCTGCATCGCCTTTAGCTGCACACCATCGAAGGTCGGGAGAGATATTTCCCCTCCTGGAGCGCCGCGACCCACACAGAGAACCTCTGTCTTTGCCGGGTTTAACTTCAGCCCACTCAGTCTAAGCCACGTTGCGATAGCCCATAACGCCCGATCCAGGTTTCCCGGGGCGGAGGCGGGCTGGCCGTCCATTAGCAGATAGAGCTGGGTGTCATCTGCATATTGATGGCAACCCAGCCCAAACCTCCTGGCAATCTGGGCAAGGGGGCGCATATAGATGTTAAATAACATCGGGGAGAGGACTGCTCCCTGAGGCACCCCACAATCTAGTGTGCGCCTCTGGGATCGTTCACCCCCAATCGCCACCGTCCTTTTAAATGTGTGCCATCCTTTTAAATGTGAGGGCCAGAACTCCCTTTGGAGTTCAATTATGCTTGTCACAGCCTTGATCTTGGCTCCACCCCTAATGTCTCCTGGCTCCAACCCCAAAGTCCCCAGATATTTCTTGAATTGGACTGGCAACCCTAAGCTAGCTGGGATCCAATATATGATTTTATGTGAGCCATGCCTAGTGGAAGGGATGCCAGCTTCCAGGTGGGACCTGGGGATCCCCTGAAATTACAGCTCAGACTACAAAGTTCAGTTCCATGGAGAAAATGGGTGTTCTGGAAGGTGGACTCTATGGCACTGTAGAATGCCATCCCCAAATCTCCAGAAATTTAGGAATTTCTCAACCTATATCTGACAGCCCTACCTTCCATAACCCTCTGGCGGCCAGGGAGGACTTGACGACCCTACCTTGTGGGGAGGGCCACCACTTCATGGCCAAGCACACGCTTCGCCTGCAGAAATCCACAGTTGGATCCCTGCCAGCTCCATCAGGAAAGGATCCCAGGAACTGGGAAAGAGACTTGTCTGAGATCTTGGTGGACCACCTCTGCTCAGAAGAGAAAACACTGCATTGGATAGAAGAATGGTTGAACCCAGGGTTTCCCAAGGTGGTGCCTGCCAACACCTTTTCTGGTATCACAAAATGTTTTTAGAAAATGGGCAGGGTAAGGTGGGGCATTGGAGATTTGTTTGGTGGTTCAGATTTTTTAAAATGTTGCTTTGGCAACAGTTGCCACTATAACATGAGAATCTTCTGCATGATTGAAGGAAAGCTGCGGCAGCCATTTTGTGCCAGGCCTCTGCCTCCTGCAGCAGCCATTTTGTGGCCACACCTGCTACCTCATGTCTAAGTTCCAGAAGTGCCTGCAGGCTTTAAAAAAGTTTGGGACTCCTGCTCTAACTCAATATAATCAGGCCTGAAATGTTTGTGTGCCTTTTACTGTCTAACCAGATGAATGTCTTGCTCTTTAAATCTTTCCGGTGTACACCTGGACACAGCCACGTAAGAGGAATCTTTTGACACACAGCATACTTGGAAAACATGAGCGAGGGACTGGATCCTGTAGCCTGCCAATGGCATCTGGCTCGTTCCAACATGAAAAGGAGAGAAAAATTAGAACCACAAGCTTGCTCAGCAGGACAGACCCAGACTCCAGGAAAACGGAGGCTAGACACAAATCCGTGAAGTCAGCCTGGGATTTCAAGGCTGCAGCTTCCTTCCTTTCCTCAGAAACCCTCGTAAGAAGATGGTATCCCAAGGCAGGATAAATGAATGGTAACAGCCAGGCCACAGATTCAGCAGGAGCTCACAGGAGCACAGCTCCTGAACCTTTAAGTTTCAGTTTGTTTCATTTCATTTATACCCTGCCCTCCCTGCCAAGGCGGGCTCAGGGTGGCTTACAACAGATCACAGAATAATGATCGCAATAATAAAATCAATAAAATCAATAAACAATATAAATTAAAAACAATATACAGTTGGTGCTAGATTAGGTGTTAGGGGAGGGACGGTGGCTCAGTGGTAGAGCATCTGCTTGGGAAGCAGAAGGTCCCAGGTTCAATCCCCAGCATCTCCAAAAAAGGGTCCAGGCAAATATGCGTGAAAAACCTCAGCTTGAGACCCTGGAGAGCCGCTGCCAGTCTGAGAAGACAATACTGACTTTGATGGATCCAGGGTCTGATGCAGTATAAGGCAGCTTCATATGTTCATATGTTACTCATTCTCAAGACGACAGTTGCTCCAGGATTCTTCAAGGATTCTCCTACAGTCAACTGAAAGGCTTGCCGGAAGAGAACGGTCTTGCATGCCTTGCAGAACTGATCGATGTCCCACAAGGCCCTAACCTCTTCTGGCAATTGGTTCCACCAGGAAGGGGCTGCCACTGAAAAGGCCCGATCCCTGGTGGTCGACAGTCTCGCCTCCCTCAGCCCAGAGATCACTAGGAGATGTTGGGATCCAGATCTCAGCACTCTCTGGGGAACGTGTGGGGACAGACGGGCCCTCAGGTAAACGGGTCCTCCGCCATATAGGGCTTTAAAGGTAATAACCAGCACTTTGTAATGAATCCAGTACACTATTGGTAGCCAGTGCAGTTCCTGCAGCGCTGGCTGTATGTGCTTCCACTTGGGCCGCCCCAATAGCAGCCTAGTAGCCGCGTTCTGCACTAGGTGTAGTTTCCAGTTTCGTGACAAAGGCAGCCCCAAGTAGAGGGCATTACAGTAGTCCAGTCTCGAGGTGACCGTTGCATGAATCACAGTTGCCACATCGCCACGGTCAAGGAAAGGAACCAACTGTTTCGCCCGCCTAAGGTGAAAGAAGGCGGATTTCGCAGTTGCTGCTATCTGAGCCTCCATCATCAGGGAGGCCTCCAATAGCACCCCCAAACTTTTGGCCTTGGATGCCATTGTCACCCTTTCTGAGGGCTCCCCCTCTTCCTCCTCACCTACCTAGTCCATTGAATAGTAGGTGCAGCTACATAACAATCCCCGGATTAGGAGAGCTGGCAGCCAGCCAGCCACCAAGGGCTTTGCCATGCCCCCAGCAGCCCTCATTAACCCCTGGAGAAGCCCACACCACCTTTTCTCTACTTCTTATGTGATTTTGGGTGGTGGGTGGCTTGCTGTCCTTTTGACTGTGGGGGGAGGGGCGGCCCAGGAGAGCCCCAGGCGAGCGAGGCCTGCTTGGGCTGGCTACTCAGCCCAAGCAGGCCTCGCTCATCCAGGGCTGTCCTTTCTTGTGTCGGGTTGCTTTTGGCTGGTGGGGGGGCTTATGCTAATGAGTTATGCTAATGAGCCCCACCCCTTATTTTTCTACAAAATGATCCCTGGTAACAACACTGCTCTCAGCACTGACTTTCCCGATCTAGACAAAATAACGACGCCTTAAGAAGATCAGGAAACAGTTTAATTGGGTGGGATCACACCGGGCATTTGGCATGGCGGTATCCTGGCTTTGAAAAAGCCGGTGCTCTTTGATGTGCACCGCGACAATCTCACGGACCCTGCCCTGCTGCCAGGAGAGGCACGGGCTGCACATGTTCAAGAGGAGCATTCAGACTGCTCCTGCACATATAAGGTGGGTCCACACGCATCCCAGCTGTTCAGGCAGCCAGGAATTGCGCCCTGCATGCATCTGTGCTGGGAAATTCCTGGTACCTATTTAATCTGGTCACACCCCATCCTAAGACAAGGTAAGTATGGGCAGGATTGGGGGGGGGGGCAGATATGTGTGTGCAATGCTCCCTCTAAGCTGTGGAGTCGGTGAGCAAAAATTCTACTTTGCGAGCTGCTTGCATTAAAGTGGTGAGTGAGCAATTTGGCTACTGCATACATCATTTGGCTTTGGTGACTGCCATCCTTCCTGAGCTAAGACAAAAATGTGAGAGCTGGAGGCTAAAAAACCCTGTGAGCTAGCTCACTAACACAGCTTGGAGCAGGGGTGTCAAACACGTAGTTCAGGGGCCAAACCAGGCCCCCAGAGGGCCCCCGAGCAACTGGCTGTCATCTGCTTCCTTCTTCCTATCTCATGCTTCCTTCCGCATCAGCTTGCTTTGCAAGGCTTGCTCAATCACACAAGAGCTACAGAGCAAAACCTCTATTTTCTCCATTGGTTGAGGCTCCTCCCTTGGGGAAGGAAGGAAAGAGCTAGAGCATCCTTTGCCCAGTTCCCTGGATCCCGTGGGAATATACAAATAAAGCACCTTTAAGACCAATGAGTGCTAACGTTTTAAGCATGTTTTAAGTTTAAAAAAAATATATATTTGTGTTTGTCTATGTTCTTTATAAAATTTATATCTCTGCTACCTAATTTTTAAATAGGTATACATATGGCCCGGCCTGACATGGCCCGGCCCATCAAGGTCTCTTTTATGTCAGATCCAGCCCTCATAACAGATGAGTTCGACGCCCCTGGCTTAGAGGGAACACTGCGTGTGTGTGATCATGCACATTAAATCTGAAGGAGAGGCATGACTAGGTTGAGCCAAATCTCTTGTGTGATCTCACCCTTTGTGTACTAATGTTTGCCCTTAAATACACGTACCAGGTTTAAATCTTTAAATCCACTTGCAGCTGCTGGGATGGCCTTGTGTCAGCCATAGCTATCTCAGAGCTGGCCTTGAAAGGGCAGCTTCTGGGAGAGCTGTCTCAGTCCCACCTACCTACCACCTACCTTGTGTCTGTTGTGGGGGAGGAAAGTAAAGAAGATTGTGAGCCACTCTGGGACTCTGAGATTCAGAGTAGAGGGCGGGATATAAATCCAATATCTTCTTCTACCTCACAAGGTGTCTGTTATGTTGGGGGGGGGGGGGTGGAAGGTAAAGGAGATTGTGACTGCTCTGAGACTCTGAGATTTGGAGTGGAGGGCGGGATATAAATCCAATATCTTCTTTTACCTCACACGGTGTCTGTTATGGGGGGGGGTGGAAGGTAAAGGAGATTGTGACTGCTCTGAGACTCTGAGATTCAGAGTGGAGGGCGGGATATAAATCCAATATCTTCTTTTACCTCGCAGGGTGTCTGTTATGTGGGGGGGGGAAGGTAAAGGAGATTGTGACTGCTCTGAGACTCTGAGATTCAGAGCAGAGGGTGGGGTATAAATCCAATACCATCATCATTGTTGTCGTCGTCATCATCACCGTCTGTAATTTGGGGGATCCGTAGGTCCCACCTGAAGACTGGCATCGCTACACATGTTCTAAGCAAATGGTTTTATGCAGGGGTTGTTTTGTAGAAAAATAGGTGGTGTAGCTCATTAGCATAACTCATTAGCATATGCACACACACCCCAGCCAAAAGCAACCCGATGCAAGCAAGGAGAGCCCCAGGTGAGCAAGGCCTGCTTGGGCTGGCTAGAGATCCAGCCAGCCCAAGCAGGCCTCGGTCACCTGGGGCTCTCCTTGGCTCCTTCCCCCAGTCAAAAGGCCAGCAAGTCACCCATCACCCAAAATCACATAAGAAGCGGAGAAAGGGTGGTGCGGGCTTCTCCAGGGATTAATGAGGGCTGCTGGGACCTGGCAAAGCGCCTGGTGGCTGGCTGCCCGCCCGCTCTCCTAATCTAGGAATTGTTACGCAGCTGCACCTACTATTCAATGGACAAGGTAGGTGGGGAGGAAGAGGGGGAACTGTGTTCTGGAGCTGTGTTCCTGTGATCTCCTGCTGAATCTGAGGCCTGGTTTTGTGTTCGAACAAGTTCTCATCTTTCAGAAAGATGCATTTCCCAACCGTCTTGCTTTGCTTTCTTAGCCTTCTTGTGGGTGAACCAGCACAATGGACTGGTTTAATTCTGAATGGTGAGGCCACTTTATCAGAGTTGCCAGGTGACCAGCAGCTTACCATCTCTAATATAAGCAGAGACTAGAGGTTGGAGGGGCATCAGTGCTGACATGACTCGAGGACAAGTCTGCTGGCCCCAAGCCACTTTGTGAATTAAATAAACTGACATTTTATTGCAAGAGATTAGCTTGGGATGGAACTATGATAGCTTTGCTTCTCTCGTGTGCACGAGTCAAGGCTGACATGATTACGAGCATCCCTTTGCTTACGTTTTCCTCAAGGCCCACCTGCAAACAGCCTGAGGTTAGGATGCAACACAGCGAAGAGGAGGTGGAGGGAAACATTGGATATGCGTATGCGTGTGCGTTAATTTTTCCCGATTTGTTTCGGTTACCGCTGTATTCTTTTGGCACTGTGCAATAGGTTTGCTTGACTCCTGTCTTCCATGTGTATTAATAGAGCTACAGGAGACGGGACCAGAAACAAAACCTCTTAAAGTTGCCACGACTTGTAAGAAAGAAAGCAAGGTGAGAAGGGAATCGAAAGAAAGAAAAGGGAATCAAAATGGTTATAGAATACGGCGGGGCTTTTTTTGGTAGAAAAAGCCCAGCAGGAACTCATTTGCATATTAGGCCAGTCCCCATGACATCACCATTGTTACACATAGGGCTTTTTGTCAGAAAAAGCCCAGCAGGAACTCATTTGCATATTAGGCCACACACCCCTGACACCAAGACAGCGGGAACTGCGTTCCTGTGCGATCCTGCTCAAAATAAGGCCTTGGAATACAGTTATCATGTTTGAAAAAGCAAAAAAGAGGACATATTTCCTGACTACTTCAAACAAGTGATCACGATGACAAGTATCATTTTAAATACCCCTACAATTGAAGCTGGGGTCATTGCTACTCACTAGAAATATTCCTAACCTTTGAACCCCAAAAGAAGACATTTTCATCTGTTTTTTTAAAGACAGCCCAAAACAAAGAGGACATTACCTCTAAAAAGAGGACATCTGGTAGCCCTATCGTAGAACCAATAGGCTAATTAATCAGAAAGATCATACTCGCACATCTGTAAGAGTGGTTGAAATCGGACAAGTCTCTGAAAATCAGCATTGCTTTTTAATTCTGAGAGCATTAAAATATTTTTTGGGCCACTGTGTGGCACAGAGTGTTGGACTGGATGGGCCATTGGCCTGATCCAACATGGCTTCTCTTATGTTCTCCTGTGACACAGAGTGTTGGACTGGATGGGCCAGTGGCCTGATCCAACATGGCTTCTCTTATGTTCTTATGTGTCACAGAGTGTTGGACTGGATGGGCCATTGGCCTGATCCAACATGGCTTCTCTTATGTTCTTATGTGACACAGAGTGTTGGACTGCATGGGCCATTGGCCTGATCCAACATGGCTTCTCTTATGTGACACAGAGTGTTGGACTGGATGGGCCATTGGCCTGATCCAACATGGCTTCTCTTATGTTCTCCTGTGACACAGAGTGTTGGACTGGATGGGCCAGTGGCCTGATCCAACATGGCTTCTCTTATGTTCTTATGTGACACAGAGTGTTGGACTGGATGGGCCAGTGGCCTGATCCAACATGGCTTCTCTTATGTTCTCCTGTGACACAGAGTGTTGGACTGGATGGGCCAGTGGCCTGATCCAACATGGCTTCTCTTATGTTCTTATGTGACACAGAGTGTTGGACTGCATGGGCCATTGGCCTGATCCAACAGGGCTTCTCTTATGTTCTCCTGTGACACAGAGTGTTGGACTGGATGGGCCAGTGGCCTGATCCAACATGGCTTCTCTTATGTTCTTATGTGACACAGAGTGTTGGACTGGATGGGCCAGTGGCCTGATCCAACATGGCTTCTCTTATGTTCTCCTGTGACACAGAGTGTTGGACTGGATGGGCCAGTGGCCTGATCCAACATGGCTTCTCTTATGTTCTTATGTGACACAGAGTGTTGGACTGCATGGGCCATTGGCCTGATCCAACAGGGCTTCTCTTATGTTCTTATGTGACACAGAGTGTTGGACTGGATGGACCATTGGCCTGATCCAACATGGCCTCTCTTACGTTCTTACGGCTTCTAATGCCTATTTTTATAGATTTGCACAGCTGCGATGGCACCGAATAATTAGATTGACTGGATGATTAATTAGCTGTTCTGTTGCCTGAGCTACGTGCGGGAGATAGATGGACAGATACATCGATAGAGCTGCAGCTGTTTAGTGAATGTTTTATAAAGTATTTTATACTATTTTATAAAGGGTGTATTATTTTCAGAAACAAACAGTGGCGTCTTTTCAAATCCTTTGCTTATTTGGTTAAAGGCGTGTCCACATGCTTCTCCCCCAGCCCACATATGTCAATTAGTGTAGTGATTAAAAGTGAGCAATGGCAGCCACAGGGCTGGAAGACTGGTGGACATGGGCAAGGAGGCGCTTTCTATGCGGGGCATGCCTTTTCTTTTTTCAACCCGCTGCCCAGAAGTCCATGTTTGATGGGTGAAGTAGAAATTCCTTAAATATATCAGGAAATACCCTTCCCTAAAAAAAACCTCTGCCCCATGACTGGCTTCACAGCACAGCAGAGGGTTGCCAGGTCCAACTCAAACAAGGGCTAGACATCTGACAGCGATGAAGATCTTGTGGATTTAGGGGGAGGTGTTTGTGAGTTTCCTGCATTGTGCAGGGGGTTGGACTAGATGACCCTGGAGGTCCCTTCCAACTCTATGATTCTATGATTCTAACTCAGAAAATATCTGGGGACTTTGGAGGTGGAGCCGGGAGACTTTTCTTGAGGGGGGGGCAGCCAGGAGACTCCCGTTCCCTAAAACAAATAAACAAAAATACAGCAGTGCTGTTCCCCTGAACACAGCCTTCATTTCCTCACCCCCCAGCAGCTAAACTTCCACTAGATGAAAGTGAACACACACTCACACAGCAGCCAAAATAAAACACAGTTAGCAAGCACACACTTTTGCTTTTCCCTGGCGAGGGTAATGTTTGGCCAGGTTCAAATTCTCTCTTGCTGGGTAATATTTGGCCAGCCCTACTCTCTCAACCTGGTTTATTTCATATGATAGTTGTGTGTCGGAGAAGGGTGTGTGTGTGTGTGAAGTGGGAAAAGGAGAACAATGTGCATTCCTTGAAGGGAGCACAGGATAAATATGAACATGAACAGAATATGACTGCACTCATAGAAGTAAAAACAACAGTTACCAATATTCTTGTAAACAAGCTTTTTAAACAGCTTCTAAGGTGTGTGTGTGTGTGGGGGGGGTGTTTCACAGATAATAGGAGAGTCACAGAACTGTCGCTTTCTAACCTCACATCTAGGGTTGCCAAGTCCAATTCAAGAAATATCTGGGGACTTTAGGGGTGGAACCAGGAGACTTTGAGGGTGGAGCCAGGAGCAAAGGTGTGACAAGCATTATTAAAGGGACCACACACCTGTTAAATGCCTTCCTTCCATAAGAAGTTATGGATAGGGACACCTTCTTTCGGAACTCATAGAATTGGACCCCCCTTGTCCAGTTTGAAACTTGGGGGGTATTTGGGGAGAGGCACTGGATGCTATACTGAAAATTTGGTGCCTCTACCTTAAAAAACAGCCCCCTCTAGAGTTACAGATACCCACAGTTCAAATCTCTATTATTTCCTATGGTAATAAGTCTCCATAGGGAATTCCCAGCAGACATTCCCCCCTCCCCTTGCTTTCTGATGACCCTGAAGTGGGAGGGGAGGCCTCCAAACGGTGGCTCAGGGAGGGATGGTGGCTCAGTGGTAGAACATCTGCTTGGGAAGCAGAAGGTCCCAGGTTCAATCCCCGGCATCTCCAAAAAAGGGTCCAGGCAAATAGGCATGAAGAACCTCAGCTTGAGACCCTGGAGAGCCGCTGCCAGTCTGAGAAGACAATACTGACTTTGATGGACCGAGGGTCTGATTCAGTAGAAGGCAGCTTCATATGTTCAAACCAGAGGATCCCCTGCCCTCACCTGGGGATTGGCAACCCTACAGACACAGTAGTTCAGTAATTAATAATCAACTACATTTCTGCCTTTTAATACAAGGTTACTTCCTACTCAATTACTCTTGGCTTATGAAAGCTGTACTGGCAAGTATCTGAGTCATGTTTGTTACCAGCCTGCCAATTGCCGCAAAGCTGGCAAAGAGGTGGAACATGAAATGAAACCTTCAGACGTGTATCTTCCCAAAGGTAATTGGATGATAACTGATCATTCTTGTGGCACCTAGGAATTCAGGCCTATAACCCATGGCTGCTTTTAAGGAGATGAGGGAGGGGTCCACCCAAATCCAGCACTGGTGCTAGGGAGCCAGCACAAGGCTGATGCCCCACACCAGATACTTCTACTTTTTTAATTTTTTTTTTTTAATATTGGATTTATATCCCGCCCTCCGCTCCGAAGAGTCTCAGAGCTGCTCACAATCTCCTTTATCTTCCTCCCCCACAACAGACACCCTGTGAGGCGGGTGGGGCTGAGAGAGCTCTCCCAGATGCTGCACTTTCAAGGACAACCCTGGTGAGAGCTATGGCTGACCCAAGGCCATTCCAGCAGCTGCAAGTGGAGGAGTGGGGAATCAAACCCGGTTCTCCCAGATAAGAGTCCGCTCACTTAACCACTACACCAAACTGGCTCTCTTCGTACTGCCCCTTATCTCCTTGGTGAGGGTGAGCTAGACACCGGCCTCTATGGTTAGGGTTGCCAAATCCAATTCATGAAATATCTGGGGACTTTGGGGGTGGAGCCAGGAGACTTTGGGGGCGGAGCCAGGAGCAAGGGTGTGACAAGCATAATTGAACTCCAAAGGGAGTCCTGGCCGTCACATTTCGAGGGACCACACACCTTTTAAATGCCTTCCCTCCATAGGAAATAATGAAGGATAGGGGCACCTTCTTTGGGGGCTCATAGAATTGGACCTCCTGGTCCAATCTTTTTGGAACTTAGAGAGTATATTGGGGAGAGCCACTGGATGCTATACTGAAAATCTGGTGCCTCTCCCTCAAAAAACAGGGCCCTCAGAGCCCCAGATACCCACAGATCAATTCTCCATTATTTTCTATGGGAATAAGCCTCCATAGGGAATCATGAGTTCCCAGCAGACATTTCCCTTCCCGCCTCCTGCTTTCTGATTACCCTGAAGCGGGGGGAGGGCCTCCAAACTGGGGGATCCCCTGCTCCCACCTGGGGATTGGCAACCCTATCTATGGGACTTCCACACACACCGTTGCTCCACCCCTTGCATCTGTGGTTAGAAGTACAGATGCGAGGGCGGAGCAATGGCGAGCAAGCGGCGTGTGTGCACGGTGAGGTCAGAAGGCCCGCAGCCACTGCCACCACGCTCACAGTTTCCCTTGCCTTGGAGGTAAGGTCAGGTGGGATGGCCAAATCCGGCGTCCTCTTCCCAGGACGGCACTCCAGGCAGCCACCTCAGGCAGCCCTGCCCAAATCAAACCCAGCAGGGGATCACAAAGAGTTTCCGCTTCCGCCTTGAATTTGGCTTACCGACACTGTGCATTGGAGAGCCAGTTTGGTGTAGTGGTTACGAGCGCGGACTGTAATCTGGGAGAACCGGGCTTGATTTCTCACTTCTCCGCATGCAGCTGCTGGTGTGACTTTGGGTCTGTCACAGGTTCTCTCCGAGCTGTTCTTGAAAGAGCTCTCTCAGCTCCACCAATCTCACAGGGTGTCTGTGTGGGGAGGGGAAGGGAAAGGAGATTGTTAAACTGCTCTGAGACTCCGAGTGAAGGGCAGGGTATAAATCCAATTTCCTCCTCCTCCCTCCTAAAATTATTGTGCTACCATATCTTCATTTGTCTTGATCCACACAAACAAAGGCATTAAGCTGCTATGGCTAATCAGTTTGACCTGTGTTTGCCGAATAATGCTCCACTCCAGCCATGGTTTTTACCATTGCTACTTTGATGCACTTACAAAAATGATCTGTCATCAGGGTTGTGCCTATGTGCCTGACCAGAGGAACTCTCTGCCTCCCCTGACATGATTTAATCCATCAAGAAAGAGAACAGACAAGTTTAGATGGGATGGCCTTCACAGATCCAAGGAAACTGTTCACCTCAGTTGAGAAGAACAACCGGAAATGATGCCAACAGCAGGGACAAGTGAATGTTCTTCTGATCTCTCTGGAAATGGAACCGCCTTCCGTCAGGGATGCAAGTTGGATTGGGTGAGAGCAGGGACTCGTTTCCCTGTCAGGCCACACCTTTCTTACGTAGCCAATCCTCCAAGAGCTTACAGGGCTCTTCTTACAGGGCCTAATGTAAGCTCTTGGAGGACTGGCTACATCAGGATGCGTGTGGCCTAATATGCAAAGGAGTTCCTGCTACAAAAAAAGCTCTGGGTGTCAGCCATGTATCAGCCATGAATCAAGCAAAAGCTTTGCTGCGTGTACTAGAAGTGTTCTCCGAGGAGACCAATTCAGGGGTCCAAAGATCCTTAGAAGCCCTGTAGCCACAGGGTATAGATGGAACTCTCTGTCTGGGGCTCTGTATTCTTGGTGTTTGGCGGGGGGTGGGGGGAGCAACAGTAGGAGGGCTTCTAAGTGTCCTGGCCCCACGACCTCCTGATGGCACCTGTTTTTTTGGCCACTGAGTGATAGAGTGTTGGACTGGATGGGCCATTGGCCTGATCTAACGTGGCTTCTCTTAGGTTCTTATGACATTGATGCAGTGGTACCGAGAAATGGAGTTCCCTTTCCCACCACAACATAAGCTTGCTTGTGGGGCATACACTGGACTGGACTATGAATTTAAATTAACACTGGACTCCACTCCTGGTGACCCATCTGTTGGACTCCCATGGTCTATAGTTGGGTTCTGCCCTACTTTGTGGAGATGGGAACCACTGCTCTGAGCATCCTACCAATAATCCTTTCTTTCTAGTCTAATGTTCCATTTCTTCATGGAAACTTTCCACCCCTGTATGTCTCTGCCTTCTATTAAGTCTGTGGGTGTTCTTCTCACAGGTCACATCTTTTGGATTCTTTTGTTTTCTTTCTTTTTTTTAAGCTTTATTGAACCGTTGTACACTTTGTGCTTGGAACTCCCTCCTCTTCTCAGCACACGAAAGAGTCTTCCGGGCAAGGACTGCCTTTAAAAAACACGTCCCAAGGAAAGCATGATCGACTCAACTGCGGCAACCTCTCCAAGTTCGGAACCGGACCACCTGCTGTTCCTCACATTTATTAGGTGTTAAACATGTATTGTCTTGCTAATTTTAGATGGTAAGATCATTGGGATACAGACCATTTCCTTTTGGATGTTTTGACTGGAGTTGATGGCACAGAAGGAATGCTATTTTTTTTTCTAACCCCCCCCCCCCCGCCCCCATTCTCAAGTTGAGAAACCAAATCGTTGAGAGTAATGAATTTCCCATGGTTCTGAGTCAGGCCTTTGGTGTTCTGCCTTCATCTTCATGCACCTGCAGAAGGAGAAAGAGAAAAATGCTTCCAAGATGTTTTTCTCCTTAAATTGCATTTAATTTATGATGGAATAATTACAAGTGGGGTCAATTACTACTGAGGAGAAATGATCTTTTTCCATCTCAGTCGACCTGGGTGGTGGTCGGGGCTTTTTTTTTTTTGAGCAGGAACACACAGGAACATAGTTCCAACTGACCTGACATCTGTGGGTGTGGCCTAATATTCAAGTGAGTTCCTGCCGCGCTTTTTCTACAAAAAAGCCTTGTGTGAGACAATGGTGATGTCAGAGGTGTGGCCTAATATGCAAAGGAGTTCCTGCTAGGGCTGCCAAGTCCCCCCCCCCCAGCCTCAGGTGGGGGACTTCTTTCATCGGTGTGATGACGTCTCCTGCGAATGATGTCATTGTGCCAGCAATGTCACACGCCGGCTGCTCTAGGCGTCAGAGCGGAGCCCCTCCGTTTCTTTTGCTTTTGTTTCAGAGCAAGTGAGTGTGTGTGTAAAAGAGAGCAGCGTAGCCCCTGTACTTTTCAGACCTCATTGTGGAGGCACCAGAGACAGTTAAGCGTGTGTGTGAATGAGAGAAAAAGCGAGGGGAGGGGAGAGGAGGGAACTCTATTATTCCCTATGGAGACTTACTCTCATAGGAAATAATGGAGAATTGATTTGCGAGTATCTGGGGCTCTGGGGGGGCTGTTTTTTGAGGTAGAGGCACCAAATTTGCAGCATATCATCCAGTGCCTCCCCCCCAAATACCCCCCAAGTTTAAAAAAGATTGGACAAGGGGGTCCAATTCTATGAGCCCCAAAAGAAGGTACCCCTATCCTTTGTTATTTCCTATGGAAGGAAAGCATTTAAAAAGGTGTGCGGTCCCTTTCAATGTGATGGCCAGAACTCCCTTGAAGTTCAGTTATGCTTATCACACCCTGGCTCCGCCCCAATATTTCCTGGCTCCACCCCCAAAGTCTCCTGGCTCCACCCCCAAAGTCCCCAGATATTTCTTGAATTGGACTTGGCAACCCTAGGTGCTGGGGATGGGGATTTTGCTGGCTGCAAATTAAAGTTCTGCAGCCATCTAGCGCTGACTCGATAGGGATCGTATTTCTGCTATCTGACAATGACGCTCCTGTATCCTCTAGGGCTGTCCAACTCATTTGTTATGAGGGCCGGATCTGACATAAATGAGACCTTGTCGGGTTGGGCTAGGGAGTGTCAGGATGGGCCATGTGTGCGCCTATTTAAGATTAGATAGCAGAGATATAAACTTTTTAAAGGACACAAACACAATTAAAACTTAAAATTAAAATTAAAACAATTAAAACTTAAAAGACCAACAACTTAAAACATTAGCTTTTGTTGGTCTTCAAGGTGCTTTCTTTGTATTTCTCCCATGGGATCCAGGGAACTGGGCAAAGGAAGCTCCGGCTCTTTCCCTCCCTCCCCAGGGGACCAGGAGGGGAAGGAGCCTTAGCCAATAGAAGGAAGAGAGGCTTGGCTCAATAGCTCTGCTGTGCGATTGAGAGAGCCTGGCAAAGCAAGCTGAGATGCAGAAGGAAGCAAGAGAGAGGGAGAAGGAAGCAGACAAGAGCCAGTTGCTCAGGGTCCTGATAGGAGCCCTCTGGGGGCCTAATTCAGCCCCTGGGCCGCATGTTTGACACCCCTGCGGCCTCTTTGTTTGCTTTTGCAGCTAAGAAGATAGAAGCAAAAGTGATATCAAACCCTGTAACTGGGGAACTTTTAAGGTGTTATTTGGGAACTTTGCTGTTCGTGTTCTATTTTGTAATGACTGATGGCTATACACAATACATTTTGACTGACTTATAGGGCTCTGGCAAACTGCCTTTAGGAATACCAGCCTCCAGGAAGAAGAAGAAGAAGAAGAAGAAGAAGAAGAAGAAGAAGAAGAAGAAGAAATTTCATTTATATCCCACCCTCCACCCTGAATCTCAGTGTCTCAGAGTGGCTCACAATCTCCTTTATCTTTCTCCCCCACAACAGACACCCTGCGAGGTGGGTGGGGCTGAGAGGGCTCTCACAGCAGCTGCCCTTTCGAGGACAACTCCTGCGATAGCTATGGCTAACCCAAGGCCTTCCAGCAGCTGCAAGTGGAAGAGTGGGGAATCAAACCCGGTTCTCCCAGATCAGAGTCCGTGCACTTAACCACTGCATCAAACTGGCTCTCTATCACTACACCAAATAGAAGGCTCGACCCATCAGTTACCTCTAAGCATGTTTCTATGTTTTAAATTTCTATCATGTCCGAACTACAGGTTGTCTATCATGGCTACTCTGCACAGTCTGCAGACACAACCCCGGATCTGCCCATCAAACTTCCCAGGAGCCCCTCTCCAAGTCCACAATCTTTCCCCTCCTGGCCCACTTAACAAGAGAATCACAAGCCGCTTTGAGGTCCTGACCCACCACTTGAGAGCCCCTGGAGTAATCTGTCCGGAGCTGCTCAGGGAGGTCACAGTGCTAGCAACTGAGCGAGGCAGTCTTAGTCAGTGATCCTGCTCTGTAATACGAGCGCTTGTACTGCTTTAACCTAGCAAAAGAACAAGATAGGTATACACAAACAAAGAAGAAATCAAGATAGTTCTCGTCTAATCTTACATTCCCCCATCTCGTATTTTTTCCCCCTGTATTTCATGAAGACGTGTGAAAACGTAAATCTGCTCTATACTGAATCAGATCTTCAGTCCATCTGAATAATTATTGTCTACTTAGACTGGCAGTGGCTTTCCATAGTTTGGAGCTGTGGTCTTTCACATCGCCTATTCTTTTTAACTGGGGATACTGGGAACTTAACCAGGGACGTTCTGCATGCCAAGCAGATGCTCCACCACTGAGTCATGTCTCCTCCTTTTGTTGGTTCAAATGTTCACCCCCTTTAAAAAAAAACCCACTCGTCATTTTCTTAGAATCATAGAGTTGGAAGGGATCTCCAGGGTCATCTAGTCCAACCCCCTGCACAATGCAGGCAACTCACAAATACCTCCCCCTAAATTCACAGGATCTTCATTGCTGTCAGATGGCCATCTAGCCTCTGTTTAAAAACCTCCAAGGAAGGAGAGCCCACCACCTCCTAAGGAAGCCTGTTCCACTGAGGAACCACTCTAACAGTCAGGAAATTCTTCCTAATGTTGAGCTGGAAACTCTTTTGATTTAATTTCAACCCATTTTGGAAAGACTTTTTTCAAACTTCCTCAGTGTATGGATTTGAACTCAAGTTTTCCTCAACCTAATCCAATACCTTAACTAGGGCTTTTTTTGTCTGGAAAAAGAGGAGCCAGTAGTTTGGTGTAGTGGTTAAGTGTGCAGACTCTTATCTGGGAGAACATGGTTTGATTCCCCACTCCTCCACTTGCACCTGCAAGAATGGCCTTGGGTCAGCTTTAGCGCTGTTCTTGAAAGGGCAGCCGCTGTGAGAGCCCTCTCAGCCCCACCCACCTCACAGGGTGTCTGTTGTGGGGAAGGAAGCTAAAGAAGATTATGAGCCGTTCTGAGACTCTGAAATTCGGAGTGGAGGGTGGGATATAAATCCAATATCTTCTTCATCTTCATCTTCTAGTCTCAAGAGAGAAATGAAGCAGAAACACATGGGTACCCCTCATGAAATTTTAAACATTTTTTTTTAGAATTTTGTTTCCACAAAGAGGTTCTGGAACTCCATTCCACTGCATTCCTTCGGGGGGGGGGGAGCTGTTATTCTTAACAGGCTGTATTTAAGTTTTATCCCACAAATTGTTATGCCTTCCCCTGAAAAGTCTTGGCACTGGTGGTTAAAGAAGATGATATTGGATTTATATCCCATCCTATATTCTGAATATCAGAGTGGTCACAATTTCCTTTACCTTCCCCTCCCCACAACAGACACCCTGCGAGGTAGGTGGGGCTGAGAATTCAAGGACAACTCCTACGAAAGCTATGGCTGACCCAAGGCCATTCCAGCAGGTGCAAGTGGAGGAATGGGGAATCAAACCTGGTTCTCCCAGATAAGAGTCCGCACACTTAACCACTATACTACACCAAACTTTGGCAAGTTTGATAAAATTTCTAGCCTCCAGCCGCTAGAATGGCCAAATATCCCTGGGGTTTAAGAATGATTGACCGTCCAAACCATGCCAGTAACATGACGTTCTGTGAGTCAAGGAATTAATGGTGTGGGTAACTTCCGGAGCGGCCCGATTGCCTTTCTTAAACAAAGTGCAGTTCTGTTTCCAGATCCCTTTGAGTAAAAAAAAAAAGAAGAAGAAGCCAGGGACCAGCGATCCAATCACACACGCTTCTACAGAATGCTCATCCACTGCTTAATGGCTGAGCATAAAAAGTTTCTGTTCTGCTTGAAGACTTGGGGGAGGCATAAGATTGCCCCGATCTCATGTGCTACACAATACCTTGGTGTTGAATCCCAGATCGTCTATAGCATGACTGAAAACAAAAAAGATGGCTTCGGTTACTTTCCTATCATAAACTGGAAACGAGACAGCTGGGGTTTACTTATGTCTTTTTTTTTTTTTTTTGAGGGGGTAGTGGAAATCGAATGCATTCTGGCCTTAGCGCTGGAGGTACCTTTTATTCCTCTCTGTGTTATAGAGAAGAGTGAATGATACTTCCTCGTCAGCGGATAACAGGAAATTCATCTCCAGTTTCGAGTCCTGCTCGGAATGAGAAACAGACCTGGATGGCTTGGCTATGCGCAGCAAGCATGAATAATGAGTGACGACTCGGCTGCATCTGTCCTCGTGTTGGGCTGCGAGCACGTCAGGTCTCGTTAGCTCAGCCGAGCGATGGCCTCGTAGATAGCGGATGGGGCTTGGAACCGAAGCTTTAGAGGAAATTAGCTGGTCAGGTAGCGATCGTAGTGTATGTCCACAAAATATTTGGAAGCTAATGGAATGTACTGTATTCTTTGGGGGCAAAGCGGGGGTGGTGGATGTGGTACACGTGTTATAGCTATACTGAATTATGGACAGAGGCAACAGAGGGGGAAATAAGTTTCTCCAACATTAGAACCCAGGGTCCACCAGGGAAATGGCTCAGCTGTGGCTGCAGGTCACACAAAAGAAAGATCTTTGCACAGTGCCTAAGTATGTTATAGAATCCTTTGTTGCAAAATGGGGGGTGGTGGAAATAGTCTCTGGTTTCTTTCATGCGATATTGTAAATTGGCATTAGTCATAATAACTGAATGAAACCTCCATGTGTACAGCACCTTTGCCTATCAGAGAGCCAGTTTGGTGTAGTGGTTAAGTGTGTGGACTCTTATCTGGAAGAACCGGGTTTGATTCCCCACTCCTCCACTTGCACCTGCTGGATTGGCCTTGGGTTCACCATTAGCTCTGGCAGAGGTTGTCCTTGAAAGGGCAGCTGCTGTGAGAGCCCTCTCAGCCCCATCCACCTCACAGGATGTCTGTTGTGAGGGGAGAAGATACAGGAGATTGTAAGCTGCTCTGAGTCTCTGATTCAGAGAGAAGGGCGGGGTATAAATTTGCAATTCTTCTTCTTCTTCTTCTTCTTCTTCTTCTTCTTCTTCTTCTTCAGATGCTAGGAACAAGCTACAGGGGAGGCGGTTGTCTTGAGGACCTGGCTTTAGTCTTCCTAGAGGTTTCTGGCTGGTCACTGTTAGGCACAGGCTGCTGACTTGAGATAGGCCCTTGGTCAGATCCAGCTATGGTTGCAAGGGAGTGCCAGCTGTGGTGTTGCATCACTTTTGGTTTAAAAAAATGTCACAGGTAGCTCTAGGAATTCCTGGAAACTCTATGGTAAAACCCATACAGTTTCTGGCAATTCCTAGAGCTACCCTATATATGTTACTTCTGTGTTTTTTTTTTTTTAAAAATCAGAGGTGATGTGACACTGTAGCCAGCATCACTTTAAAAAAAAAATTCCCCCCTTGTGGTGCTGGTGCGAGCAGTGTTCCCTCTAAGCTGAATTAGGGTGAGCTAGCTCACAGGGAGTTTTTTGGTCTTCGCTCAGGAAAGACGGCCCCAGAGCAAACTAATTGATGCAGTACCTCACAACTTTCGTGCCAGTCGCTCATGTAATAGGAGTTTTGCTCACAAGACTCCACAGCTTAGAGGGAGTATTGGCTATGAGCAATGGCAGGCAATGGGACCAGGGGTGGGAGAGGGATTGGCAGCCCCCGATCTAGCAAGGTTTCTCATATTTTCTTAAACTTGCTTTCAGGTGTTTTCTGTGTAAGGCAGACAAAGGCATTGTTGCCACATAGATTTATTTTTGTCAATGGAGTTTCCAAACCAAGCGCCAGTAGGGCTGCGAAGCAATGGGTACCACAGGTACATGGGTACCATAGAGTTTCCCCCTCCCAAATGGCTAGAGTGTCCGGGAAAGCCATAGAGTTCCCCCAGAAATGCCTAGAGTGGCCGCACGCTATGTTGCCGGCGCGATGACATCACTTCCGGGTGACATCATTGCATTGTGTGCATGAGCTGTGCGTGGGCGAATGTCCCCCACTCCAGAATGTTGGGGACTCGGCAACCCTAAGTGCTAGGAAGCTGAGGCTCATGAAAGAAACAGCACTGACCAGTCCATGCTGTTTATTGGTGCACATTTGGGCTGATGCGCTTTGTCAGAATTATTTGAGATCAAATGCATTCCTTGAGGGGGAGTTGGCATAAACTGATACGGCTGTACTATATTTCTTCTAATCTGGTGATTCCCACCCCACACCCACCCAACCTTTAGTGACACAACATCTCAATGCAAAACAAAACAGAAGTCCGCGGCGGCACTTTAAAGACTTAAAACCAATATCTGGGCAACAATATAGGCCAGACACAAACAATATAAAGGACTACCGAGTTAATTATCTCTTCAGGGGTCTTTGCCTCATAACTGGGTATTCCCACCAAACTGGGCTATTTCAAGTTCAGTCGTGCTGGGAAGTAGAGTTTGTTACCGGCTTCCCAACAGCAATGTGGTGCATTGGTGCACTTCCTAAGGATTCCCCCAGCTTTTCTCTGATCATTCCCAAACCTTCTTCGCTCTGAAATTTTGGGAAAGGTCACAGCAGAGTTCCCCACTGGAGGTGGGGAATCCCCTTCCCAGGGCCCTCCCCCAGCACAATCAGTTGGCTGGTAGGAGGCTTACTGGGTGCCAACAGGAGTGCTCCGATATTTGAGCAAAAACTCCATGGTAAATTGGTCTGCTGCCATAGAGTTTTTGCCCAAATACCATTGTGTCCTTGCACTGCTGACAATGCCATGCCACCACTTCTGGAACACTCTATGTTACCAGCAAAGCCAGTGTAGGCCTCCACTTGCTGTCAGCAAGTCCCTCGTTTAGGGTTTCCAGATCCCCTGGTGGAGGTGGGAGGTCTCCCCCTGCCTCCAGGCCCAACTGCCCTGCTGCCAATCAGCTGGTCAGGAGGGGGCCTTACCCAGAAAAAGAGTAAGACCCAGTTGATGTTGCAATGATGTATCTGTCACTTCTAGGGCTTTTTTTTAAAAAAAGCCCAGCAGGAACTCATTTGCATATAGGCCACAACCCCTGACATCACCATTGTTTCACACGGTCTTCTTGTAAGAAATGCCCAGCAGGAACTCTGATGCCAAGCCAGCTGGAACTGCGTTCCTGTGCACTCCTGCTGGGGGAAAAAAGGTGTGCCATAGTGTTGGTTTCATGGGTGCTCACATTTTAAGCTGTTGTCTGTGCTGATGATCCATGCTGCCCAAGCCATGTATAACAATTCAGGATACAGACTGGGTTTTTCCTCCTTTCATGACAGGATTCTGTGGTTAAGCGAAATGGGGGAAAAAAATCCCTCAGTTCTTGGTGGCCAAAAAGCGGCTAGCAATGTTAATACAGTCAATTATAAGCCGCCTTCATGCAACAGCAGTTTAGTTGTTCGTTTTAAATGGAGTTAAAATTAGGTGGTGTCAGAAACCAAAAAGGAAGGGAAAATGTTTCAAGCGACGTTTAAAAGAGCTGAATCATGTCAAGAGCTTTATTTCTGCGTACAGGCATGCGAGGAAGATGCGATGCTCGATAAGGACAAATTTGTTAGAAAACAAAGCTGAAAGCAGAAACTTTTAAAAATATCTGAAATGGCAGCAAAAGGGAAAGCAAGATGGAGAATTCATGACTTTTCAAAATCATGTCTCCCTTTCCCCTCCCTCCCCCACCCCCAACCCTGGAGACTCTTTAGTAAAATATAATGAATCAGCACTTGTTCGCCATTCCTTTCTCAGGCAGTGGAAGCCAGTCGAGTGCAACATTCAGAATGAGGTCTGATTAAGTTTCCTGTAAGGGAATTCCTCTGTGAATGTTCTTTGTGTCGGCTTCACACCTGCTGAGCTAGGAGAAACATAAGAGCTCCTTTCATTGCGCCAGTTAAAGCCTGTCACGGGGATGACATCATTGCACTCACAGACATTTTAACATGGGGCTCTGGAGCCGGCCTTTCAGAAAGCCCGGCCTGATAAAAATCTGAACATCTTTTTTTTTTTTACCCGATTGTGCTCTTTCTAACTTGTCTGAGCCGGTTTACAGGTACAGTTAGGTTATCTGGCTGGTTTGGGGAACCATGAAGGGTGGATTAGGTGGGTCTAAACAAACTTTCCCATGTTTCTTTTTTAACACAGAGATGGCGGGGGGGGGGAGTCTCTGTTTTTTTTTTTTAATGACTTTTATGCTTCCCTGAGTCTTGGTTAAATGTCTCGGATACTACACGGGCTTGATTCTCAATGACAGGGAATGCGTGCCTTTCGCCTGTTCTCAAATCCTCAGACAAAAGACACCACAGATGGCCTTAGTAGGCGTGAGTTTTCCAGGTTTTTTTTTCCTGGACTAAGCAAAAAAAAAAAAATCATTAAGTGAGACTTATGAATACAGATTAACAGGCGAGGGTATTATTTCTGCCTGCCCCAAGAGGCCTTTGTTCATTGTTGCTTCTGCTGCAAATGTGAAATACAGTGTGTGGTTTGGGGGTGGGGGGTGGGGGTGGGGGGTGGGGGTGGGGGGTGGCTTTAGGGGAGAGGTGAAGGAAAATCAGCACATTCCTCTGAAATTTCAAGGGAGTTTGGGTGACTGAAATAAAAAAAATCTCCTCACCTAAGCAATGTGTTTAGTTTTATGCACGGTGGCTATAGAGAAGTGTTTTCCCTTGAGAATACAGCCCTTAAAAACACACACACACGCACAAACGCTCACACATACAATCCTAAAGCCAATTTAGAAGTCCCTTCAGACATTTTGGCCATATGGAACAAAATGGGTTTGGGTAAACAAAAATGCAACACATTTGCATAATGTCACAGGTATATCAGTTTCATTGCAGAATTCAGTTGATGGATTTATCAATATAGTTATAACCAGGGCTTTTTTTTGAGCAGGAATGCACAGGAATACAATTTCAGCTGGCTTGGCATCAGGGGGTGTGGTCTAATATGCAAATGAGCACCTGCTGGGCCTTTTCTTTAAAAAGCCCTATGCTAAACAATGGTGATGTCAGGGGGTGTGGCCTAATATGAGAATGAGTTCTTGCTGGGCTTTTTCTACAAAAAAGGCCCTGTTTATAACCCCACTTTTCTCTTCAGCTGGGACCTGAGTTCCCTTTAAGCTGAGTTAGTGTGAGCTAGCTCACAGTTTTTTAGCCTCTGACTCACATGTTTTTGTCTTCGCACAGGAATAGTGGCCCCAGACCAAACTAATTTATGCAGTAGCCAAATCACTCACTCACAACTTGAAGGTCAGTAACTCATGAAGTAGGATTTTTGCTTGCAAGATTCTACAGCTTAGAAGGAGCTAGCTCACAGTTTTTTTAGCCTCTGACTCACACCTTTCTGAGAGTTCCTCCTCCTCCTTCTGAGGGTTCCACCTCCTTGTAGAGAGCCAGTTTGGTGTAGTGCTTAAGTGTGCGGCATCTTATCTGGGAGAACCGTGTTTGATTCCCCACTCCTCCATTGCACCTGCTGGAATGGCTTTGGGTCAACCACAGCTCTGGCAGAGGTTGTCCTCGAAAGGGCAGCTTCTATGAGAACCCTCTCAGCCCCACCCACCTCACAGGGAGTCTGTTGTGGGGGAGGAAGATAAAGGAGATTGTGAGCTGCTCTGTGACTCTGAGATTTGGAGTGGAGGGCGGGATATAAATTCAATATCTTCTTCTTCTTGTCCATTGAATAGTATGTACAGCTACATAACAATCCCTGGATGAGCTCCATCACCTATTTTTATACAAAATGACCCCTGGGTGAACATATAAACTGGCCCTGGATCTCTGACCAGCTCACTGGTTCTATAACTTGAGTGACTATTATCATTAATCCATGGGCTATTATTAACAAATATGGTTATTATTAACAAACACTGTTACCCTGTCTCTGCCTACACCCTGAGATTTGCTTGGCATCTTCTTTGCTAGCATTTACGCCTTAGCACAAAAAGCACCTCTTTGCCCCAACGTCACTAACATTGCTGTAGCTTTTGTGAGCTATACACATTCATCAAACACCCAGCATTTTTAGTTTTGTGCAGTTTAACCTCAAATACACCTCAAAGCTGGTCTTTGGGCCCTAGCATCTCTTCTGAACATTTTGGTCCTAAACAACAAAGCTGTTAACAATGAGGTCCGGCTGTCCTCGACAAGGGCCAGGGCTTTTTCAGTCGTGGCCCCAACTTGGTGGAATGCTCTGCCAGAAGACGTCAGGGCCCTGCGGGATCTTTTACAGTTTCGCAGGGCCTGTAAGGCAGAGATGTTCTGCCAAGGACAGTAACGGTTGCCATGGTGGCACCTTTTTCTCTCCACCTCTTCTTGGGGGGATTCCCCCACCCCTGATGTGATGTAATGACTGAATAAGACCACATTAAAGATGCCATCAGGGTTTGTAATTTTTTACTGTAATTGATTATATATATATATATGTGTGTGTGTGTGTGTGTGTGTGTGTTTGTGTGTGTGTGTGTGTGTATGTATATATGTATGTATTTTTTTACTGTTGCACGTTGCTCTGAGCCTGGCACCAGCTGGGATAGGGCAATTCATTAAATATAATAATAATAATAATAATAATAATAATAATAATAATAATAATAATAATAATAATAATAATAATAATAATAATAATAAATTTTATTCACTTTGGTAGCCAGGGGTAGAATTCTAGCAGGAGCTTTTTTGCATATTAGGCCACACACCCCTGATGTAGCCAGTCCTCCGAGAGCTTACAAGGTTCTTTTTTGTAAGCTCTTGGAGGATTGGCTACATCAAGGAGGTGTGGCCTAATATACAAAGGAGCTCCTGCTAGAATTCCACCCCGTTGGAAGCAATAGGCATAATTCTGCTGAGCTGTTGTGCTAATAGAGCCCTGCTGAAGCTTCAAGGGGGAAGACAGCAGTGGTACCAGATTAGGCACACGTCATCCAGTTTTTAGGATCATTGGGCACGCTTTGATTGTTCAGACACCAGCAAACAGCTTGCCGAATGCTGAACTGTGCTGGTTGCAAATGGTGAACAGAGGACTGGAAGCCAGACTGGAGGGTGGTTATGCATCATTGGCAGGGCTTTTTTTGGAACAGGAACTCCATATTAGGCCACACACCCCTGATGTAGCCAATCCTCCAAGAGTTTACAGGGCTGTAAGTACAGGGCCTACTGCAAGCTCCAGGAGGATTGGCTACATCAGGGGTGTGTAGCCTAATATGCAAAGGAATTCCTGCTACAACAAACCCCCTGATCATTGGTGTTTTGCTGGCCAATTCAGAGTTGGTAGTCAGGGCTTTTTTTGAGCAGGAACTCACAGGAACGCAGTTCCAGCTGGCTTGGTGTCAGGGGGTGTGGCCTAATATGCAAATGAGCTCATGTGGGGCTTTTTCTACCCAAAAACCCTGCGTGAAACAATGGTGACATCAGGGGGTGTGGCCTAATATGCAAATAAGTTCCAGCCGGGCCTTTTCTGCATAAAAAGCCCTGGGTAGAGTTGACCTGAATGGCATTCTTTTGATGCATCTTCAGGAATTCTTGAGAGGCTGAGGACCTGACCTCTCTGATTTACCTCTCTGTATTATTCCGGGCCAGCAGCAGATCTCTTATCATAGCAGAACATATCATATAAGCTGGGTATAATTAATCAAAAGAGCCCCGTGGCACAGAGTGGTAAAGCTGCAGTACTGCAGTCTGAGCTCTCTGGTCATGACCTGAGTTCAATCCTGGCAGAAGCTGGGTTCAGGTAGCCAATTCAAGATTGACTCAGCCTTCCATCCTTCCAAGGTTGGTCAAATGAGTACCCAGCTTGCTGAGGGAGAAGTGTAGATGACTGGGGAAGGCAATGGCAAAGCACCCCATAAAATGTCTGCCTTGAAAATGTTGTGAAAGCAGCGTCACCCCAGAGGTGGAAATGACTGGTGCTTGCTCAGGGCACTACTTTTACCTTTTTATAATTAATCAAGGAAATGTTGTGTCACAAGTCTGTCATGTGATTGCTTCTGCTTTACTTACCTTTTGGTATCTGTGTCCTATTATGCACGGGTGTAACATCTGACCTTATGTGCCCATCACTATCTCCGCTGGAGGACTGAGGTGAAATTCTATCACAGAATAAATAATGTAGAAGTCTTCTATTGGGACTTTGGTCAGGGAATCTGGCAATGCCTCCTTGAACACACTGTACAAGCTTGTTCCGACAGGCAATTGGATGCCAGATCTGAAGAGTGAAGAAGTAACATGTTTGTTTGTTTGTTTCAGTTTGTATTCTGCCCTCCCCACGAGCAGGCTAAGGGCAGATCCCATCAGATAAGAAAAATACATTGTCATTCAGGAGATTAAAACGTATTACGCAGCCATCGGTTAGGATATGGTGAGCCCAGCCAGAGACACTGGGGCAATTAAGTAGGGTTGGCAATCCCCAGGTGGGCAAAAAACAATGATGGGATCACAGTTCAGATACATCCCAAAAATACAAAAATAGAACTGTGATATAAAGGCTACCATACGTTTGACAGAGTAGTAGTAGAAGCGCCCACTGGGTAACTCTGGTCAGACCAGTCTCAGTTGCAGTTCTAAGGAAGACACTCACACAGACAGCCGGTTCAACAAACTGTATTGGGTTCAGGCAGATATCAGAGTCAAGAAGCACTCCAATAGTCATATACTTACATCCTATAAAGCCAGGCAGAAGTACAGATAGAAAGCCCAAACGAATAGTCAATATACAGTCCACAGTCATCAATTCCAATATCCATCCAACAGTATGCCACGCTATATCCGTCCTTTCCTATCCCACACTGAACAGGGAGCTGTCTACTGCATTTCCGGTCGCCTTAGCCAATCCCATTCCAAATTGGTTAATGTGTCACACCTGATGACACTATAGCACCTTTACTCAAGGAGGACACAATCTTTTGGCAGTTCCCATTCACCTTAAAGTAATAGGACACTGACCACGTTTACTTATCATTTTCAATAATGGACAATAAAAACAATTTCCCGCAGAGCTCATTGTTAATTAAACATACAGCATGGAAATAATAATAATACCACAGCAGTTATTTATAAAGAACTAAGCAATTTAAACATGCCCTTAGATAGTTCCATCATGAAGGCCTGGAACAAAGATTGTGGAATCACTATTACCCCAGAATGTTGGTCTAAACTATGGTCTTCTTATTTATTCCATATTCCCATTTTGAACTTGAGGATACAAAACTTTAAAATTTTTTCTAGATGGTACCTGACACCGTTACAAATATATTATGCTAAAAGATCAAAAGACTTGATATCTTTTAAATTACCGGACAAGTACTTGACTTTTGCTTTATATTAGAACTACGCTCTGCTTGGCATGTTCTGTAATGTGATGGCTCATGGATAGATTCTATGTTTGTTAGTGTTATAGTTGATGTTTGTTAAATGGTTTATTTGTTATTATTCTAATAAAAATTTAAAATTGGGAAAAAAAATAATAATAGATGCATTTCGTGTTTTCACTTCTTCAGTATTATTGATTAATTTCTTCTTCTTGTTAAACTGTATGAAGTGAAGGAGTAAGCCAGTATCTCTTTTTTAAAACTTGAGTAAAGCCTACAAACTAGGGGATCCCCCGCCCCCAGCTGGGGATTTCCCACAGAGCTCATTGTTAAACATACAGCATGAAAATAATAATAATAATAATAATGATAATAGATGCGTTTGGTGTTTCCACTTCTTCAGTATTATTGATTCATTTCTTCTTGTTGTTAAGCTGTGTGAAGTGGAGGAGTACGCCGGTATCTCTTTTTAAAAACTTGAGTAAAGCCTTCCGTTTTACTGCCGGCCAAACCACTCTCCATGAAGGAACCACCCATTGTTGCAAGTTGCTTTTTACTTCTCTATATGGAGCTGCCAGTCATTTTTCTTTTATCTGGAATAAAGCCATCTCTTCTAAAGTTGGCATAATGCTCTCAGGATGTAAGCAGTGCAGCAAACGAGACCTCACGAAGAAGAAGAATTCCAAATTTCTTATAAGCCATTCATCATTTTGAGCAGGAGCAAAACCTCTTCCTCTTGTTGAGGCCTCATTGTTTAGTGTTTTGTTTTATATTTTAGTGGTTGAAATATTATTCATGGAGCACCCTGTGCTGGAAGAGAAACCGAGGCAGGGGTAATCAAGTCGACTTCCTGTACGTCGGGACTCCAATGACGGAATTGTGGAACTTTGGGAATTGAATTTTCAGTCTTCATGTGATTTGATATTGTATATGTTATAATATATTAGTAATTTGGTCACTATAACTTTTGTTGTGTATTTGTACTAGGAAACTAGGCCATTGCCTGGGGCGCCAGCCTTCCGGGGGCATCAGATTTGCTGCCCCCATGTGACTTGGTGATGTTATGAGTGCGGTGGCGGGGCTGACGTTAACCTTGGCTAGGGTGCCAGACAGTCTAGGGCTGACCCTGTCTGTAGCCTAAGTTCATTTGGTTGGATCCAATGAGCTTTCTTTGCAGGTGAAAAAGGCAAATACAATTTTGGACTGTATCAACAGAAGTCTTAGTGTCCAGATCACGTGAAGTGATGGTATCGCTTTACTCTGCTCTGGTAAGACCTCATCTGGAGTATTGTGTTCAGTTTTGGGCACCACATTTTAAGAAGGATATAGACAAGCTGGAACGGGTTCAGAAGAGGGTGACGAAGATGGTGAGGGGTCTGGTGACCAAGTCCTATGAGGAAAGGTTGAAGGAGCTGGGGATGTTTAGCCTGGAGAGGAGGTGGCTGAGAGTTGATATCATCACCATCTTCAAGTACTTGAAGGGCTGTCATAGAGAGGATGGTGTGGAATTGTTTTCTGTGGCCCTGGAAGGTAGGACCAGAACCAATGGGTTGAAATTAAATCAAAAGAATTTCCGGCTCAACATTAGGAAGAACTTCCTGACCGTTAGAGCGATTCCTCAGTGGAACAGGCTTCCTTGGGAGGTGGTGGGCTCTCCTTCCTTGGAGGTTTTTAAACAGAGGCCAGATGGACATCTGACAGCAATGAAGATCCTGTGAATTTAGGGGGAGGTGTTTGTGAGTTTCCTGCATTGTGGAAAGGGTTAGACTAGATGACCTTGGAATTCCCTTCCAACTCTATGATTCTATGATTCCTTGGGAGGTGGTGGGCTCTCCTTCCTTGGAGGTTTTTAAATAGAGGCTAGATGGCCATCTGACAGCAATGAAGATCCTGTGCATTTAGGGGGAGGTATTTGTGAGTTTCCTGCATTGTGCAAGGGGTTGGACTAGATGACCGCAGAGGTTCCTTCCAACTCTATGATTCTATGAAATCATAGGACCAGCATGTACAAAAGTCACGTGCAATATGGGCCACGATATGGAGGGAAATGGGGTCAGATGGAACATACACCACCAGTTGCTTCTAGCTTCCATTTTGAAACCTCCAGAGCATTATATCCTGTCTGAGTCTACCTGGGTCTCTCTGTTATTCATTTATTGTCTATTGTCAACTATTTCCCAGAGACACCGACAATTCTAGTCTTTTAAAGAACTGAGGCCGTTTGCTCAGAACAATTCCTCTTTCTTTGGCTTACCCCGGGTTCGTCTCATTCTGTGACTTTGTCAGGGTGTCGCTGGGGGAAGTATCAGTGAAATCTGTCAGTAACACTTACTCATTTAACACTGTTTTAGGCATTGTTAATAATGGCAGTTGATTAGATCATCTACGTTACCAGTTTCTTTCCCAGCTGTCTCCATAATGGCATATTCATAAAGGTCGCAGCCCGCCGCTGTATCCTCGGTGATGTAATCTCAATTAAATAATAAACTGGGGTTTTCGTTCGGTCTGCGTTGTAAATCTGCACCCATCTAGTTATGACTTTCTTTTAACACTCCTAAAATAACCGCTAATCCTTCTCAGTCCGGTACGAACTCATGCTCCTTAGCGTGTGACAATGAACTGATGGTTTTCTCTGATTCCTTCCTCCGTTGCTTGGGCTAACATTATTCACTGGATTATAGGAGTGATACATAAGAGGTTCAAGCACACCAGGAACATTTTCTATTTTTTGTCCTGGTGTTTTTGTAAAGTTGGGGTGGCCAACGGTAGCTCTCCAGATGTTTTTTTGCCTACAACTCCCCTCAGCCCCAGCCAGCATTGCTGATGGCTGGGGCTGATGGGAGTTGTAGGCAAAAAACATCTGGAGAGCTATCGTCGGCCACCCCTGTTGTAAAGGGCTTGGGGAACCATATATGGTTTTGAACGCAAAGGGCTAAACTAGGAATGCCAACCTTGGGTTGGGAAATACTTCGAGTTTTAGTGGGTGGAGCTTGAGGAAGCTGGGGTTTGGTGAAGAATCTCAGAGGGGAAAGGGTCATTTTGTAGAAAAACAGGTGGTGGAGCTCATTAGCCTAACTCATTAGCATATGCCACCCCCCCCAGCCAAAAGCAACCCAATGCAAGAAAGGAGAGCCCTGGGTGAGTGAGGCCTGCTTGGGCTGGCTAGAGATCCAGCCAACCCAAGCAGGCCTTGCTTGCCTGGGGCTCTCCTGGGCTGCCCCCCCCCCCGCCCAGTCAAGCCACCTGCCATCCAAAATCACATAAGAAGTAGAGAAAGGTTGGTGCGGGCTTCTCCAGGGGTTAATGAGGGCTGCTGGGGGTGTGGCAAAGCCCCTGGTGGCTGGCTGGCTGCCCGCTCTCCTAATCTAGGGATTGTTATGCAGCTGCACTGACTATTCAATGGACAAGGAAGGTGGGGAGGAAGAGGGAGAACTCTCGGAAAGGTTCAGGAGCTGCGCTCCTGAGAGCTGCTGCTGAATCTGCGACTTGCGGAGAGGTATAATGTTGTAAAGTCCACCTTCCTAAGCACCCATTTTTTTCCCGCAGCAGAACCGATCGCTGTCACCTGGAGATCAATTGTAATCCCAGGAGATCTCCAGCCATCACCTGGAAGTTGTGCAGCCAAACAGAGAGTCGCGACAGAGAGTGACTGTAAAACCCCCTACAGTTCCATGATGACCAGCCTCCAACGAAACAAAAATAAATAATCAACAAAGACCTGTAATATACAAGCGCTCTCGTACAAACAGCAGCGGCACGAGGTGGAACAGCACCCTAGGCGGGGCGCCCCATGCCCTCCGAAAGCAGCAGGGAGCAGCCGCGCGCCTTCGCCGTGGAGCACGCTGTGAGGCTGCCTTGCTCCACCCCTGCGTCTGACGCAGCTGGCAGAGTGGGCTGGCTCTGCAGCACAGGCGTGCGGTTCCCCTGCAGCCACTTGCGCAGCAATTTCTCTCACCACAGAAGCAAGGGTGGGTGGGAGGCAGGGTGGCCAAGTCCAATTCAAGAGACATCTGGGGACTTTGGGGGTGGAGCCAGGAGACTTTGGGGGCGGAGCCAGGGACAAGGGTGTAACAAGCATAATTGAACAAGGGAGTTCTGGCCATCACATTGAAAGGGACAGCACGCCTTTTTAAATGTCTTCCTTCCATAGGAAATAATGAAGGATAGGGGCATCTTCTTTTGGGGCTCATAGAACTGGACCTCCTGGTCCAATCTTTTTGAAACTTGGGGGGTATTTGGGGAGAGGCACTAGATGCTATATGGAAAATTTGGTGCCTCTACCCCCAAAAAACAGCCCCCCAGAGCCCCAGATACCCACAGATCAATTCTCCATGATTTTCTATGGGAATAAATCTCCATAGGGAATAACAGAGTTCCCAGCAGACATTTCCCTCCCCTCCCCCGCTTTCTGATGACCCTGAAGTGGGGGGAGGTTCTCCAAACCTGGGGATCCCCTGCCCCCACCTGGGGATTGGCAACCCTAGTGGGAGGGCCATTCCAGCACCCTCCCAGGGGTCACACCGGCGCCCTTACCAGGCAGCTGCCTGGTTTGCCTTGTCCAAGGGTCGGCCCTGCATACAAACATACTATGCAAACACCCTGATATATATATATATATATATATATATATATATATATATATATATATATATATATATATATATATATATATATATATATATATATATATATATATATGTTCCTTTCCTTTCTGTCCCATTTTTTTCCCCTTCCAGAAGCCCAATTTGCAGTTAACCCCCCCTCCCGATTTGGCAGCATAGCTGAAGAAGACACTTCCAGTAGTTTATCAGATGTTCAGAGAAAGGGGTGAACTGCTGAAGCATGTATTCTTCTTGCCCAGGTACTCCTTACCGGGACTTTTTTTTGGGGTAGAAAAAGTCCAGCAGGAACTCATTTGCATATTAGGCCACACCCCTGACATCACCATTGTTTCGCGGAGGGCTTTTTTAAAAGAAAGAGCCCAGCCAGTATCATTTGCATATTAGGCTACACCCCCTGACATCACCATTGTTTCGCTGAGGGCTTTTTTTTAAAAAAGAGCCCAGCCGGTATCATTTGCATATTAGGCCACACCCCCTGACATCACCATTGTTTCGTGGAGGGCTTTTTTTAAAAGAAAGAGCCCAGCTGGTATTATTTGCATATTAGGTCACACCCCCTGACATCACCATTGTTTCGCGGAGGGCTTTTTTTAAAAGAAAGAGCCCAGCCGGTATCATTTGCATATTAGGCCACACCCCCTGACATCACCATTGTTTCACGGAGGGCTTTTTTTTAAAGAAAGAGCCCAGCCGGTATCATTTGCATATCAGGCCACACCCCCTGACATCACCATTGTTTCACGGAGGGCTTTTTTTTAAAGAAAGAGCCCAGCCGGTATCATTTGCATATTAGGTCACACCCCCTGACATCACCATTGTTTCGCGCAGCTGGAATCATTTGCATATTAGGCCACACCCCCAGACCAGCCAGAACTGCATTCCTGTGCGCTCCTGGTCAAAAAAGCCGTGCTTCTTGCCCTCTGTCCCTCCCACCCTGCCATACAAATTCCCGTTGCAACTTTGGGCTTCCCCCAATCAAAAGGAAGTCTGCCAAAAATAAAAGCATCTCATTTGCATTCCACATTGGGAGAGAAGGTTCATAGGAAGGCGTGGAAGTCGAACACATTGCAAAGAAGACCATGCATGCTGGTTTCTTTGCTTGCCTTTATGAAAACTTTCATAATGCATGAATAACAATGATAAATTTTGGACTCCAGCATAATCTAAGGTGCATCAAGATTACCGAAGCGTGGGAGGGAAATTTGTTATGCCTCTTGCAAATTTTTGCTTTGGCTGCCAAATGCATGGAGAGTAGTTAAGGAAAGAAATGCGTTTACAGAATTTGCATCCCACCTTTCTGCCTCTCCAAGGGCCACCGAGGCAGCTAATAATTGAAGACATACATGATAAAATCACATTCTAATAATCTATGAAAATAACCCTTCCTCTCAAACCCACATCATTAAAGCAATTTAAAAAGTGCTTAAAAAAAGGTAAAATACATCCAGAACAGAGTTAAAATATACTCAAGACAGGATCAAAACATAAAAAATATTGTTTAGGAAGGAGGAAAAATATTGGTTAGGAAGTTGGAGTCCTTTTCCCAGGTTAATTTATTCATTTAATTTATAACCTGCCTGGGGTTGCCAGGTCCAATTGAAGAAATACCTGGGGACTTTGGGGGTGGAGCCAGGAGACTTTGGGGATGGGGCCAGGAGATATTGGAGTGGAGCCAGGAGAAAGGTTGTGAAAAGCATAATTGAACTCCAAAGGGAGTTCTGGCCATCACATTTAAAGGGGCCGCACATCTTTTCAATGCCTTCCTTCCATTTGGGATAATGAAGGATAGGAGCACCTTCTTTGGGGGCTCATGAATTGGGCCCCCTGTTCAAATCCTTTTGAAACTTGGAGAGTGTTTTGGGGAGAGGCACCAGATGCTATGCTGCAAATTTGGTACCTCTACTCCAAAAAACAGTCCCCCTCAGAGCCCCAGATACCCACAGATCAATTCTCTATTATACCATATGGAAATTGGTCTCCATAGGGAATAATGGAATGCCCAACAGACATTTCCCTCCCCTCCCCCCCGCTTTCTGATGACCCTGAAGCAGGGGGAGGGCCTCCAAACCAGGGGATCCCCTGCCCCCACCTGGAGATTGGCAACCAAATAAAACAAACCACTCTGTGAAAAATGCTATTACAAAATATAATTCATACAAGGAAAAGAGTGCATTTCAGCAACATCATAATTTTACATACCGCACGTGCATATACTACTGTGTATAGTTTGTGGTGGGTTGGAGCCTGCTATATAATGTTCCTTCATTTTACACATCACATTCATGCCTATGCTTAGCTTTAATTTTGTTTTTATTCTTAGATTTCTGGTTAATTCTACAACCCAGGTCCTACTGCAGTGTTCATGAAACTTCCCATCCTGCTCACTGTACCTGATTCCTCATCTGATGAAGTGTGCTTAGAGCACACAAAAGCTGACATTCTGAATAAAACATTGTTGGTCTTAAAGGTGCAACTTGAGAGCCAATGTGGTGCAGTGGTTAAGTGTGCAGACTCTTATCTGGGAGAACCGGGTTTGATTCCCCACTCCTCCACTTGCAGCTGCTGAAATGGCCTTAGGTCAGCCATAGCTCTTGTAAGAAAGGGCCCTTGAAAGGGCAGCTGCTGTGAGAGCCCTCTCAGCCCCACCCACCTCACAGGGTGTCTGTTGTGTGGGGAGAAGATATAAGAGATTGTAAACTGCTCTGAGACTCTGATTCAGACAGAAGGCCGTAGTATAAATCTGCAGTCTTCTTCTTATTATTATTATGTTATTTTATTTTGTACATTCTTCTTTGTTCCATCCTGGGTAATCTGCTTGGAGTCCCAATGAGAAAAGCAGACTACGGGTGTGTTCACGCTGCACTAAATTATGCAATTTGCAACTGGATCTTTACTGTGTAAAGAATAGCAAAAATCCAGTTGCAAAACATTATTTAATGTCATGTGAACACACCCTATAAATAACATCAAAGAATAAATAAATGTGTACCCTGCTTTGCGATATTTTTAAAAGGCATCCAAAACAGCAAATACACACAAAAAGCATCTTCAACTCAGCAACATTCACAAAATCCACAGTAAAGCCAAACAATCGCTAAACCCAAATGATCCAGCAGACGGAGCATTAGGGATGAAAACTGTTGGGAAAGCCATTGCTGCGCATTGATGTCATTGTAGGGCTTGAAAGTCATTTTTTTCTTTTTCTTCTTTCTTTTTAAATTTAACAGGAGCAAGGCAAGAATATCTATCAAGCAATTCATCCAGTAATTACAAAAAGCCTTGTTACATAAGTCAAACAATTTAGGTGTTGAACATCAACAATAAATGAAATCTAAATATTTTCCAGGCAAACAACAATCCATACTTTTTTTGAGAAGCAACATTTTTCAGTAAAGGAAGGGTCAGCTTTTCCCTTACTCTCCAACTTCCCTCCCCTCCCAGTTGTAAATTACTACAGAATTAGACGGATGTACGGTGACAGTCAGACGATCAACATTATAGTGAACCCATTTAATGCAGAGTGTAATTTCATAAACAGATGGATATCATTGCATGTCAAAAGCAGCCAGATTATAAAGCTTGCGATGGATGGTCTCTCTCTCTCTCTCTCTCTCTGCTCTATTGAAATGAACGAACCAGTCTCCCATATCACATTAACATGAAGAGGGGGGCACCGCTGAATGGCAGGCATTAATGGGAAACATTAATGGCCCATAGCATTTTAATATGAATGCTATAACATAAGACCATTGATTGCTTGTCTGATAACAGCAGCATTCAAGCCCGGAGAGACCGTTCTGCACCTGTTGCCCTTGAGACAATGGAAGCCCTTGAGCCATTCAGATTTGATGACATAACAGAAGCCTTAAAAGTTGGGCGTGTGCAAACTGGCCTGAATTGGTGTCTGTGTGTCTGTTCGGCGGCAGGATGAGTCCTTGACTTTGGAGGCGAAGGCTTGCTCAGAGGTGATGGAACAATGAGAATATTAAACAGTTTGCTTCGGGCAGGTTCTTCACAGGTGGAGGGTTCTTCAGCCAGAATTGGGGAGAAAGTCAAGACGGGAAAGCCATCGCACGAGGAATCTGAGCTGGCACGATTCAAACAAAATGCCTTCACAACCCTTGTTTAGCTCTACTGTGACCCAGTGTATCTGTCTAGCTAATCTTTAAACGTATGTGATTTTCACTGTGTGTGTGTGTTGAGAGCAAGGGTGGGATTCTAGCAGGAGCTCCTTTGCATATTAGGCCACGCTCCCCTGATGTAGCCAATTCTCCGAGAGCTTACAAAAAAGAACCTTGTAAGCTCTTGGGAGGATTGGCTCCATCAGGGGGTGTGTGGCCTAATATGCAAAGGAGCTCCTGCTAGAATTCCACCCCTGGTTAAGAGCCATCAAGTTGCTTCTGAATTATAGTGACCCTTTGAATGATTGACCTCCCAAGCACCCTATTGCTAACAGCCCTGCTCAGATATTGCAAACCAAGGGCCATGGCTACCTTGCTTGAGTCAATCCATCTCATATTGGGGCTCCCTCTTTTCCTGTTGCCTTCAGCTTTCCTTTGCATCATTGTCTTTTCTATTGACTCTGGTCTTCTCATCATGTGATCAACGACAAGCCAAGTGGAAGGACTATTGTTACAATCAAACAATCAATCTGTCTGTCTATCTATCTAGCTTAAATATTATAATCAGGAATGGAAACGGTTAAGAACACCAAGTTGAGGGCCTATCACGTGGATGGCCAGACTTCTCCTCTCTTGCTTCCTTCTGCATCACCGCTTGCTTTGCAAGGTTTGCTCAATCACACAGGAGCTACAGAGCAAAGCCTCTGTCTTCTCCATTGGCTGGGGCTCCTCCATTGGGGAGGAAGGGGGAAGGCAGAGCTTGCTTTGCAAGGCTTGCTCAATCACACAAGTGCTACAGAGCAACGCCTCTGTTTTCTCCATTGGCTGAGGCTCCTCCCTTGAGGAGGAAGGGCCACATAGAATAAAGTTCAACTATCTGAGAGCCACAAGAAATGAACAAATATTACAAACCTATCCTTTTAAAACATTAGTGTATTAATAAACAGGATTCTATATTCAGATATCATAAAATAACTGAGCAACGATCTTATTGCAGGTAATTAACCACTAACATAATATTTCAGATAAAACATTACAATATTTTAAAAGGTTCATGACTACAATTTTACTTTAAACCAGGGTGTCAAACTCATTTGTTATGAGGGTCGGATCTGACATAAATGAGACCATTTCAGGCTGGGCCATGTTGGGCTGGGCCATGGATGTACCGATTTAAGAATAGGTAGTGGAGATATATATGTTATAAAAGACACAGACAACACAATTAAAGACTTTTAAAAAATAAAACATGCTTAAAACATTAGCACTCAGTCTTAAAGGTGTTTTCTTTGTATTTCTCCAATGGGATCCAGGGAACTGGTCAATGGAAGCTCTGGCTCTTTCTCTCCCTCCCCAGGGAATGAGAGGGGGGAGGAGCCTCAGCCAATAGAAGAGAGACTTGGCTCAGTGACTCTGCTGTGCAATTGAGAGAGCCTGGCAAAGCAAGCTATTCCTCCCCCCTTCCTCCCCAAGGGAGGAGCCTCAGCCAAAGGAGAAACAGAGGTTTTGCTCTGTAGCTCCTGTGTGATTGAGCAAACCTTGCAAAGCAAGCTGTTATGCAGAAGGAAGCAAGCGAGAAGGAGAAGGAAGGAGACATGTCAGTTGCTCAGGGGCCTGATAGCCCTCTGGCCCCTAGGCTGCATGTTTTCACCCCTGCTTTAAACCATAATCTACTTTAAGATAATTTAGAAATAAATCAGATCGGAGTAATATGGATTGATTGGAAGCATATCTTGTTCAGTAAGGTAAGTAACAGCTGCACAAACGTATCACAACATTTCCCAGGGTCAGTTGAGAAATATTGCTTTACTATCTTATCTAATATAAAGTGGCTCCATAAGCTATTAAACCACATCTTAACTGTAGGTGGCTCCTTGCATTTCAATCTAGAAGCAATTCAATGTTTAGCAACTGTTAGAAGTCTGGTTGATAATGTCCTCTTTTGTCTATTGTAGGATACATCCGGCCAGCGGTGAAGGAGGATTGATGCAACATTGTAAGGTAGGTTTTCCCTGTCATTTGTTTGATACGATCTACTATGTCGTTCCAAAACTGTTCACTATCTTTCTTTGTTTCTATCTTTGTGCAGGCCCACCAACATTCTTTGTAGTCTGCCATCCCTTCCAGCATTTTTAAAATCATATTTCAGGTTTATTCTATGAAGTCTTGCCAGCTGAGCTTTTTTTTGTAGCAGGAACTCCTTTGCATATTAGGCTAGGATTGCCAAGTCCAATCCAAGAAATATCTGGAGACTTTGGGGGTGGAGCCAGGAGACTTTGGGGCAGATCCAGGAACAAGGCTGTGACAAGCATAATTGAACTCCAAGGGAGTTCTGGCCATCACATTTAAAGGGACAGCACACCTTTTTAAATGTCTTCCTTCAATAGGAATTAATGAAGGATAGGGGCACCTTCTTTTGGGGCTCATAGAATTGGACCCCCTGGTCCAATCGCTTTGAAACTTGGGGGGGGTACTTTGGGGAGAGGCACTAGATACTATACTGAAAATTTGGTGCCTCCACCTCAAAAAACAGCTCCCCCAGAGCCCCCAAAACCTCCAGATCAATTCCCCATTATACCCTATGAGAATCGATCTCCACATAGGGAATAATGAAGTGCTCAGCAGACGTTTCCCTCCCCCCCCCCCCCGTTTCTGGCAGCCTGAAACAGGGGATTGGCCTCTCTACTCACGAGTAGCTGCCAACTTCTTCAAAGTAACACAAATACACCATCCCAAGAGGAAGCCTTTCCAAGTGGAGTCTGAAGCCTCCGGAGGGGGAAAGTCACGTGATCCTCTGGGGGCAGGGCTTCCCCTCGCCGGCCAGCTGACTGGGGGTGGGAAGGAGCCTGGAAAAGCGGAAGAACTCCCGCTGGGACCTGGGGATTGGCAAGCCTAATGTTCCCCAAGGAAGTTAATCTCAAACACTGTGTTGAGCAGAATTGTACCCGTGCAGTACCTATTTGGTTGTGGAAACTTGCAGCTGGTTTTGCATCATCCAAGAACTAAATCATCTCATTTGCCTGAGAAGAGCCAGTATTTCCCCTCAGGTCATTCGAGGGGAGGGTAATTAAATTGACTCACTTGTGTAAAGTGTGGAATCATTTGTGGTTCATCTCTCTGCACCCACACAGCAGATAACTCCATCAAATTATCAAGATTAGCTAGAGTACATTGCCTGTATTTTCACGTGCACAGTCAAGTGCATGTATCTGAGAAATTATCACAAGAACTGATCACGACACCTCCCAGTAGGCAGCTGTGTTGGTCTGAAGCAATAGAACAAAGCAATAGACAAGTCCACCTTTAAGACCAACTAAGTTTATAGCATTATAAACATCCCCATGATTCTACGCTGCCCACTTATATTAAGAATTGCTGCTTCCATTCCCATTTCGTCTGATGACGTCTGCTTAAGAGCATACGAAAGCTTACATCCTGAATAAAACTTAGTTGGTCTTAAAGGTGCACTTGTCTATCACAAGACATCTGTCCTAGATAGCCCAGGCAAGCCTGATCTCATCAGATCTCAGAAGCTAAGCAGGGCGGACTCTGGCAAGTACTTGGATGGGAGACCTCACTTGGAATACCAGCAGTCGGGAGGCCGGGGCAGGCTTTATTCAGCCACCTCTCTGAATGTCCTCCAGGTCCCCAGTAGGGGTCAGTCATCAGGTGTACACACACACACACACACACAAAACAATATACAACAGGGGTGGCCAACGGTAGCTCTCCAGATGTTTTTTGCCTACAACTCCCATCAGTCCCAGCCATTGGCCATAATTTAATGCAGGGCTTTTTTTGTAGCAGGAACTCCCTTGCATATTAGGCCACACTACCCTGATGTAGCCAATCCTCCAGGAGCTTACAGGGCTCTTTGTACAGGGTCTACTGGAAGCTCCAGGAGGATTGGCTACATCAGGGGTGTGTGGCCTAATATGCAAAGGAGGTCCTGCTAGAATTCCTTTCAGGGCTCTTCGTACAGGGCCTCCTGTAAGCTCTTGGAGGATTGGCTACATCAGGAGGGCGTGGCCTAATATGCAAAGGAGTTCCTGCTACAAAAAAGCTCTGATTTTAATGACTGTAATTTGAATAAATGTACAGTCGTGGCTGCAGTTGCAGTACCTTCTCCCCTACCCACCTTCCACGTCACACAATTTATGTGCATCACATAAATGCTTTATGGTATGGGAAATAATAAAAGCTATTGGACAACTCATGCTTTAACGTACTATTTCTTCGAAAGACATTTCTTTTACTGACCTAGTCCTCCTGAAGATGGATTCAGGTGGGTCGCCGCGTTGGTCTGCAACGACAGCACAATGTTGAAGTCCAGCAGCACCTTTAAGACTGGCCTCAAACCTTCAGCTAGTCCCACATGGAGGCAGGACAATTCAGGTAGAAGGGGCTTGCACTATTAACAAAATCTTGGTAACTGTGGCTAAGTCTTTTCATTCTGCAGGACAAGAGATTCTACATTATGGACCAAGGGTGGCCAAACTGTAGCTCAGGAGCCACATGTGGCTCTTTCACGCGTGTTGTGTGGCTCTTGAAGCCCCTGCCACCCTTTGAAGTTTGCTTTGGAGAAGGCATTCGAAGGTAAAGCTGCTTTCTTTCCACCTCTCCCTCCCTCCCCCATCTATCTTCCTTCCTTCCTTCCTTCCTTCCTTCCTTCCTTCCTTCCTTCCTTCCTTCCTTCCTTCCTTCCTTCCTTCCTTCCTTCCTTCCTTCCTTCCTTCCTTCCCTCCCTCCCTCCCTCCCTCCCTCATTTTGCGGCTCTCAAACACCTGACATTCATGTCGTGCGGCTCTCAAACGTCTGACATTTGTTCTATATAGCTCTTACGTCAAGCAAATTTGGCCACCCCGGTATGGACTATCTAGTCCCTGTTGCAGGGCTTTTGGGGGGGGGGTAGAAAAAGCCCAGCAGGAACTTATTTGCATATTAAGTCACACACCCCTGATAGCACCATTGTTTCGTGCAGGGATTTTTGTAAGAAAAGCCCAGCAGGAACTCATTTGCATATTAAGCCACACCCCTTGACATCACTTGTTTCGCACAGAATGTTTTGTAGGAAAAGCCCAGCAGGAACTCATTTACATATTAGGCCACACCCCTGACATCACCATTGTTTCGTGCAGGGATTTTTGTAGGGAAAGCCCATCAGGAACTCATTTGAATATTAGGCCACCCCCCTGACATCCCTATCGTTTCACACAGGGTGTTTTTGAAGAAAAAGCCCAGCAGGAACTCATTTGCATATTAAGCCACACCCCCTGACATCATCATTGTCTCGCACGGGGCTTTTTGTAGGAAAAGCCCAGCAGGAACTCATTTTCATATTAGGTCACACCCTCTGACATCACTGTTGTTTCACACAGGATGTTTTTGTAGAAAAAGCCCAGCAGGAACTCATTTGCATATTAGGCCACATAGCCTGACAACAAACTAGCCAGAACTGTGTTCCTGCTCAAAAAAAGCCCTGCCTTGTTGTATCCTTTGCCTCCACTCTGACCTTAGGATAGCCTCAGGCCTGCCGCTGCCTTTCAGCAATAACCCCTGTGGCATACTAGCCACCCTTACAGGGTTGTTGTCAGGGCTGCTGAGATAAGGTCTATTTAGCACCATAAATACGCTGTCAAGCTATATACTAAGCGTTGATTAATTTATAACAACCACGGCTCTTTTTTTTTTTAGCAGGAACGCACTGGGATGCAGTTCTGATTGGCTTGCAGTCAGGAGGTGTGGCCTAATATGCAGATGAGTTCCTGCTGGTCTTTTTCTACATACAAGCCCTGTGTGAAACCATGGTGATGTCAGGGGGCGTGGCCTAATATGCAAATGTGTCCCTGCTGGGCTTTCTCTACAAAAAAAGCCCTAACAACAACAACAACATCGGCTATATCATCCCAACTAGGAGCTGGGCATGAGTGTTCTGGATCTTGGTGGCGTTCCAGTTGACTTCAATAAGACGTTCACACTTTGCAGCGGGAGGTGCCCTTGGATATCAGTAGCTGCAGTTCTTCTTTTTCACGTCCTCTCGAGGAACCAGCGTGCGCCTTTCAGGGTCTCCCATTCATTGCGCATTGTGTCCTCGCCACATCACCCCTTTTTCAGGCCATTCTCAACGTTGTGCTTTTATTTGGTTCGCTTTTTTTTCTTTTCTTTTTGCACGCCGTTTGTTGTATTTCCTCTTCTTGTCCCCTCTGGCCACGTGTCACCTTGCCACTTGCCGTCTTCTTTCATTCGCTTTTGTTCCTCCCTGTGCCCTTCCAGCGTAGTTTCATTCGCCTCTTTCATTCGGTGTGTTCGCTCAGCGTTCATTGACATTTTCGCTCCATTCATCTTCAGGCCCCGCACAACAGCTAAGCATTCATAAACGTCGCGCTTGCTCTTTTCTCCTTCCCAGAGGAAATGAGCTAGTCTACATTCCCTCCCAAATCGCCACCTACTGGAGTCCCACGGCATTCCCTTTTCATTTCATGCAGTATTATTTGCTAACCAGCTTTGGAAAGAGTTGTGCATTTTGAAGGCAGTCTAAATATAAAAAGGCATTGAACATTATGCATATATTGATCATTTAAATTAGGTATGATGGCAGCTCCCAGGCCTAGAATTCAGCAGGAGCTCACAGGAGCACAGCTCCTGAACCTTTCTGAGGGTTCCCCTTCCTCCTCCTCCCCACCTACCTTGTCGATTGAATAGTTGGTGCAGCTGCATAACAATCCCTGGATTAGGAGAGCGGGCAGCCAGCCAGCCACCAGGGGCTTTGCCACGCCCCCAGCAGCCCTCATTAACCTCTGGAGAAGCCCACGCCACCCTTTCTCCACTTTAAATGTGATTTTGGGCGGCACGTGGCTTGCTGGCCTTTTGACTGGGGGGAGGGGCGGCCCAGGAGAGCCCCAGGCGAGTGAGGTCTGCTTGGGCTGGCTGGATCTCCAGCCAGCCCAAGCAGGCCTCGCTCACCCGGGGCTCTCCTTTCTTGCGTCAGGTTGCTTTTGGCTGGTGGGGGGCGGCATATACTAATGAGTTATGCTAATGAGCGTCACCACCTATTTTTCTACAAAATGACCCCTGACAGTTCCACATTTGTATGGCACAATGGGATGGTTTACGTGTCATGGTGGTGAAACCTCTCTCTGTTTGTGGGTGTGTGTGAAGGGCCATGAAGCCACTTCCAACATATGACTACCCACTGAATTTAAAATGTTCTGCTATTAACAACCTTGCTCAGGTCTTGCAAACTGAAGACGATGACGTCCTTTTATAGAAGAAGAAGAAGGAGGAGGAGGAGGAGGAGGAGGAGGAGAAGGAGAAAGAGAAAGAGAAAGAGAAAGAGAAAGAGAAGGAGAAGGAGAAGGAGAAGGAGAAGGAGAAGGAGAAGGAGAAGGAGAAGGAGAAGGAGAAGGAGAAGGAGAAAGAGAAAGAGAAAGAGAAAGAGAAAGAGAAAGAGAAGGAGAAGGAGAAGGAGAAGGAGAAGGAGAAGGAGAAGGATATGATGATATTGGATTTGTATCCTTCCCTTAAGGAGCGCCATGGCGCAGAGTGGTAAAGCTGCAGTACTGCAGTCCGAACTCTCTGCTCACGAGTTGAGTTTGATCCCGGCGGAAGCTGGATTTAGGTAGCCGGTTCAAGGTTGACTCAGCCTTCCATCCTTCCAAGGTTGGTAAAAGCTTGCTGGGGAGAAAGTGTAGATGACTGGCAAAGACAATGGCAAACCACCCCATTAAAGAGTCTGCCGTGAAAACATTGTGAAAGCAACGTCACCCCAGAGTCGGAAATGACAGGTGCTTGTACAGGGGACTGACTACCTTTACCTTTATCCTGCCCTTAACTCTGAATCTCAGAGCAGCTCACCATCTCTTTTACCTTCCTCCCCCACGACAAACTCTTTGTGACGCAGGTGGGGCTGAGAGAGCTCTCACGGAAGCTGCCCTTTCAAGGACAACTCTGCAAGAACTATGTCTAGCCCAAGGCCATCCCAGCAGCTGCAAGTGGAGGAGTGGGGAATCAAACCCGGTTCTCCCAGATAAGAGTCCACACTCTTAACCACTACACCAAACTGGCTCTCAGTCAATCCATCTCACGTTGGGTCAGGCTCTTTTCCTGCTGCCTTCAACTTTTCCTAGCACTGTTGCCTTTCGTGTCTTCTCATAACGTGACCCAAGTATGATAGCCTCTACTTAATTCAGCTTCTAGGGAGAGTTCGGGCTTGATTTGATGTAGAACCCACTTATTTCTCTTTTGGGCAGTCCATAGTATCCATAAAACTCTCATCCAACACCGCATTTCAAATGAATCCACTTCCTTCCTGTCAGCATTCTTTATTGTCCAGCTTTCACACCCACACGCTCCTGATGCAGCCAATCCTCCTGGAGCTAACAGTAGGCCCTGTACTAAGAGACCTGTAAACTCCAGGAGGATTGGCTACATCAGGGGTGTGTGGCCTAATATGCAAAGAAGTTCCTGCTACAAAAAAAAAGCCTTGGTTACCAATAACACATCCTTACACCGAAGGATGTTATCAGGGCCTTTTTTGTAGGAAACGCCCAGCAGGAACTCATTTGCATATTAGGCCACCCCCCCTGACATCACCATTGTTTAGCATAGGGCTTTTTGTAGAAAAAGGACAGCGGAGCTCATTGCATATTAGGCCACACCCCTTGATGCCAAGCCAGCTGGAACTGCGTTCCTGTGCGTTCCTGCTCAAAAAAGAAAGAAAGAAAGAAAGAAAGAAAGAAAGAAAGAAAGAAAGAAAGAAAGAAAGAAAGAAAGAAAGAAAGAAAGAAAGAAAGAAAGAAAGCCCTGGATCTTATCTAGCTTTTTCCATGGCTGCTTTTCCCATTCTCAGTCTCCTTCTTGCTTTCCCTTCTGGTTGATGATTAAACCAGGCAGTGACCATCGTTTGTAAAGCAGCTTCAAAACAGATCAATTGATCTTGGGTTTGGGCCACTGTATGACACAGAATGTTGGACTGGATGGGCCATTGGCCTGATTCAACATGGCTTCTCTTCTGTTCTTATGTGACACAGAATGTTGGACTGGATGGGCCACTGGCCTGATTCAACATGGCTTCTCTTCTGTTCTTATGTGACACAGAATGTTGGACTGGATGGGCCACTGGCCTGATTCAACATGGCTTCTCTTCTGTTCTTATGTGACACAGAAAGTTGGACTGGATGGGCCACTGGCCTGATTCAACATGGCTTCTCTTCTGTTCTTATCGTGCTGAATGGGTTGGATCAAGCTGACATCCCCACTCAGTTTCACCCAGTTACCCTTTCTACAATAGATCTTGCCTCACGCGGCTTTTCTACATACAGGTCTAGGGGAAGTGATCTCTGAAATCCAAAAATGAGCTGTAATTTGGGGGAATCCCCAGGTCCCACCTTCATAGGGTTGCCAAGTCCAATTCAAGAAATATCTGGGGACTTTGGGGGTGGAGTCAGGAGTCAAGAGGGTGGAGCCAGGAGCAAGGGTGTGACAAGTATTATTGAACTCCAAAGGAAGTTCTGGCCATTTTGATTTAATTTTAATTTTAGATTTATATCCCACCTAATCCCACAGGTGGGCTCAGGATGGCTCACAACAATAAAATAACAGAGTTAAAACAATATCCTAAAAACAGAGATTATGAAACAGGAGCAGCACAGGAAACAATCTTACAAACGTAAGCGGTAAACAGCATGTGGCTGATGGCTAATCAGATTTATAGGGACCACACACCTTTTAAATGCCTTTCCTCCATTGGAAATAATGGATAGGGGCACCTTCTTTTGGAGCTCATAGAATTGGACCCCTTGTCCAATCCTTTTGAAATTTGGAGGGTATTTCTACCTCAATTTCAAACCAGAAATGTGGAGGGTGTTTCTACATCAAAAAACTGCCCCCCCCCCTAGAGCCTCAGATAACCGTGGATCAATTCTCCATTATCCCCTATGGGAATTGGTCTCCCTAGGGAATAATGGAATGCTCAGCAGACATCCCCCTTTCTAATGACCCTGAAGCAGGGGGGAGGGCTTCCAAAATGGGGGATCCTCTGCCCCCACCTGGGGATTGGCAACCCTACACCTGGAGGCTGGCATCCCTAAAATTCTAAACCTTTGACTTGTCCTAATCTTCCTTTCTTAAATGAGTCCATATGAATGGGGGATGGGGCGGGGCAGAATTTAATAGATTTTCCTTCTAAAACTATCGGAACTTAAAATCTAGTTTCTCTTTTCTTTCCGCAACACTGGCATTTGAAGACTGTTGTTCCATTTGGTGCAATAACATTTTGTGTGTGTATGGGGTGGGGGGAGAGCCAGTGACGACACTTCTCTGTTGACGCAAACGTCTTTGCTATGTTTTCTATTTCTTATGCGATTATGGCTGATCTAATCAGCCCCTCGAGAATGGAGTCTGTGTTTCCATGTTACCAGGAATGTAATAGCCTCGTTGTGTTATCGCTTTGTATGCATCCTCTCTAAAGGAGGCTTGCCATGTTACAACCTCGGAGTCAAGGAAGGGGAAGAGCACTAGCCCTTTTAATGTGTCAATTTAATTTGTTTGTTTGTTTAATGTTAATTTCTAGTCCACTTTATTCCTCAAGCAGGCTCAACAGACTTACACCGTAACAGTAAGCAGTAAACAGATGACAACAGACTTACACCGTAACAGTAAGCAATGAAATAAAAAGCAAATAAACAATTAAAACAATAAAATTACCCCATTTCAGGTGGAAGACAACTAATAAGGCCATACTGCAAACAGAACTGGAACCAATGATGTTCCAATAGGCCCGATAGCCAATGGAATGCTGTGACAGGGAGGCTACACTCGATGTACTGTGGGCATATGAGAGAGAGAGTGACTGGTTCAAGATCTCCCAGCAAGATTGAGGGCAAAACCAACCTAGGTCTCCTGATCTTAGTCCAGCCATCACACTACACTCGCTGTTCAAACAATTATGGCACTTGAGCAGTAGAACAAAGCAGGAGTCAAGTGGCACCTTTAAGACCAACAAAAGTTTTATTCAGAATGTCAGCTTTTGTGTGCTCTAAGCAGACTTCATCAGATAAGGAATCAGGTACTGTGAGTTAGGTACGGTGAGCAGAGCGACCTATAGCTGGTAGGCAGTGGTTCGGAAAGCAAAATGGTAGAAATTTAAGTGAAATTAACAAATTGAGCAAACCTTTGATCTGAATAACATGAGCGTGCGAAGCCAGTAAAAAAAGTAACATGTCAAAATGTGAGAATGTCTGTTAATCACTTTATTGTTATAAGTAGGGTTGCCAAGTCCAATTCAAGAAATATCTGGGGACTTTGGGGGTGGAGCCAGGAGACTTTGGGGGTGGAGCCAGGAGACATTAGGGGTAGAGCCAAGATCAAGACTGTGACAAGCATAATTGAACTCCAAAGGGAGTTCTGGCCATCACATTTAAAGGGACGGCACACCTTTTCAATTTCTTCCTTCCATAGGAAATAATAAAGGATAGGGGCACCTTCTTTTGGGGCTCATAGAATTGGACCCCCTGGTCCAATCCTTTTGAAACTTGAGGGGTAATTTGAGGAGAGGCACTAGATGCTATACTGAAAATTTGGTGCCTCTACCCCAAAAACCAGCCCCTCCAGAGCCCCAGATACCCGCAGATCAATTCTCCATGATTTTCTATGGGAATAAATCTCCATAGGGAATAATAGAGTTCCCAGCAGACATTTCCCTCCCCCCCCCCGCTTTCTGACAACCCTGAAGCAGGGGGAGGGTCTCCAAGCCAGGGGATCCCCTGACCCCACCTGGGGATTGGCAACCCTAGTTATAAGCAAGCCCGGGACATATTGAGGGCATTTCTTTCGCAGAAGTTTTTCCCATCCAATTAATTTACCTTGTAACACGTAACATACATTAAGACCGTTTTCGCACACTGCTTACCTTGCAGTCACAATCCTGTTCCCTCCGCAGCGTCTGGTCGGATTTCCCACCATCTGCGCCGAAGTTACAGGAAGTGCTGCAGCTTTTGCGTAGCAAACGTAAACCGCTAAAACCCAGTTTATGTTTGCTATGCAAAAGCCGCGGCACTTCCTGTAACTCCGGCACAGATGGTGGGAAATCCGACAGACGCTGCGGAAGGAACAGGATTGTGACTGCGAGGTGAGCTGTGTGCGAAAACGGTCATAGTTTGCCATTACAAGAAAAATACATTAAAATATAGTGATAATGGGTTTAGTATATGTAATGAAATAAACAGCCAATATCCCTACTTGAGTATGTCAATACAGCCAAAAGAGAAATACATTGGATAGTGATGTTCTTGTCAGAGTAAGACTGGAAATGGAGTCCAAGAAATTCCAAAAAAGAGCTGTTTCTGTGGGTATGATTTAGGGTTGCCAAGTCCAATTCCAGAAATATCTGGGGACTTTGGGGGTGGAGCCAGGAGACTTTGGGGGTGGAGCCAGGAGATACTGGGGTGGAGCTAGGAGCAAGGGTGTGACAAGCACAATTGAACTCCTTCCCTCCACCCTCCCCTTCTCCAATTCCACCCCAGAGGCGGAGCAGAGCAAGCGACGACGCCGCGCTGCTGCCGCCTCTTCCCCGCCCCACCGCAGCTGCTCCTCCGAGATGGGCCCAGCCTGAGTCCATCTCGGAGGAGCAGCCACGGAGCAGCCGAGGCGAAACCAGAGAAGGGGAGGAGAGGGTGGAGGTGGGCCAAGAGCGTGGCGTCCTAGAAGGACCCAGACTCGCGGCCCGCCACGCTCCTGGCCCGCCCCCACACCCCCCTGACTCCACCTCAGAGGCGGAGTGGGCGATGCTGCCGCGCCGCTGCCGCCCCCTCCCCGCCCCCTCCCAGCTGCTTCTTCGAGATGGGCCCAGCCTGAGCCCATTTCGGAGGAGCAGCCACAGTGAAGTGGAGAAGAGGCGGCAGCTGCGCAGCGGCGTCGCCCGCTCCGAGATGGAGCGGCTCGCCACGCTCCTTGGTGCCGTTTCCCCCCTACCCCCGCTTCCATTTTTTTTGGGAGCGGGGGAAGAGGCTGGAAATCCTGGGGTCCCCCGCCAGGGTGGGAGGGTTGGGAAGCCTAGTATGATTGCCAAACTCCATGAGTGGCCGAGAACCCTTCTGGAATTTTACCTGTTCCTCAGATGACAGAGTAAGTTCTTCTGGAGAAAAAGGGGTAATGACAAGCAATTATAATGCAGTGGTTGTCACCATTAGGCTAGCTTGTGAGTTTTCTTCTGGGATTTGATTGGCCAGATTTGGAAACAGGATGCTGGACTAGGTGGGCCATTGGTCTGATCCAGCATGGCCGGGGTAGAATTCTAGCAGGAGCTCCTTGGCGTATCAGGCCATACACCCCTGATGTCGCCAATCCTCCAAGAGCTTACAAAAAAGAGCCTTGTAAGCTCTTGGAGGATTGGCTACATCAGGGGTGTGTGGCCTGATATGCAAAGGAGCTCCTGCTAAAATTCCACCCCTGAGCATGGCTATTACATTTTTATGAACAGAGATATTAGAAACTTGGGGACATGGTTCAGATAAGCTAAAGACAATTTTGGAAGAAAGTATTGGTGATCTGTGAGCTTGTAGCGAGATCAGATAGCATTGGGAACTCATGATTTTGAAAATAGATGTGTATGTTTATATATGCGCGGCCTATTTTCAAAATACGGCTTTCAGTTTTGTATACACTCCAGAGACATATGTTCATGTTTCAGAGCAACTCACCCATGAAACAAAGGTGAACAGGTCACCTCTCACAACCTAAGAGAGAGCAATGGCGAATAATTGATAACTGATTATTCATGCAATCTGAAGAAGAGGAGTTGGTTCTTTACCTCAGTTTTCATGGTCCAATCTTTTTGAAACTTGGAGCGTTTTCGCACTGACCTTAATCGGGAGCGACGTCCCCGATTTCGCACTAATTGCTCCGCAGAACCCGGAAGAGTCGCAAAGTCCCGCGGCTTTTGCGTCGCAAATGTAAACCGCCAAAAACCAGTTCACATTTGCGACGCAAAAGCCGCGGGACTTTGCGGCTCTTCCGGGTTCTGCGGAGCAATTAGTGCGAAATCCGCGCAGACGCTGCCCGGTGAAGAGGGACGTCGCTCCCGATTAAGGTCAGTGCGAAAACGCTCTTAGTGTTGTTGGGGTTGTTTTTTTTTTTTGAGAAGAGGAACGAGATGCTATACTGCAGATCTGGTGCCTCTACCTCAAAAATAGCCCCTCCAGAGTCCCAGATACCCACTGATCAATTTTCCATTATACCCTATGGGAATTGGTCGCCATAGGGTATAATAGAGTGCCCAGCAGACATTTCCCTCACCCCTCCACTTTCTGATGACCCTGAAGTGGGGAGAAGGCCTCCAAATTGGGGGATCCCCTGCCCCCCACCTGGGAATTGTAGGGACAACCGGGGAATCACAGCGAGGATATATGAAAACAACAAAAAGAATCTCTGTGATAGGAATAAACGACCAAACTTTTTAATACTTTTTAAATAGGTTTTGATACTTTTTAAATACTGAATGTGTTTAACACAAAAGTTGACACTTGACAACCATAAAAAAACAACAACTAAATCCTTATAAATGGAGCCCGTAGGGATGAACTGATGCAGCGTGCAAATAACTGGTTAATAATATAATCGACGCGTCTCGTGTTTCCCACTTCATCAGCGTTATGACACTGGCCAGCAATGGAGTTGAAGGCTTTGCTGTGCTTCTATTGAAAGGAACTGTCTGACTCCCTTGTAATATACAGCACAAGTGGAAGATATCATAATACTGATGGAGTGGGAAACACGAACCCGCCTGGGGATTGGCAACCCTACCTCAGTTAGAAGCCTCGCTGAGCCAAAGTTGCACGTTGGGAAGGACGGTGGCTCAGTGGTAGAGCATCTGCTTGGTAAGCAGAAGGTCCCAGGTTCAATCCCTGGCATCTCCAACTAAAAAGGGTCCAGGCAAAGAGGTATGAAAAACCTCAGCTTGAGACCCTGAAGAGCCATGAATGGGGCTGTGGCTCAGTGGCAGAGCATCTGCTTGGTAAGCAGAAGGTCCCAGGTTCAATCCCCGGCATCTCCAACTAAAAAGGGTCCAGGCAAAGAGGCATGAAAAACCTCAGCTTGAGACCCTGAAGAGCCATGAATGGGCAGTGGCTCAGTGGTAGAGCATCTACTTGGTAAGCAGAAGGACCAAGGTTCAATCCTCAACATCTCCAACGAAAAAGGGTCCAGGCAAATAGGCCTGAAAAACCATGAGACTCTTGGAGAGCTGCTGCCAGTCTGAGTAGACAATACTGACTTTGATGGACTGAGGGTCTGATTTAGGATAAGGCAGCTTCATATGTTCATATATGTTCATGGCCCCGCGTACTTTCTAAATCCACTTGGCAGGCACCAGAAAAGGTCTCAATAGGGTTGCGAATCTCCAGGTGGGGGCAGAGGATCCCCCAGTTTGGAGGCCCTCCCCCTGCTTCAGGGTCATCAGAAAGCGGTGGGGGGGGATGTCTGCTATGCGCTCCATTATTCCCTATGGAGACTGATTCCCATAGGGTATAACGGAGAATTGATCTGTGGGCCTCTGGGGGGCTGTTTTTTGAGGCAGAGGCACCAAATATTCAGCATAGCATCCAGTGCCTCTTGTCAAAAGACCCTCCAAGTTTCAAAAAGATTGGACCAGGGGTCCGATTCCATAAGCCCCGAAAAAAGTGCCCCTATCGTTCATCATTTCCAATGGAGGGGTGGCATTTAAAAGGTGTGTGGTCCCTTTAAATGTGATGGCCAGAACTCCCTTTGTCAGTCAGTCAGTCAGTCAGTTTAATACGGCTCTAGGCCAATCAACAACAACAACACAACACATCGATAACAATACAACAACAACACAACACCAAGCTAAAATATCACAAAACAATATAATAACTATGTACAACCATCAAAGTAGTAATAAAATTATCTGATATAGGCAATACTTAACTAAGGGCAACTTTCTTTCAAATACAAGCAGTGTTACATTTCTTCCTGTCAAGGTCGGAAACATATAGGAACTTAGCAAGATCCAGGGAAAGTTGATCACACCCGTCCCCTAGGAGGAAGTGCAAGACTTGGGCCTGATTTAAAGATTCAGCTAACATTAAGTGGTTCCGCAGAAGTTTGTACCTTACCTCTGTATGGAAAAGACAGTTCAGAATAAGATGGGGAACAGTATCAACCTCCTCCAGGCCGCACGGACAGATCCTGTCTTCTAGCGGAATCTTATGGAAACGGCCCCTCAGAACTGCTGTGTCCAGAATGTTCAAGCGTGCCAAGGACAGCATCCGCCTGATCTTAATTGGCTGTATCTTTCCTAGATACCTGGCACTTTTAAGATCACTTGTAAAGAGGGTTGGGATATACGTCCCCCCAACTTTGGCCAGAACTCCCTTTGGCATTCACAACCTTGCTCCTGGCTTCATCCCCAAGGTCTCCTGGCTCCACCCCCAAAGTCCGCAGATATTTCTTGAATTGGACCTGGCAACCTTAGGTGTCAATGGGTTAAGTGTCCCCCATGGGCACCCTGTGGGAGATCCCTGAGCTTGCCCATAAAGTTTTGCTGCATGTGTAGATCAGTGGTCACCAGTGTTCCCTCTAAGCTGAGTTAGCGTGAGCTAGCGCACAGATTTTTAGCCTCTGTCTCACACATTTTTGTCTTAGCTCAGGAAGGATGGCCCCAGAACACACTACTTTATGCAGTAGCTCACAACTTTAATGCCACTAGCTCACAAAGTAGAATTTTTGCTCACAAGACTCTGGAGCTTGGAGGGGACATTGGTGGTCACTGCTTTGTTCTCCTTTGCAGGCAACTTTGTCATCTTCTCCAGAAGTTTCTAGACCTGGCCGCTTCCAGTAACACAGCCCTTCTACGCGAGTGGGAAATGAACCTGGCAATCCTGTGTTCCATTCAATACTGAAATGAGACGTTTGTCTCCTGATAGGAATCGTTTCCTTGACTGTGATAGCTCAGGATGAACCTATTCCAGAGGTTTTGATTGCCGTTCCAGCAGCCCTTCAGCGCTGGAAAAGTTCATATCCAGACAATGTGGCTCAGTCCCATGTCTACTTGGAACTGTTCAAGCTCATTTGTTGACATTTCCTTTTGAATGCGGGGGCATGTGTCATGAGGTACATCTTCCTCTCACCCTCCCCAGAGCTTCCCCAAAAGGAAAATGCAGGAAGGCACAAAAGACATCTTTCAGAACTCTTAACGTATAGCAGAATCCGTTTGGTTAGCAACGGTGAGTCTGAGGTATTTGCGAAGGTAAGACATTGTGTATGGAGATGAATGATAGTTTCCATATTCCATATTCCTAACCCTCACCCCCAACCCATCCCCTCTGTTTTGAAAGAAGCGTTATGGAAGGGGAAGCTTATTTGTTGTTGTTTCTCAAGCAGCTGTTTCAAATAACAGCTAATTCAAGGGGCTGTGCTCGACTTTGTGACATCATATCCTGTCCATGGTCGCAGATAATAGTTCTATGACATCTACAAAGAGAAGAAACTCACATAGGGGATATTGAATGAAATGGATTTCTCTTAGAGAGCCAGTTTGGTGTAGTGGTTAGGAGCATGGTCTCAATCTGGAAGAACTGGGTTTGATTCCCCACTCTTTTGCATGCAGCCAGCTGGGTGACCCTGGGACGTCAAAGTTCTCTCCGAGCTGTTCTCTCAAGAGCAGTTCTCAAAAGAGCTCTCTCAACCCTGTCTACCTCACAGGGTGTCTGTTTGGGGAAAGGAAGGGAAAGGAGATGGAAACCTGCTCTGAGACTTGGAGTGAAGGGCGGGGTATAAATCCTCCTCCTCCTCCTCTTCTCCTCTTCTCTTCTTCCATAATGGAGAGCCGGTTTGGTGTAGTGGTTAAGTGTGCGGACTCTTATCTGGGAGAACCAGGTTTGATTCCCCACTCCTCCACTTGCACCTGCTGGAATGGCCTTGGGTCAGCCATAGCTCTGGCAGAGGTTGTCCTTGAAAGGGCAGCTGCTGTGAGAGCTCTCTCAGCCCCACCCACCTCACAGGGTGTCTGTTGTGGGGGAGGAAGGTAAAGGAGATTGTGAGCCGCTCTGAGACTCTTCGGAGTAGAGGGCGGGATATAAATCCAATATCATCATCATCATCATCATCATCATCATCATCATCATCATCATCATCATCATCATCATCATCATCTTCTTCTTCTTCTTCTTCTTCTTCTTCTTCTTCATCTTCTTCATCTTCTTCATCTTCTTCTTCTTCTTCTTCTTCTTCTTCTTCTTCTTCTTCTTCTTCTTCTTCTTCTTCTTCTTCTTCTTCTTCTTCTTCTTCTTCCTTCAAAATGAACCAAAATATTCAGAAATAAAAAACTTACCCTGTTTCTAGTCTTGGATTTTTACTGATTAGATTTATAAAAGTTTTTTTATAAAATATCTATATATGAACCTTCAACTTCAAAAAGTTTCTGCATGCAGTTCCACCATCTGTTACTGAGGAAAAGAAGTCGAAAACAAGTCCCCCCCGCCCCAATTCTTTTCTGTAAGGGCTGCCAAGTCTAATTTCGAAAATATCTGGGGACTTTGGGGGTGGAGCCAGGAGACTTTGGGAGTGGAGCCAGGAAAACTTTGGGCAGAGTCAGACTTTCTCATTCCCAAAATAAATACATAAAAATACAGCAGTGCAGTTCACCTGAAGAGTCGTCATTTCCTCATCCCCCAATAGTTGCAATTCAAGTAAATGAAAGTGAAAACACACAAAAAGCAGCCAAAATGCACAGAGTTTGCAAGCTCACATTTTTGTGATCTCTCTGGGACTTTACTCACAGGAACTGCTGTTCTTCAGGCTAACACTGGCAAATAAAAAGAGAGGGAGGTGGAGTTTTCCTCCATCCCGTAAACAGGTTCCTACACAGAGATTCTGAAAACAATGCGAAAACAAGCACAGAGAAACACACACTCTTACTGGCTCTACAAAAACTTCTGAAAAGTACAGGGCTGTGCATGCTCTCTCTCTTACACACATACACACACACTTACTGGCTGTGGTTCCTCCACAAGGACATCTGAAAAGTACAGGGGCTACGCTGCTCTCTTTCACACACACATTTACTTGCTCTGAAACGAAAACAAAACAAACAGGGGCTGGGCTCTCAGGACTCTTTGCTGCTGATCGTTCCCCATGAAGTACTTCTTACTTCCTGGTCAAATTTAAAGGCACACACACACATTTTAAAATGGGACCTGTTTGCAGGTTTCTAAACCTGCTGGAAATCTAAAAGTACATGGTGGCTGTGGGGGCGGGGTGGAGTCTGTAAAACCGGGGGATCCCCCGCTGGGACCTGGGGATTGGGAAGCCTACTATAAGTTCTTTTCCTTTCAAGTGGTGCTTGATAGTCTGCTGGCAGATCCACATAGAAAGGAAGACCTCAATTCAGAATTCCCATAGCAATTCCATGCCCTGCCCAAATCTGTCTATATTTCTCAGACAGTCACACATTACAAAGCCTTGGTGTTCCCCAACATATCCACTTGCGGTCCTGTTGCTTAGACATCCTCTGATATCCATGCTTGGTAAACTGTCAGGTACACACATGCCCAATTCAGATGATGACGAGGGCACATGGGGAGAATGAGCTTAAGCCTCCAGGGGTCCAGTCACACACACTAAGGCTGAAACAAGCCGGCCGGAAACAGAGCACCCCGGAGCTTCCGGATGGCTCTCGAAGAAAGGGGCAGGCCATGGATGGGTGGGGAGCATCTGGAACGCTCACATGTCCCGCTCGTGGCTTCCCGAGTGCATTTCCAGTGCTCTCCGGCTTTCCAGATGGCCGAGAGCCACTTTGGAGCCACCTCAGCGAAAAGGGACCACTTTTACAGTGGTCCCCTTTTGAACCGGGTGGATCGTCTTTGAGGATGGGGTAAGTTCGGGACAGGGTGACCGACAGATGTTGCCGCATGCACAGATTTTTTGGGTCAATCTCAGCGGCATCTCTGACTGAAAGTGCCAGTCTGTGATCAGCTAAATGATCCAGTTTCAATGCACTTTGCAGCCGAATTCTGCCAGTTCACACAGCAAAATCCAATTGGAAAGTGCACCGAAAGTGGATTGTTTAGGGTGTGTGACCGAGGCCTACCACTGTTTCTCCATCTTGAAATGGCCTTGGAGTGCTGCCATTTGTCCCATTGGAGAAACTTGCATGAAGTTAATCATTGCATGCAGAGTCTCCAACCTGTCTCTCTGGGGACATTTTAAGTTTGGAAAAATGATAAGGGCGGGAAGGCTTGAGCCCCTGTTCCTATGAACTGACATCCAGACTTGTAAATGATATATAGGTTGTGAATTAGTGGAATTAGAATTTTTGTAACAAGAAATGAAATGGAAATGAAAGAGATATTTGCACTCCCCCTCCAACCCTAACTTTCCTACATTCCTTCCAATTGTCCCTTCCCTCCTTTCCCTCTTCTTTTATATGAAACTTAATAAAACTTTTATTTTTTTTTAACAAACAGAATTGGGACTCTACTTGCCTGGAAATTAGGTCTTTTTTTGTAGCAGGAACTCCTTTGCATATTAGGTCACACCAGGGGTGGAATTTTGGCAGAAGCTCCTTTACATTTTAGGCCACACACCCCGAATGTAGCCAATCCTCCAAGTGCTTACAAGGCTCTTTTTGGTAAGCTCTTGGATTGGCTGCATCAGGGGTATGTGTGGCCTAATATGCAAAGGAGCTCCTGGGCCACACACTTCTGATGTAGCCAATCCTCCTGGAGCTTACAGTAGGCCCTGTACTAAGAGCCCTCTAAGCTGTTGGAGAATTGGCTACATAAGAGGAGTGTAGCCTAATGTGCAAAGGAGTTCCTGCTACAAAGAAAAGCCCCTGTTGTAAATTATATTCCAAATATGGAACTCCCAGGGTATGTTTTGATCAACTGAGGAGGGGGGGACACTTGGAGGAAATAGGGGTCTTTGTAACATATGAACAGGAGCAACAACACCAACAATATGGATCTAGTGAGCTAAATGGCAAAAAGGGTAACAATGAATCTGTATCAGTTATCTCTCTCTGCAGCATCCATCCATCTGTCCGTCCATCCATCCGTGCGTACATACAGATAGTGTACTATAATTGAAATCGCCCAGGAGATGCTTGTCATTCCTCCATAATGGAAGAGAAAGCTTTCATCCCAACTCATTACTGATCCATGTAATGAGACATCATCCCATTTGACGTGACATCATTGTGCACTGATTCCTGCATCGAAATGTTAATGTGAACTGGGAGCACCAGCCATTGTTTGGAACCAACCAGGCAGAAATGGGAGAGACCCTGGATCTTCATTTGCCCTAATTAGTGGTGTTCGGGGAGTGAACGAGGCAAGGAAGAACGGCGAGAGCCACGACTGTATACAACCAGCTCAAATGTTACCCAGGACTGTAGCTTTGCTAATGACATGCATGTATGAAAGCGACCTTGGTCAGCTCTACTCCACAGACAAAACTGCAGTTGATGACCGGCTAGGGTTCCCAAGTCCCCCGCGTCCTCCGGCAGGGGATTTTTTTTTTGTGCACGCTTCACGCGCACGACGCAATGAAATAACCTGCTAGTGACGTCATCGTGCTGGCAATGTCATGCACCGGCCGCTCTAGTCATTTCTGGGGAAACTCTATGGTTTTCCCGGACGTTTTAGCAATTTGGGAGGGGAAAACTCTATGGTGCCTGTATTGCGGGTGATGCCATCGCGCCAGCAACGTCGGGGAGAACCCCCAACTGGACCAGGGGCTTGGCAGCCTTATGACCAGCACCAACCAACCCTTCCTCTTTATAGTCCCCATAGTCAATATCTTGTTCATATATTAGCCCCTGCAGTGATCCATTGTGGTGAAAGACCAGGGACTGCGGCTCAGTGGAATAGCATCAGCGTGGCTTGCAAAAGGTCCCGGGTTCAGTCCCTCATCATTGCCATTTGACAGAGCCAGGAAGGAGGTGATGGGGAAGATCTCTACTGGAGACTGCAGACAGTAGACAGTATTGTCCTTGGTGGACCAATGGCCTGATTTCAGTTTAAGGCAGCCTCGGGGGACACCAGCAGGCAACTGCACGCTTGAAGGTTTTCGCTGGCTGAGACATAAATAAATAAGACAGTGTTGTGATGTTATTGTCAAGTCCCCAAGTGCTTCAAATAAAAGAGGCTCTTTGTATTTCAAATAAGCATTTTAATGGGAAGCAACACGGTATACTTCAGACACGGGTAGTGTGGAAACTGGCCCGAGTACACCATGGTAGAGATTATATAGACGGTTGCTGACAGCTGATAGAGCATCACAACGATGGAGTGAAGGTGATTCAAACTACAAGGGTTATAGGTTACATCAACAATGCTACACGGTGCCTAGGAGGAGATAGCAGCTTAAGGAGGCATAGCCCTTTAGCTTTCATTTCAAGCCTTTGTAGTCTAAACTCGCATTTCAACTGAGATACAAAACAGAGCTAGCCATAAACAAGAGCCCCTGCCGCAGGAAGGTCGTAAAATACAAGAACTTGACAGTTATATTTTGGCAGGGCTTTTTTTTGTAGCAGGAACTCCTTTGCATCTTAGGCTATACCCCCCTGATGTAGCCAATCCTCCAAGAGCTTACAGGGCTCTTCTTTTTCCACTGGTTGCTTTAATTCTGTTGTTTGTGAAATGACATAACACTGGTTTTGTTGCTGATACCTGCCTTGGGTCCCAGTTATCTGGGAGAAAGGCAGGCCAATAGAAAGGTGTTAATGTCATGAGGTGTTGCACAGCCTATAGGTTCAGTGTAGATGAATCATGTTATTGCTTGCTACCACTGATTTCATCTTTGGGTTACACATGCCAATTAGAACTAAACCTTGATGAAAACAAAGCTCAGTTTGCATTTGAATAATCATGTTTAACCCATGAAGAGGGATTTTGTAACAGGATAGTAGCCATCTAAGGTAGTCATATAAACCGATCTGGGGGGAGATGGGATAGGGTTGTCAGATCCACAGGTCAGCTGGCCTATGGGGGAGAGTTACCACTTGTCATGATCTTGGGTCTAGCGAGGCCTGCAGGCCCCAAGGAAGCCTGCTTAGGAGTTACTGGGAAAAGCCTACATCTCCCAGGGTCCCCTCTGTACCTCTGATCGCGTAGCAAGGGTTTTGGAGGGAAACAGGCCCATAGAGGGGTGGGACCTGGGAAGAGAATATATAAAGGCCAAACCCAGAAAGTGGGTGTTCTTTCCATGGAAGGCTTAGCTGGAGGCAGGCTGTTGCCTGGAGAGCCGGAAGCAAGTGAAAGGTCCTTACCCAAGAGGGGGAGTGTAGTATTAGAGTAGGAACTGTAGAGATAGATGCGTTAGGGCATTTGTTTATTTTCTCTTCACCCTTTTATTGTTTCGTGCACCTTGTTAATTTATATTGCACTTTTTGTTGTTGTTCACTCTGCCTGGTCCTCACTCTTATTATTTGGCCTAAGCTACAGGAGGCCTGAGGGGTTGGGAGGGAACCCTGGGCCTTCTCAAGGGGAACCTTTAACCCAGAGTGGTGGCAGCACTTGGTAAGACCCCCCTTGAGTTGTGACACCACTCAAAATGTGATATCCTTACCTCACCCAAAGTGATGTAGGCATGTTGATGACATTGCGGGGGGGGGGAGGGGCATGACACTCTGGTTTTGAGGCAACACTCTATGGTAGAATTAGCTCCAAACCATAAAGTTTTGCCCCAAAACCAGAATGTTGTCCCTGACATCACCGATGTGCCTATGTCACTTCCGGGTGATGTAGTCATAGCCAATCTGATGTCCCCCACATGCCTATGTCACCTGTAGGTGCTTCTTCCCCCCACATGCTTCTTCCCTCCTCTCTCCCAGGGCTTTCCAGGATGTGCCAGCTTGTTGTTTGGACCTGGCAATTTATTTATTTATTTAGTAGGCTTATATCCCGCCTTTTCCGTAAATGGGCTCAAGGCAGATCACAACATAAAAAATAACAATAAAAACCGACATAGCAAAGTTAAAATACCAAATTAAAATTAAACAGTAAAAACAATAAATAAAACGCACCACCAGGGAACAAGGCACAGCATATCAATAACCAGTTAATAATAATAATAAATTTTTAGTTATACCCCGCCCTCTCCACCGAGGCAGGCTTAGGGCGGCTTACAAGACATGTTATAGACCATGTTATAACAATAAAAACAAGATAATACAATTAAATAACATGGTATAGACCATGTTATAACAATAAAACAATAAAACAAGGTAATACAGTTAAATACAGTTCAGCCAGTTTGGTGTAGTGGTTAAGTGTGCGGACTCTTATCTGGGAGAACCGGGTTTGATTCCCCACTCCTCCACTTGCACCTGCTGGCATGGCATTGGGTCAGCCATAGCTCTGGCAGAGGTTGTCCTTGAAAGGGCAGCTGCTGTGAGAGCCCTCTCCAGCCCCACCCACCTCACAGGGTGTCTGTTGTGGGGGAGGAAAGTAAAGGAGATTGTGAGCCGCTCTGAGACTCTTCGGAGTGGAGGGCAGGATATAAATCCAATATCTTCATCTACTTCACAGGGTGTCTGTTATGGGGGAGGAAGGTAAAGGAGATTGTAAGCCGCTCTGAGACTCTTCGGGTGGAGGGCAGGATATAAATCCAATATCTTCATCTCCCTCACAGGGTGTCTGTTGTGGGGGAGGAAGGTAAAGGAGATTGTGAGCCGCTCTTCGGAGTGGAGGGCGGGATATAAATCCAATATCTTCATCTTCTTCTTCTTCATAAGTTAAGCATTAAATAAATAATCTAAGAAAAGTGTAACTTAATGGTGCTACAATCTCAGTTTGTACAAGATGGCTTGATGTTACTACTAGGTTCTATCTTAGAAGGCTAGTTGGAAGAGGGTAGTTAGAAGGCTAGTTGGAAGTTGTAGGCCCACCTTCAACAATGGTAATAACAATAGCATAGCAATGTAATAAAGCATGATGCCACCACAAGGGAGGCCAAATGATGGAATAATAGGATGCCTGCTGCCTCAACCATAGGCCCGGCGGAATAGCTCCGTCTTGTAGGCAGTAATTCAGGTAGGGCCTGAATCTCCACAGGGAGCTGATTCCACCAGGCAGGGGACAGTGCTGAAAAGGCCTGGTAACCCTACGAATAACATGCATTCCTCCTTAGCTTGCCATCAAATACCTCCTTAGCATGCCATCAAAGACAAAAACCATTAAAAACCAAGTATATGAATACTCCATAGCATAAGAACTGGATCAGACCAGTGGTCCATCTAGCCCATCATTCTGTCCCACACAGTGGCCAACCAGTTCCTCAGGAGAGCTAACAAGAGAGCTAACAAGAGGGCATAGATGCTGAGACCTTCCCCTGATGTTACCTCCTGGCACTGGGCTTCCAAAGTTGACTGCCTCTGAATATGGAGGATCCCTTTAGTCTTCTTGGCTCGAAACCACTGATCGACCCATCCTCCATAAGTCTATTTAATCTCCCTTCCAAACTCTCTATGCCTGTTTTAAAACTCTGTAGCAGGGGTGTCAAACATGCAGTTCAGGGGTCAAATCAGGCCCCCAGAAGGCTCCTATCAGGCCCTTGAGCAATTGGCTGTCATCTGCTTCCTCCTCCCTCTCTCTCGCTTCGTTCTGTATCGCAGCTTGCTTTGCAAGGCTTGCTCAATTGCACAGGAGCTACAGCGCTAACCCTCTGTTTTCTCCATTGGGGAGGAAGGGGGGGGGAAGAATACCTTGTTTTGCCAGGCTCTCTCAATTGCACGGCAGAGCTACTGAGCCAAACCTCTCTTCTATTGGCTGAGGCTCCCCCCCCCCAGTCCCCTGGGGAAGGAAGGAAAGAGCCCGAGCTTCCTTTGCCCAGTTCCCTGGATCCCTTGGGAGAAATACAAAGAAAGCATCTTTAAGACCGAGTGCTAATGTTTTAAGTTTTTCAAAAAAATACATTTGTGCTTGTCTGTGTTCTTTATAAAATTTATATCTCTGCTACCTAATCTTAAATAGTGACACACATGGCCTGGCCCAGCATGGCTCAGCACAATCAGACATGGCCCGACCCAACAAGGTCTCATTTATGTCTGATTTGGCCCTCATAACAAATGAGTTTGACACCCCTGTTCTATAGGGCACCACTATATCCTCTGGTAGCAAAGTCCACATTTTAATCACTCACTGTGTACGAAGTATTTCCTTTTATCTGTCCTGAATCTTACTGCCCATCAGCTTCATAATGAACATGAAGATACACTAAGCTGCCTTATATTGAATTAGATTGCTCCATTACGGTCAGTATTGCCCATACAGACTGGCAGCTATAGAGTAGAGGTCTATCTAGGGTTGCCAAGTCCAATTCAAGAAATATCTGGGTACTTTGGGGGTGGAGCCAGGAGACTTAGGGGGTGGAGCCAGGAGACATTAGGGGTGGAGCCAAGATCAAGGCATAATTGAACTCCAAAGGGAGTTCTGGCCATCACATTTAAAGGGACAGCACACCTTTTCAATTCCTTCCTTCCATAGGAAATAATGAAGGATAGGGGCACTTCTTTTGGGGCTCATAGAATTGGACCCCCTGGTCCAATCTTTTTGAAACTTGGGGGTTATTTTGGGGAGAGGCACTAAATGCTATACTGAAAATTTGCTGCCTCTATCCCAAAAAACAGCCCTCCCAGAGCCCCAGATACCTGCAGATCAATTCTCCATGATTTTCTATGGGAATAAATCTCCATAGGGAATAATAGAGTTCCCAGCAGACATTTCCCTCCCCCCCCCCCGCTTTCTGACAACCCTGAAGTGGGGGGAGGGCTTCCAAACCGGGGGATCCCCTGCCCCACCTGGGGATTGGCAACCCTAGGTCTATCACATCACCTACTGCCTGGTCCTTCTAACTGGAGATGCTGGGGACTGAACCTGGGACCTTCTGCATGCCAAGCAGACACTCTTCCACTGAGCTATAGCTCTACACGAGACAGGATACCCATAGCTACCTGGTCTGCTTTTCCGTCAGAATGGAAAATAATCCCTCTTTACGTTAGTGGACATAAACTGATTTCCCGCTCCAAAAGAAACGCATTTATGGGAAACTGTCCTTTTGTCATAATACGGCTGTTTCGAAAACTCCAGCTTGTGTTTTCCATGCTTCCCGAAACAACCCACGTCTCACCGGCAACTTGATTTTGGTTTCTCGGTGAATCACTCAGGCAGGAAATGCAGCGTTTCAAGTCATGACGCGAAGGCCTCCCACTTCATTTTTTGTTGTTTTCATTTCAGATTATTATTGTATATTATAGGGGGAAAAATTCTTGGAGTCGATCGTCTGCTTGCCTTTTTGTGACGAACAGAAATGTTGCTCATCAATAACTCCCTCTAAGCTGCGGAGTCTTGTGAGCCGAAATTCTACTTGGTGAGCTACTGGCATTAAAGTTTTGAGCGACTGCCGAAATTAGTTTGCTCAGGGGCCATTTTTCCTGAGCTTAGGCAAAAATGTGTGAGCCGGAAGCTAAAAACCTGTGAGCTAGCTCACACTAACTTAGCTTAGAGGGAACGCTGTTTATGTCTGCGTTACATCACATTCATCTAAGTGAAGGATTGTAAATGTTTCAGCATTATTCTCAAGTGGTCGGAATGTGGACAATGAGCCGGCATTTGTGTATGGACATCACTACAAAATATAGGATTGCCAAATCCAATTCAAGAAATATCTGAGGACTTTGGGGGGTGGAGCTGGGAGACTATGGGGGTGGAGCCAGGAAACATTGGGGCGGAGCCAGGAACAAGGGTGTGACAAGCATAATTGAACTCCAAGGGAGTTCTGGCCATCACATTTAAAAGGACGGCACAACTTTTTAAATGTCTTCCTTCCATAGGAAATAATGAAGGAAAGGGGCACCTTCTTTTGAGGCTCATAGAATTGGACCCCCTGGTCCAATCGTTTTGAAACTTGAGGGGTACTTTTGGGAATGGCACTAGATACTATACTGAAAATTTGGTGCCTCTACCTCAAAAAACAGCTCCCCCAGAGCCCCTGAAACCTCCAGATCAATTCCCCACTATACCCTATGAGAATCAATCTCCACATAGGGAAAAATGAAGTGCTCAGCAGACGTTTCCCTCCCCCCCTCACCTTGTTTCTGGCGACTCTGAAGCGAGGGATTGGCCTCTCTACTCACGAGTTGCTGCCAACTTCTTCAAAGTAACAGACACACCATCCCAAGAGAAGCCTTTCAATCGGAGGAAGAGTGAGTAGGCTAGGTCTGACTGAGACAGTTTAGGGACAGTAAGTCCTAGGATTGCCAAGTCCAATTCATGAAATATCTGGGGACTTTGGGGGTGGAGCCAGGAGCAAGGGTGTGACAAGCATAAACTTAACTACATACCTTTGAAATGCCTTCCTTCCATAGGAAATAATGAAGGATAGGGACACCTTCTTTGGGGGCTAATAGAATTGGACCCCCTGGTCCAATCTTTTTGAAACTTAGGGAGTATATTGGGGAGAGCCACTGGATGCTATACTGAAAATCTGGTGCCTCTACCTCAAAAAACAGGGCCCCCAGAGCCCCAGATACCCGCAGATCAATTATTTTCTATGGAAGCCTCCTTAGGGAATCATGAGTTCCCAGCAGACATTTCCTTCCCCTCCCCCCGCTTTCTGATTACCCTGAAGTGGGGGGAGGGCCTCCAAACCGGGGATCCCCTGCCCCCACCTGGGGATTGGCAACCCTAGTAAGTCCAGATGTGTTAGGGCATTTGTTTCTTTTCCCGTCACCCCTCTTACTGTTTAATGCGCCTTGTTTGCACTGACTGATCTTTTAAATAAACCCTTTTTATTCTGTCGTTCACTCTGCCTGGTCCTCACGCCTATTATTTGGCCTAAGCTACAGGAGGCCTGAAGGGCTTGGGAGGGGACTCTGGGCCTCCTCAAGGGGAACCCTTAACCCAGAGTGGTGGCAGCAATTGGTAAGACCCCCCTGAGTCGTGACATGATCCTATTTGGCCTGGGACTTGTCTACCTCTGGGACCGCCTCTCCCTGTATGAGCCTCAGAGAGCACTTCGGTCAAGTACACAAAATCTTATGATCCCCAGGTCAAAAGAAGCACTGCTGGCGACCGCCAGAGCAAGAGCTTTTTCAGTGGCAGCCCCTGCTCTGTGGAACGCCCTCCCCGAAAACATCAGGGCCTTGTGGGACTTGTCACAAATTCCGCAGGACCCGTAAAACAGAATTGTTTAAACTAGGATTTAATAAATGACAGGAAGGCGACGATTATTCCGCCCTCCTGCAGCACTGACACCTGAAGCATCCCAGTACAAATCCAGAGTGCCAAATAACACTCCTCCACCTGCAGCTGCTGGAATGGCCTTGGGTCAGCCATCGCTCTGGCAGAGGTTGTCCTTGAAAGGGCAGCCGCTGTGAGAGTCCTTTCAGCCCCACCCACCTCACAGGGTGTTTGTTCTGAGGCAGGAAGATAAAGGAGATTGTGAGCCGTTCTGAGACTCTGAAATTTGGAGTGGAGGGTGGGATATAAATCCAATATCATCATCATCATCTAATACTATTCTACGTGGAGCTCAATAAGAATGATAGCCCGCCATCTGAATCCTGGCGAGTGAACTTGAAAATGTACGACATATTTTAAATTGTATGAACTGTCGAAATGTTTTAAAGGTTTTTTTTTGTTGTTGTTCAGTCACATAGTCGAGTCCGACTCTTTGCGACCCCATGGACGAAGTCACGCCAGGCCCTCCTGTCTTCCACCATCCTCCGAAGTCTGCTCAAATTTGTGTTTGTTACTTCAGTAATGCTGTCCAGCCATCTCATCTTTTGCCGTCCCCTTCTTCTTTTGCCTTCTGTCTTCCCCAGCATCAGAGTCTTCTCCAGGGAGTGCTCCCTTCTCACTTGGTGGCCAAACTATTTGAGCTTCAGCTTCAGCATCTGACCTTCCAGGGAACAGTCTGGGTTGATTTCCCTTAGGACTGACTGATTGGATCTTCTTGCAATCCAAGGGACTCTCGTCTTCTCCCGCACCACAGCTCAAAAGCATCTATTCTTCTGCGCTCGGCCTTCCTTATGGTCCAGCTCTCACAGCCATACATTACTACTGGGAATACCTTATAATACCATTCTATGCGGCACTCATTAAGAATGAAACCCCCCCATCCGGATCCTGGCGGGTGAACCTGAAACTGTATGACGTATTTTAAATGGTATGAACTGTTGAAACGTTTTAATGATTTTATTGTACCTTGATTTTAACATTATGTTGTTTTAACTGTTGTTAGCTGCCCTGAGCCTGTTAGGGGAGGGTGGGATATAAATGCAATAAAATAAGTGCAAATGGTCTCTGTCACCTGGAGACTGGTTGTAATGCCAGGAGATCTCCAGCTATGATCCGGAGGATATCATCACAAAAGGCTACTAACTATAAAGTTTGGCTATGCCTACACTTTAGGGCAGACCCTGCTAGTCATACCCATATGATGCTAGCGGATTCCTTCGTTTCCACTTGGTACAGTCAGATCCAGAAGAAAATACATTCCATAGGTGTACCCTTGGACAACCTCTGTATGCTAAGTGAAACGCAGGCATTCAGAATTCTGAAACAGAGGATCTTAGATATTGAGAAACAGTCCCTTTGTTTTTCTGGACAGAAAACTTGTTCCCCTTTAGCATTTGGTATCTTCCCAGATTATGGGCTGCCTGCTGCCTACCTTTCCCAGATTACTTCACCCCAGTTAACGCCACTCCTTTACGTTAGCAAGACTCAATCTTCTACCCTCAGTGGTCTGTGAGGGTTGCCAACATCCCATATCAGGATAGAGTCTGCCCATGTAATGGAAGGCACCTTGAAACAGTCGCCCATGTCTTATTTTATTGTGATTTCAATGGGGAAGTTCAGGACTATACAATCAAATCTATTCTGTCTAATTTTTATGGATTACCCGAAGCAAAGTTAGTTTTTTTCCTACTATCTGACCGATGTTCCCATATCAAGCCTAGTTGCAAAGTACCTTTTGGCTGCCATAATAATCAGGGAGCAAAAGACTAGCTCCCCTTCTTGATGTTTGACTGGTTTTTATAGCTGAAACTCCATGTAAATTTGCTATGCTGTACTTTTTTTTATTTCTATGCCAATTAAGGTATTTGGGATTTGGAACAAAAGGATAACAAAACTATAAAAGTAACAACTGTTGATACGAGTCTTGGCTTGCGACTCTATATTTTGAAACAAACCATTTATTCTCAATATTATTGACAGAAAAACACTGCCCGCTAGATGCCAGATTTTAACAACATTGGCAAAATTACAATAGAAGGTCGATGTTACAGCAACAGCAGCAGCAGTGGATCGCCTAGGGAACGATCCATTAGCACAGAGACATTTTGAATCTGACCAAGGGTAACCCCTAATGGACAGTACAGTAAAAATGTATTGCACAAAACCATTGGCTATTGCAATTTCAATTACAGCAATGTGTGTGTGTGTATGTGTTTATATGTGTATATATATGTATATATATATATATGTTTATATGTATATGTATATATGTGTATATATATGTATATACACACACACATATATACACTGGCCACTGTGTGACATAGAGTGTTGGACTGGATGGGCCATTGGCCTGATCCAACATGGCTTCTCTTATGTTCTTATGGTGCTATTGCTGTAACAACAAAAAAACAGGGACGGGGAGAAAGACAATCACCTAAAAAACCCAGAGGTATTCTTGTCAAGAATCCTGTTTATTGGTGCATCATAATATCAGCTCATATATTTAAAGGTAAAAGGTAAAAGTAGTCCTCTGTGCAAGCGCCAGTCGTTTTTGACTCTGGGGTGACGTCGCATCACAATGTTTTCACGGGAGACTTTTTACGGGGTGGTTTGCCCTTGCCTTCCCCAGTCACCTACGCTTTCCCCCCAGCAAGCTGGGTACTTATTTCACCGACCTCAAAAGGATGGAAGGCTGAGTCAACCTCGAGCCGGCTACCTGAAAACCCAGCTTCCGCCTGGGATCGAACTCAAGTCGTGAGCAGAGCTTAGAACTGCACTACGGCAGCTTTGCCACTCTGTGCCACGGGGCCGCTGCTCATACATTTACCAATATATAATTTGACTTCAAGCAAAATGTTGGCTATGATGGGGAGCTCTGGTTTCATCCATCTAATCCATTTGGCTCCAAGTATGAGTGGTAAGTATAAATACCTAGAAAACTGTTCAAATAGCTTGCCAAACATGGAGTTTAAGGTCTTGAGAATGTTTGTAGTCGTGTCTGTATTGCTCATGCTAATTCCTCTGTGGATGTTTTTAGCATCTCGGTTGACACAAAGGTATGTGTTACATTAGCCTTTTCCTTGCCGTTTTTTAAGATGTTTAGAGTTACCAATCGAGCGATCCATTTGCCGAAAGAGATGGGAATGAAATATGAATCTTTCTGAAACGGGAGTTCTGTCATTGAATCCGCTCTAAATGCTGGTTAGGATAAAAAAAAAAAGCTATTTCTGGCACACCGCTGATTCATACAATTGAAGGCCCATCGGCTGTGAGGGAAGCAAATTCCGCTTCAGATTCTCCTGGCGTGACAGAGTGCTTCTGGAATGGGGAACTTTTAAAACCCCCACTATACACTCCAGAGCCCATAGAAGCAAGCTCAGAAAGAAAGCCGTGAAAGTGGAATTTTATTTCATTCATTCAATTTTTATTAGGGTTGCCAAGTCCAATTCAAGAAATATCTGGGGACTTTGGGGGTGGAGCCAGGAGACATTGGGTGTGGAGCCAGGAGCAAGGCTGTGACAAGCACAATTGAACTCCAAAGGAAGTTCTGGCCATCACATTTAAAGGGACTGCACACCTTTTAAATGCCTTCCTTCCATAGGAAATAATGGATAGGGGCACTTTCTTCTGGGGCTCATAAAATTGGGTCCCCTGGTCCAATCGTTTTGAACCTTGGGCGGTATTTTGAGCAGAGGCACTGGATGCCATCCTGAAAATTTGGTGCATCTAACTAAAAAAAAAGCCCCCCCCCCAGAGTCCCAGATACCTGTGGATCAATTTTCCATTATTTCCTATGGGAATAAGTCTCCATAGGAAATAATGGAGTGCCCAGCAGACATTTCCTCCCCCTCCCCCAGCTTTCTGATGACCCTGAAGCAGGGGGAAGGCTTCCAAACCAGGGGATCCCCTGCCCTCACCTGGGGATTGGCAACCCTAGTTCTTATACCACCTTTCCCTGTAGAACAGGGCTCAGGGTGGTGTATATCAAAAGTACAATAAAAAGTTAAAATAACCAGTCGGATGGAGGTAAAGCTGCGAGGTGTGTCACTGCCTTGTGGGGTGGGGGAGAGGCAGGAGAAGTAGGGGAGGCCAGGAAAGCAGGACTGATTCCTCACTAGCGTTGTTCCGCCCCCCAGGCTTCTGTTTTCCTCAGCACAAGTGACCCATTTCCCACCAGTTGCTCCATGGGTGCATTTTGATGCAGTGTCAAGACCCCGGCAGTTCAGTAACCAGTCATGTGAAAGAGTTAAGTTTATTACTGACAGACCTGAAGGCAAAACGGGGTTTTGCTAAGACTAAAGTCTCTAGACAATATGTCTCCAATATATAGGTACCTCAGAACCATTACATATTCAATTAAAAGTGGGAAAGCTTGGTGGGGATCTTGGGCAGGAGATTGGCCCCCGCCTTCCCAATGCCCTGGGAATGCAGGCGGTTATCAATTTGCTTTTGCAACGACCTTGAGGTGGTGCCTCAAGCCGGCAGAGTGTCTTCTATAATATGTTACAAAGATAACAGCAAGCAAAGCGTGGGGAAAGCAAAGCAACAGGAACAGTACCAGGTTTCACATCATGCTCAGAATGCTCAGTCATATCTCAAAGCAATATATCATGGCAAGGCTCTTGACACACAGCTCCCTCCAGTTCCCCTCACGGCTTTGTGATGCTGTCTTATAAGGATCAAGAAACCATGAGGGGAACTGGAGGGAGCTGCACATCAAAATGCACCTGCAGAGCAACTGGTGGGAAATTAATCATTTGCACTGGGGGAAAACAGAATCCTGGGAGTGGAGCCGCGCTAGTGAGAAATCAGTAAAGGAGTGCCAGATAAAAAACCATTGCTGTCCTCAACCGTACGCCTGGTGGAACACCTCTGCCTTGCAAGCCCTGCAGAATTGCATTAAGTCCCTAAGATGTTACTCAAACTGCTCCTGAGCAGAACAGCTTTGAGAGAATTTGTGGCTGACCCAAGGTTCACATCAGCAGATGTATGTGGAGGAGTGGGGAATCGAACCTGGTTCTCCCAGAAAAGAGCCAGCGCACTTCACCACTACACCAAACTGGCTCTCTGGTGGAACATCTCTGCCTTTGGCATGGAAGCTGGCTGGGTGACCTGGGGCCAGACACCTTTTTTTTCAGCCTAATCTACATCACAGGGTTGTTGTAAGGATAAAATGAAAGAATGAAGGTGTTGAAAGCTGCTTTGGTTTCCTGTTGGGGAGACATAAAATGAAGAAATGAAAGATGTGAAATTCCAGTATTGGAAGGGTCCCTCCCACGGAGCTTTGAGATTTCAAAAGAAGTAATTTGATTTTTCTTTGGATTTAAGAGCGTGGTAGGTTGCCACTGGATTTCTCACAAAGTGAAATTTTGCTGAAACTTGGAAGATCTTGTTCAAACCATCAATTTCAGTTTAATTTATTACGGTCAATTGACCAGCAATAACAACATACAAAATCTCGTGGTCACAGACCATAATTTCTGACTACATAAAAGCATTCTCATATTCAAATTCCACCAATGTTAAACCTTAAAAATGGCATTATTAACCATCTCTACTTTGTTAAAAACTTCCACTTATTTATGGCTAAAAAACCAATATTTTGCTACTGCCTGAGTTACAAATTTCTTAGTGTCTTCCAGTAAGTATTTCAGTAGCACAACATCTGCAAATTTCAGATAATTATCTATAGGTTTAAATTTAGAGAGTAATGGAAATATTAACTGATGTCCCTCTTTGGAATAGAGCTCACAGTGTAGCAGAATGTGAGTGATGACGGTTTCAACTTCATTTTCTGAGTATATATAGCATCTTTGGTGGATAGGCCAATGAAGGAACCTTAGAAGGGAGGGCATCAAAACGCGCCCTAGAAAAGGCCCATCTGTACTTTTCATACGTGATGTTAGATAAATATGGGGCTGCAGTAAATTCAGACCAAGATTTTAGCTTGCTATACATGCTAGTTATAGCACTCCCACAGAGCTTTGAGATTTCAAAAGAAGTAATTTGTTTTTTTCTTTAGATTTAAGAGCATGGTAGGTTGCCCCTGGATTTCTCACAAAGTTAAATTTGACCGAAACTTGGAGGATCTTGTTCAAACAAAACATCTTCTGGGATTCTGACGGGAATTGCTATTGATTCGAAGATGTGACTTCATTATGCAATCAGTGAATTGTGAGAACATTAGCTAAATTTCCCATCATACGGATTTTGCTCATGTCTACAATTTTTTTTTAAAAAAAACCACATTTGAATAGATACACAAAATTATTTCACTGTCTGCACTTAATACATTGCAGATTTTCTCAAAGCTATCTCAAAGAAGGAAACATCATCTTTGACCACCCAAAAATGCAGTGCTAAAGATCATGGGATCTGCAAGTCCAAAACCCATGTGGGATGGGGGCTGGAGTCTGGAGGGGAATTGGACGAGGCTGAGTAGCTGTATCCAACCCACTCATTCACTGATGTTTACAGAAAAATACAGATCGGTCCTTCTGATCTTTTCCACGTGGGTTATATGCCTGGATTTTTTGATGTTGAGAAACAGGGTGTTTCGCCCACCCTGCTTCATCATGGTGCTTTCGTGAGCTTCCTGGGACTTTCCTTCCAAACCTGCTTTGCTGCAAAGTTTTGGGAAAGATCACAGTAATGATTGGGTGGCTGCCGTGTAGGTGGGAAAGTTTGGATTTCCCCCATCCAGTGCTCCCAGCCCCCATTTCCCCTGCCCCATGGTAGTCATCCTCTCTCAGGCTTTTTGTATTTTCTAATCGCCAAAGGAGTATTATTATTCCCAGGACTTTTTTTTGCAGAAAAAGCCCAGCAGGAACTCATTTGCATATTAGGCCACAGCCCCTGACATTACCTTTGTTTTACAGAGAGCTTCTTTGTAGAAAAAGCCCAGCAGGAACTCATTTGCATATCAGGCCACATCCCCTGACATCACAACAGGGACGGTGGCTCAGTGGTCGAGTATCTGCTTGGTAAGTAGAAGGCCCCAGGAATTCATTTGCATATTAAGCCACATCCCCTGACATCACCACAGGGATGGTGGCTCAGTGGTAGAGTATCTGCTTGGTAAGTAGAAGGCCCCAGGAATTCATTTGCATATTAAGCCACATCCCCTGACATCACCACAGGGATGGTGGCTCAGTGGTAGAGTATCTGCTTGGTAAGTAGAAGGCCCCAGGAATTCATTTGCATATTAAGCCACATCCCCTGACATCACCACAGGGACGGTGGCTCAGTGGTAGAGTATCTGCTTGGTAAGTAGAAGGTCCCAGGTTCAATTTCCGCATCTCCAACTAAAAAGGGTTTGGGCAAATAGGCATGAAAAACCTCAGCTTGAGACCCTGGAGAGCCGCTGCCAGTCTGACTAGACAATACTGATTTTGATGGCTCCAGGGTCTGATTCAGTAGAAGGCAGCTTCATATAGTCATTGTTTTACATAGAACGTTTTTTGTAGGAAAAAGCCCAGCAGGAACTCATTTGCATATTAGGCCACATACCCCTGATACCAAGCCAGCGAAAACTGCCCTGATTATACTCAGGGGTCACTTTGTGGAAAAAGAGATGCCGAAGTGCGTTAGCACAACTCATTTGCACGATTCATTTGCATAGGCCACACACCCTTGACATCACCGGAAGGTGTACTAAATAACATCAGCTCAGCAACTACCTTAAATTGCTTCTTGAATGAGAATTGTCACAATAAAACCTTACTCCCAACCAATGTTCCCTCTAAGCTGCAGAGTCTTGTGAGCAAAAATTCTACTTTGTGAGCTACTGGTATTAAAGTTGTGAGCTACTGGCGTTAAGGTTGTGAGGTCCTGCATAAATTATTGTGCTCTGGGGTCATCCTTCCTGAGCTAAGACAAAAAGGTGTGAGCTGGAGGCTAAAAATCTGTGCGCTCGCTCACACTAACTCAGCTTAGAGGGAACGCTGCTCCCAATATGCTTTCTCCTCTGTGGCCCCAGTGGCATGAGGAAGATTTCCATCGGTCTGCTTGATATGTTTTGGTTATTTTCCCTTTTTTTTGTGTCTGTGTGTGGGGGGGAAATCTTTGAAGGTTTGTGAAATCTTAGAGTTCAGCAAAATTCTCACAGAGGGTTTGAACAGGTTTTTCTCTGTGCAGGAAATTGTATACTGAAAGGGCATTCAAACACATTCCCCAGACGCACCTGCAGCTGAAAGTGGTACGGCTGAGGACAAGTTTTCCCGCTGGCTTCTGCTAAATTAATGAACAGATGAGGCCATAAATCAGGGGTAGCCAAACTTGCTTAATGTAAGACCCGCATTGAATAAAGGTGAGATGTTCAAGAGCCGCAAGACAGGAATGTCAGATGTTTGGAAGGGGAAGGAAAGAAAGCAAATAGAGGGGGCAGGGGGAGGGAGAGGTGGAAGGAAAGCAACTTTAAATGTATTCTCTGGCTGGCTTGGCTTGGGAAAGTGATTTAAAAAGACAAATGCCTTCTCCAAGCCAGCTGACGAGCCACACGATACGTGTGAAAGTGCCATATGTGGCTCCTGAGCCACCGTTTGGCCACCCTTGCCATAAACCCTGGCACTTTGTGCAAATCCAGGGATCGCCTTTTAAACCCTAGAGACAGGTGTCCTGGAGTTTTCAAGGCAATAGCTGAGTAGAGGTGGGTTGCCATTGCTTTCCTCTGCATAGCAACCCTGGTTTTCTTTGGTGGTTTCCCATCGAAAAACCGGGGAAGAGAGCCAGTGTGGTGTAGTGGTTAAGATCGGGAAACATCTGGAGATTTGGGGATGGAACCGGGGGAGAACAGCAGCTTCAGTGGGGTACAATGCATCTGCTATCTCCATGGGAACTGATCTCTGCACTCTGTAGAGAAAGTGTAATGTTCCCTCTAAGCTGCAGAGCCTTGTGAGCAAAGATTCTACTTTGTGAGCTACTGTCATTAAAGCTGTGAGTTACTGCATCAATTAGTGTGCTCCGGGGTCCTTCCTCCTGAGCGAAGACAAAAAATGTGTGAGCTGGAGGCTAAAAAGCTGTGAGCTGGCTCACGCTCACTCAGCTTAGAGGGAACACTGATCCCAAGGTCCCACCTGGAGTTTGGCATCCCTAGCAAATGGAATTACTTGATGGAATACCAGGGCAGAATGTCGAAACATCTAACTTCTATACTTTCAGGGCTTTTTTTGAGCAGGAATGCACGGGAACACAGTTCCGGCTGGCTTGGTGTCAGGGGTGTGACCTAATATGCAAATGAATTCCTGCTGGGCTTTTTCTACAAAAAGTCCTATGTGAAACAGTGGTGACATCAGGGGGTGTGGCCTAATATGCAAATCAGTTCCTGCTGGGCTTTTCCTACAAAAGTCCTATGTGAAACAGTGGTGACATCAGGGGAGTGGCCTATTATGCAAATGAGTTTCTGCTGGGTTCTCTCTACAAAAAGTCCCATGTGAAACAGTGGTGACATCAGGGGGTGTGGCCTAATATGCAAATGAATTCCTGCTGGGCTTTTTCTACAAAAAGTCCTATGTGAAACAGTGGTGGCATCAGGGGGGGGTGGCCTAATATGCAAATGAGTTTGTGCTGGGCTTTTTCCTACACAAAGTCCGATATGAAACAGTGGTGACATCAGGTGGTGTGGCCTAATAGGCAAATGAGTTCCTGCTGAGCTTTTTCTACCAAAAAAGCCCTCTATACTTTAATGAGAATATATCAATTATTAGTGGGGATCTCCCTTTAAAATATTGTTGCTGGGGTATTTTTGTATCCCCGAGGAAGGACACCTGTTCTTGGATTGAGTTAAAAGGCCCCAGGGGATCCCACGCTGTTGGTAGTCCTTGCCAGATCTTAAAAGATGGAAATTTGGTAAATCATATCCACTTTGGAAGTCTACCTGGGGCTATACGGCAGATTGACTCATGTAGTTGACTGTGAGATAATTTTTTTTTTTTAGTCTGCTGTTTTTCCTATCCTACGTAAATTATGGAGAAGAAAAAACACCAGCTCTGCACATTTCCAGAATGGTTCAGTTTGGATTAAAGATGGACTGGCTATGGAGGCTGCCTGTTGTCTAATGTCTGTCCCTACACTGATATACTTCTCTGTAGGGTTCACTTTTGTAGAAAAAGAGGTGCCGGAGCTCCATGCCACAACTACGGTTGCCAATCCCCAGGTGGCTGCAAACCAAGAAAAATGTGTTCTTTGAAGATTAATCACAACACTTAAGACTTTCAAATTCACTAATCTTATTTATAAAATGAAAAATACTTAAGAGAACTAAACCACTCTTTCAATAGAGCACTTAGAGTCATTCACAAAACAAATATATTTATATAAACAAAACAACAATAAAGAATTCAGTATAAGGTAGAAAAGTCCATCACATAAGAGTCCACAAGGATGCACTACTCAAAAGTAGTTTTTTTGTTGACGCGCAGACTTCTCCTTGCAAAAATAGATAGGATATTCAAAGATGCTATTAATGTTTTGTAGAATGGATTCAGATATTGAAGAGAAGTACTATTGATAACACGATTCCCAGGTAACATTTCGTGTTTCGATTAATAACTTCTTCTGATCAATATACTTCGATAATCTGGAACCAATGCTCAGAGATAATTTACATGCAGTAAGTCAATTTCTTACAGTGGCGTTAGCAGTTCTTCAGTGTTGTGATTAATTTTCAAAGAACACATTTTTCTTGGTTTGCAACTTCCTGTGTTCTTCCCTTGTGGTTTACAAATCTGAAGTGGGGGCAGGGGATCCCCTGCTTTGGAGGCCCTCCCCCCACTTCAGGATCATCAGAAAGCGGGGGAGGGGAAGGAAATGTCTGCTGGGCACTCATTATGCCCTATCAAAACAGATTGATTCCCATGGGGTATAATGGAGAATTGATCCGCAGATATCTGGGGCTCGGGGAGGGGGCTGTTTTTTGAGGTAGAGGCACCAAATTTTCAGCATAGCATCCGCTCCCTCTTATCAAAACACTCTCCAAGTTTCAAAAGGATTGGACCAGGGGGCCCCATTCTGTGAGCCCCAAAAGGACTTTGGGGGCCCCTATCCTACATTATTTCTACTGGAGGGAAGGCATTCAAAAGGTGTGTGGTCCCTTTAAATGTGATGGCCAGAACTCCCTTTGGAGTTCAATTGTGCTTGCTCCTGGCTCCGCCCCCAAAGTCTCCTGGCTCCACCCCCAAAGTCCCCAGATATTTCTTGAATTGGACTTGGCAACCCTAACCACAACTAATTTGCTTCTGCCGTACACCCCTGACATCACCGGAAGGTGTCCTGAATTCTATCAGCTCAGCATCTACCTTCAAACGCTTCTTGAATTAGAACGGTCATAAGAAAACCTTACTGCCATCCTACTTCTAAGATTATTTTCTCCTACGTGGCCACAGTGGCATGAGAAAGATTTCCATCTGCCTGCTTAATACATTTTGGTTCTTTCCCCTTTTTTTGTGGGGGGGAAATATGAGAAAGCTTGTCAAGTCTTAGAGTTCAGCAAAATTCTCACAGGAGTTTTGAACAACGGAGCCCAAAAGCAAGTATGTGGGGAGGAGGGGTAAAAAAGATACCGTTTTCGCACACAGCTTACCACACAGTCACAATCCTGTTCCCTTCGCAGTGTCCGGTCAGATTTCCCACCATCTGCACCGGAGTTACAGGAAGTGCTGCGGCTTTTGCGTAGCAAACGTAAACTGGGGGCGTTTTCGCACTTACCTTACGCCGGAGCAACGTCCCTCTTCACCGCGCAGCGTCTGCGCGGATTTCGCACTAATTGCTCCACAGAACCTGGAAGAGCCGCAAAGTCCCGCGGCTTTTGCGTCGCAAATGTAAACCGCCAAAAACCAGTTTTCATTTGTGATGCAAAAGCCACGGGACTTTGTGGCTCTTCCGGGTTCTGCGGAGCAATTAGTGCGAAATCTGCGCAGACGCTGTGTGGAGAAGAGGGACGTCGCTCTGGCGTAAGGTAAGTACGAAAACGCCCTGGGTTTCAGCAGTTTACATTTGCTACGCAAAGGCTGCGGCACTTCCTGTAACTCCGGCGCAGATGGTGGGAAATCCAACCGGACGCTGAGGAGGGAACAGGATTGTGACTGTGTGGTAAGCTGTGTGCGAAAACGGTCAGAGAGACCACAATAAAATGTAGAGGTTCCGGAGCGCCGTTCCTGTGAGCTCCTGCTCAAAATGACACCTGCTTCTCCAACATCTCTACATAGCCCAGACATGGATGGCTCAGCCTAGCTCAGCCGCAGTGGCTCTTGGAAGCTAAGTAGGTCGGGGCCTGGTTAGTTCTTGGCAGGGTTTTTTTTTTTTTAGCAGAAATGCACAGGAACGCAGTTCCAGCTGGCTCGGCATCAGGGGTGTGGCCTAATATGTAAAAGAGTTCCTGCTGGGCTTTTTTCTACTAAAAAGCCTGTGTGAAACAATGATGGCGTCAGGGTGTGTGGCCTTATATGCAAATGAATACCTGCTGGGCTTTTTCTACCCCCAAAGCCCTGATTCTTGGGTGGGAGACCGCCAAGGAATTCCAAAGTTACTCTGCAGAGGCAGGCAATGGCAAACCATCTCTGAATGTCTCTTCCCTTTATGGGGGGTGCCATAAGACAGGTGAAAGTTGACGGCACTTTCCACCGTCTGTCTTCAGGCTGTTTTGCAACTGTATTGAACATGCATTTGTGAACTGTAAGATGAAACAATAGATCTACAGACATATGTCCAAAGGTGTGCTACTTTAAAACAGGGGTGTCAAACATGCCAGCCACAGGAACTACAGAGCAAAACCTCTATTTTCTCCATTGGCTGAGGCTCCTTGGGGAGGAAGGGGGGAGGGAGAGCTTGCTTTGTCAGGCTTTCTCAATCGCACAGCAGAGCTACTGAGCCAAGCCTCTCTTCCTTCTACTGACTGACGCTCCTCCCCCTCCTGGTCCCCTGGAGAAGGAAGGAAAGATCCAGAGCTTCCTTTGCCCAGTTCCCTGGGCCCCATGGGAGAGATATAAAGAAAGCACCTTTAAGACCTTCAAGTGTGAATGTTTTAAGCATGTTTTAAGGGTTTTTTTAAATTGTGTTTCTTTCATTGTGTTTAAAATCTTTGTGTTTGTTTGTGTCCTTTAGAAAGTTTATATCTCTGTTACCTAACCTTAAATGGGTACGCACGGCCCATCCCGACATGGCCCGGCCCAACATGGTCTCATTTATTTCAGATTCAGCCTTCATGACAAATGTGTTTGACACCCCGGCTTTAAAATATCTTTAAGGGAGGACAGCCTTCGGAACGCATGAATGATGGGATAACACTGTTGGCTGGCCTGCCTTGAGGTTTCTTGGAATGCCTGCATATACGGCAATCTGGGCCGCCTCCTTCAAAATGAAAAAGACCACCCTCCTTCCGCAAGATTAGTATTAGAACCGTCTGTCGTCCCCCTCACAGGGCAATGTTTATGATGCCTCATTTTTGAGTGACTTTGTGAGGCTGGCTTTCTTAAAAAAAAAAAAAAAATTAACTGAAACCCTACAGGAAGATTAAAAAGTCGACAGGAAAGTTCCCAGGGAAGCGGGGGAGGGGAGCTCTGGGTTCCTATTGTCTGCCAATTTTGCAGATAGTGAGAAGACTGAGAAAGCCACTAATAAGCTCCCGCTGTGCGAGGCGGGTGTGTGTGACAGCAACGGCCCGGGAGCCCGATAAATGCTCTTTGCCGCGTGGTTCCAACCCTTCCTCGTTCTTCTGAGGGAGCCCCAGATTCGAACGCAGCCGTCTCTTATGACAACACGAGTAATCCGGGCCACAGATCTTCTTCTTCCCTGATTAAGTCTTCGTCAACACACGCCTCATGACTTTTAATTAGGGTGAAATTGAATGCCTTCATTCCTCCCCTCCCCCCCCCACAGCATCTTCCTCCCACCCCACATCTGCTGAAAGGTTGATGAAAAGAAGCCGAAGGCCTGAATTTGACTGCTCAGCGGTTTCTCCCTGGCCGTATTTTCTCAAGGCCTTTTGACGGCTAATCAGCCTCTAGGGGACAAGTGCACTCGCCTTATCCCTTCTTTTTTTCAGTCTCGGGTGATGTCATTTGGCTTATACCTAAGGTCCCGGGCTTTGTCGGGCCCTATTATTAACAGGCACACAGTTCGGGCCAACGAGGAGCTTGTAATGTTTGCTTTGCGCTGTCACGAAGAAGGCGTAATTGTTCAGGTTTCTTTCAGTAACCTTTCAGGAAAGGATGTTCTTATTAACATAACAGCTTTAAAAATAGCTGCATGTGTAAGCCAGCAGTGTGTGTGTGGGGTGGGGGGACCAACCAAGAGGGCAACCGAGAAGGGTTAACAGGAATGGGAGTTTCACGCAGCTGTAAATTTTAATGCATCATATTCTTGTTCAAATGGGGGAAGGGAAGGGGACCTCTGCTTCTGTCAGGCAGAGAAATTTCCATTGCCCTTCCCCTCGGGGCTAGCCCAACCAGTTCTGGGGCAGTGGAGGTTTGGATCATGCAGGCTGTCAGTTACCGAATGTCAAAAGGCAAAGCTACTAAAACTACGATAGGTTACATTTTCTTCCAGGCACTGAAATAGTGCTGCCGGTCTCTAGATTAGCTTCCATGTATAAATGAGTCTCAATTGCGCTTCTGAAAGTTAACACAAACATACTCTAACACACAAATATTAACTGGCCTTATCAAAATATATTTATAGCAAATGAAACATCGGCAGGAGAAGAGCCAAACGCCTAATGATGTGTGTGTGTGTGTGTGTGTGTGTATACGTATATATATATTTAAAAAGTCCCCAGAGGCAATTTCCTTTTTCTTAAGTCAATTTCATAGAAGGTGCAGGTTCAGTCTCCTGTGAAGCAAATAGAACGGAGGACCACCTTAAGAACGCCAAGGGAAACGGGCGAACGTCAGCTGGTCAATGCAGATTCTTAGATGTGCGGAAAACTTCCATTTTTACTGCATAAGAGCTAAACGAGGTATCTGGAAATTCAGAACCCGTTTTCACCTTCCTGGTTTTCTCTAAGCTCCAGTCATGACAAGGCACTTCTCAAGAAGATCCATAGCTTCAACTGCCTTGTCAAATGAGTTCCTGCTGGGCCTTTTCTACAAAAAAAGCCCTGTGTGAAACAATGGTGGTGTCAGGGGGCATGGTCTAATATACAAATGAGTTCCTGCTGGGCTTTTTCTACAAAATAAAAAAGCCCTGGCGCTGGCTATTTACCAATGGGAATCAGCATTCAAACTGGAAATTGAAGCATACACAAATCAAATTGGCTCTGGGAGTCAGTGAGGACGTCTCATATGTCATCAGGGTCTTAAGTGTCATCTGGGGATGCTTAGAAGTAGAGCAGATGGAATTCAGTGGCTAATTTTTTTTTACATCAGGAAATCTGACTTGTGATCCAAAAGATCATGTCTATATTGCAGTCTTATATAGTTTAATAGGCATTCCATCTGCCAGGGCATCTTGGGAACCTCAATCTTGGAAGGAAGGAAGGAAGGAAGGAAGGAAGGAAGGAAGGAAGGAAGGAAGGAAGGAAGGAAGGAAGGAAGGAAGGAAGGAAGGAAGGAAAGAAAGAAAGAAAGAAAGAAAGAAAGAAAGAAAGAAAGAAAGAAAGAAAGAAAGAAAGAAAGAAAGAAAGAAAGAAAGAAAGAAAGAAAGAAAGAAAGAAAGAAAGAAAGAAATTATGCTGAGAATCCTGGGATCTGTACATGGGATGGGAGTTTTTTTAGGGAGGAGACTTTGCTCCTCCCTTAAAAAACCTGGTGTGATCCTACTCATGAGCCCTTCTCTTATGCCACAGGATTCATTTTAATTTCCAGTTATGTTTCAAACAAGGGTTATCAACATTTTTAATCCTGTGAGCGCTTTTGGTATTCTGACACAACATGGTGGGTGCAGACGCAAAATGGCTGCCACAGGAGGCAGAGCCAGCCACAAAATGGCTTACCTTCAGTCCCGTGGAAGATTCTTGTGCTGGGATGGTGGCTGCTGCCAAAGCAACGTTTCTAAAAATCTGACCAGCCAATCATCTCCCACAGCTAATCAACATCTTTGCTGGGCAAAATCCCCACATGTGCCCACACTTGATTGACCTCAGGGAAGCTGTTGGTAGACACCATGATACCCATTGGCACATTTGAGATCCCTGCCTCAAGGGATGAACCATTAGAAGTTTTACAAATGAAGTAGTAGGATGCCAGAGTTGCAGAAACGCCAAGATAAATATTATGTTTTCTCAGCATTTAATGATGAGTAAAGGGGGGGGGGTGATTTTGATAAAACACTAATAAATAATCACAACCATTGTCTATTTGCCTAGGAGGCCTCATGAAATATTTCCTGGTATGCAATTCTAACCACTTTATAGCATTCTGTCTTTTTAAATGAGAATAGAAATTTATTATTTCATTAATTTTAATGGCTTATGTGTGACGAATCTATATATCACTTGAAGTTAACTGCCAGTTTAAATTCAAGAAAGGTTTGGCTAAGACGATTCTTTAAAGAACTATGGTTGTAGATATTGTTCTATAATTCAAGCAGACAATACACTTAATATTAGTACACTTCTACTAATAAAAAAGGCACAGAAAAGATTTACAACAATAGTTTTGGAGGGATTATTTGGAACAATAAAACTGAGGGGTAGTTCACCATGAAGATCAAATGCATCATGGGGCCTCTTATACTGTTGTGCATGCTGGGAATTTTGGTAGGTACAACTTTTCTAAACTGTGTGGCACTTTGATGTGACAGGTTGTTCCAACTGAAATTCTCAGGGACAGCAACTTTGCCCTCGATCCCATCTGGTTGTCCTCTCAACATTTATTTTATTTTATCTATTTATTTATTTATGATTTATATCCCGCCCTTCCCACAAAGATGGCTCAGGGCAGCTATGGCTGCAATGGTGTGATTCGGCTTTTCAATGGGCATGCATGGTAAATTTCCCCCCGATTTTTTTTTTTTGGTAACTAACATTTTATTGGAGTTCTCCAATACAAAAAAAACAAACAAACAAGAATGCAAAGGAACAAGGATGTAAATAACATTTCAGTGCAGTAAATAATATTGACTAAAGCTAAATAAGAAGCATGTGTAGACAAGCTGAAAACCGTGTTGGATAAGAACATAACAGACGCATTATGTATAAAAAAGAAAACAAAAAAGGAAACATAGCAAGTAGATTAACAGCAGGTTATGTAAAATGCCATAATCCATCAATTACAGAATTTAAAGAATATCAGTGTAAAGAATAATGTACGCTATTACTATTATAAATTGTATCTTCTGCACCATATGCAAGATGTAGACTATGCCTAGCACAAAGAGGAGGAAAGAATATATTTTAAGGGGAAAAAGAGATAGCATAAATTGAAATATTCTGAGTTGTATGGTTGGAGATCATGAGTTGCTACATAATCTACAAATGAAAGCCATTTTTTCCATGAAATGTGAGTTTTTAGGACAGACGTCAGAGTATTGTATGTGAGCAGTGATTTTTTCCATGATAAGGATGTCCCAGATTTTGGCAAACCAGCTTGAGAGAGAATTTCCCCCCGATTTTAATTGGATTGCTTGGTTAGCAAGTTCATATATAAACCTAGCCCATGCACTCCTTAGAGAGAGTTACATATTACATTAGCACTTCCAGATTAAAATTGAACGCAATCCAGTTTGAAAACGTGCATATTAAATTTGGTAGGTTCTCCTATTAAATTCTATGACAGAAAAATGTCCCCTGAGATGAAATATAGTAGCTCTTACCCACATCAACATCATCTTTATGTGTATACCATATCTGCAGAATCAAAGCTTGCGTACATGTTGAGTGCACTCACGATGCATTAAGCCATTCACTTGAAAGCTATCATAGCTAATTCAAAGACAAAAATGAAAGAATCCGTGCAATCAGTTTCAAAGCCTACTCAAAGCCTACTGCCTTTCTAGTAGACAGGGCGATGATCTAACAAACCAAACACTGACTTTCTTTTCAAGTGACATTTTGAGCTTGTAAAACAGAGCTACCGTTGTGAGGTAACGAAGAGTATGAGAGAGAAGCCTTGTCCAGATCTTAGCCTCACTGGAAGCTCATGAGGTGGATTTAGGGATGTTTTCGCCTTGTTTGCATCTGTGCTTATTTATTTATTTAATCTTGGAAGGTACCACTGAGGTCATCTAGTCCAACCCTCCTGCTAACAGAGGAATTGCATATATAGTACGCTGGACAAGTTGGTTATTTATTTATCATATGGCAGAGTTACACACAGAAAATATATCATTATATAAAATACGTAGCAAAGTTGCTACAACAGATATGCAGACCAGTGCCAGACCTTGCCAGCTGCTAATCAAAAGGAGTCTGTCTTATGCAAGCATAGCAGAAGTATTCTCTATGCGAGGCGTTTCCAGGAATAACACTATCAGTTCAAACACTCACTAAAATACTTGAAAGCAGGGGGGGGGGGTTGTAGAAAAAGCCCAGCAGGAACTCATTTGCATATTAGGCCACACCCCCTGATGTCACCATTGTTTTGCACAGGGCTTTTTTGAAGAAAAAACCAGCAGGAACTCATTTGCATATTAAGACCTCACCCCCTAACACCAAGCCAGCTGGAACTGTGTTCCTATGCATTCCTGCTCAGATAAAATCCTGCTTAAAAGACACAGGCATCTGGGTCCCCCACCACACACCCTTCCCAGTGAATGGCATAAGCATGCCAAATTATCCCAGAGACAGTTCCTCTGACTATCATCTCACCTTCTCCAGGTTGTTTCCTGTTGGAAGTTGCAACTAAGTGTGGAACTTACACATTCCACCAGAACTCCAGGCCTGTTACCCATGACAACAAGATAAGGTTTTATGGTTTCAAACTACAAAGCATTCCAGATAGATCCAATAGAACAAAGCAGGAGTCAAGTCACCTTTAAGACCAACAAAGTTTTATTCAGAATGTAAGCTTTTGTGTGCTCTAAGCACACTTCATCAGACCAGGTACCTGATGAAGTGTGCTTAGAGCACACAAAAGCTTACATTCTTTTGTTGGTCTTAAAGTTGAAACTTGACTCCTACTTTGTTCTACAAAGCATTGCGAAGCATCTGCCCTGATATACAATCACAGCATTACAAAAAACAACGCACAATAATAATACAAATCATGGCAGGATGCTGACAACCAATCCGCCAATTCCCCTAAATGCTAATATCTAGCTTTTTAATCCACTCAGTCGCAGCTAGGGAGAGTTCAAAGAGCTCTGTCACATCACCCTGGAAAGCATGATGCTCACATTCCTGAGACCAGGAGTGGAATTCTAGCAGGAGCTTCTTTGCATATTAGGCCACACACCCCTGATGTAGCCAATCCTCTGAGAGCTTACAAGACTCTTTTCTTGTAAACTCTCGGAGGATTGGCTAGATCAGGGGTGTGTGGCCTAATATGCAAAGGAACTCATGCTAGAATTCCACCTCTGCCTGTGACAGATGGAAAATAGTTTGGCGGGCTGCATCTCAATCACATTTGGGTCCTGATATTTTGCCCCATTTAATCAACTGCCAAAGCCTGTTCATATTCTATTAGCCGTTTTCCAACTTTTATGCGGCAAGTCAAATCCTGTGGGCCTGTCATTGGTGTTCATCAGGTTATGGGTATTGGGTGGACCTGATGGCACTCATGTACGCATTCATTTCCCAGATCAAAATTTTGTGATTGCAGGATTTAGCGCTATCGGCGTTAACTCGTTTCCATTATCAAAAAGCCAATCAATTTGTCCCAGCCGCTTTGCGAATCTTTCGCGCCGCACTACTCCCTCAGCTACTTTATGGGATCCCTGTGTGGTTCCAACGTTTCAGCAAAAACACTGAAAAAACCACAGCGTCTTTTTTACACCGCATCCTGGGCATTCCCAGTGTCGTTATTTCACCCTGTGTGCTGAATTGGGTCTCTACACAGTAGAGTCTAAAATCTGGATTACCACAATCAAATACTGGCTCCACCTTCATTTTCACCCCTTACCCAACGGTCTGATTTCTCTTTTACTTGCAGACCTTTTTACTCCTAAATGGTTCTGTTCAGTACTCGGGAAAATTAAATCAATTGATATCAATTTAGATTCATTGACAAACTGCAGTGAAACTTACAGATCTTATTGCTGGGTGTCGGGATCTTTGTCTGGATAGGCCTGCATCAGCCATGTCTTTGTGAATGGGCAGGTATAAATCAATACATTAAAAACCTCCATAGATGAAAAGTCCACCACTTCATGAGGAAGTTAGTTCTAGTGTCAAAAACACCTCGCCATCAGGAAGTAAAAAAGTAAAGGTAGTCCCTTGTGCAAGCATCAGTCATTTGCGACTCTGGGGTGACGTTGCTTTCACAACGTTTTCATGGCAGACATTTTACGGGGTGGTTTGCCATTGCTTTCCCCAGTCATCTACATTCCACCACCCCTCCCCACAAGCTGGGTACTCATCTTACTGACCTCTGAAGGATGGAAGGCTGAGTCAACCTGGAGCCGGCGACCTGAACCAGCTTCTGCTGGGATCGAACTCAGGTCGTGAGCAGAGGGCTCCGATTGCAGTACTGCAGCTTGACCACTCTGCACCACGGGGCTTTTACACCATCAGGAAGTATCCCCTCAAATTTAGTCAAAACCTTCTTTGTCATAGCTTATATCCATTAGTCCCAGTTCTGTCTCCCAACACAACTGGAAACATATCCACTCCATTCTTTGCATGGCATCACTTTAGAAATGTTAAAATCACCAACTGCTGACTAGCATGTGTGAATAAGCAATCGTTTATTCAAACCATAGGCGGAATGTTCCTGTCACCTCCCATCATCTCAAACAATGCTTTTTGATGGTTTTGCGTATGCCAAAGGGATTTGAGTGCTGAATTTTCAGAGAAGTCCATGCATATCCATATTTTCTCCCCTCCTAGTGTAGTGTGTAGCGGTGAAGTGTGCGGACTCTTATCTGGGAGAACCGGGTTTGATTCCCCACTCCTCCACTTGCACCTGCTAGCATGGCCTTGGGTCAGCCATAGCTCTGGCAGAGGTTGTCCTTGAAAGGGCAGCTGCTGGGAAAGTCCTCTCTGCCCCACCCACCTCACAGGGGGGTCTGTTGTGGGGGAGGAAGGGAAAGGAGATTGTAGGCCACTCTGAGCCTCTGTCCTTGAAAGGGCAGCTGCTGTGAGAGTCCTCTCAGCTCCACCCACCTCACAAGGGGGGCTGTTGTGGGGGAAAGGAGATTGTAGGCTGCTCTGAGCCTCTGTCCTTGAAAGGGCAGCTGCTGTGAGAGCCCTCTCAGCCCCACCCACCTCACAGTGGGTCTGTTGTGGGGGAAGGAAGGGAAAGGAGATTGTAGGCCGCTCTGAGACTCTTCAGAGTGGAGGGCGGGATATAAATCCAATATCTTCTCCTTCTTCTTCCTTCTGATAACTCTGGAGTGGGGAGAGGGCCTCCAGATCAGGGGATCCCCTGCCCCCAGCTGGGGATTACATCCCAACTGGAAACCACAATGTACAGATGATTGAAAACTACCACAAACGCTGTGCATAAAGCATTTCAAAAAAAATCATGCTAAATGAAGTCAATAGTTTTATCTTACATTTACTAGTATGCATGAAATTCATTATATTTCAATCCAAGTCATAATCCAAAGTTCACATATCAACTTAAAGTAAAAGTCAATCCTGAATGCTTGAAATCCAAAGTAGGTACAGTTCCCGCAGTTCTCATATATTTCCAGACACAGGTAGTGCTCACCGGTTGGACTGCTGCCTTGAGAAGTACATCAAATTTTTCACGATACTACCGAACCGATAGTGAGAACCGATAATGCCTGCTTCAAGAAACTGATCAGTAACACTGTGTTTGTAGCGTATAGAGCACTGAAACTCACTGAAAACGTCAAGACAGTGTGTGATTGCAATAAAAAAGGCCAACTCCATGCTGGGATTTCTTAGGAAGGGAATTGAAAATAAATCAGCCAGTATCATAATGTCCCTGTATAAATCGATGGTGCGGTCTCATTTGGAGTACTGTGTGCAGTTCTGGTCGCCGCACCTCAAAAAGGATATTATAGCATTGGAAAAAGTGCAGAAAAGGGCAACTAGAATGATTAAAGGGTTGGAACACTTTCCCTATGAAGAAAGGTTAAAACGCTTGGGGCTCTTTAGCTTGGGTCGTTTTCGCACTCACCTTCCGCCGGCGCGACCCCCCTCTTCACCGCGCAGGATCTGCGCGGATTTCGCACTAAACGCTGCAGAGCAGCCAGAAAAGCCGGAAGCTCCCGGCGCAAAAGCTGCTCAAACTGAAACCGCCAAAAAGCAGTTTGGCGTTTGCGCGGCTTTTGCGATGGGAGCTTCCGGCTTTTCTGGCTGCTCCGCAGCGTTTAGTGCAAAATCCGCGCAGATCCTGCGCGGTGAAGAGGGGGGTCGCGCCGGCGGAAGGTGAGTGCGAAAACGACCTTGGAGAAATGTCGACTGTGGGGTGACATGATAGAGGTTTACACGATTATGCATGGGATAGAGAAGGTAGAGAAAGAAGTACTTTTCTCCCTTTCTCACAATACGAGAACTTGTGGGCATTCAATGAAATTGCTGAGCAGTCGGGTTAGAACTGATAAAAGGAAGTACTTCTTTACTCAAAGGGTGATTAACATGTGGAATTCACTGCCACAGGAGGTGGTGGCGGATACAAGCATAGCCAGCTTCAAGAGGGGATTGGGTAAAAATATGGAGCAGAGGTCCATCAGTGGCTAATAGCCACAGCGTATTGTTGGAACTCTCTGTCTGGGGCAGTGATGCTCTGTATTCCTGTTGTTTGGTGTGGGGGGGGGCACAGTGGAAGAGCTTCTAGCCCCACTTGCAGACCTCTTGATGGCACCTGGTTTTTTGGCCACTGTGTGACACAAAGTGTTGGACTGGATGGGCCATTGGCCTGATCCAACAGGGCTTCTCTTATGTTCTTCTGTGACACAAAGTGTTGGACTGGATGGGCCATTGGCCTGATCCAACATGGCTTCTCTTATGTTCTTATGGTTCCAGACCAATTATTGTCAGCTTGCAGCAATGAGAACTGTGCCTTGTGAAATTGACCTATACACACTATGAATTGAGCCATGGTTCCAGAAAAATTAATCTTTTTTGTCGGACGAAGAATCGCATTCGAAACACCTAATTTTACCGGAAACGTGTCACAAACAATTTGTTTTCTGGATGAGAAACTCTGGAACCTTTGTATATAATTTTTCATGCATAAATTGTTTTCTCTGTATCAGTGGACTATACATGAAAATATTGTATATTGTACGTGTCTTTAAATGTGCAGTGTATGCTTCTAGTCATGTACGTTCATGACATAAATGCAAATTGATTGTTTTCAGGAATAATTAATTATAAGCGTTATTGTAAAATCAGTATTTCTTGTGAGAAACAGTTTTTAGCGTTGGCAGAGTTAATGCCCTTAACACGGTTTTCTCAAAGTCTTCAGCCTTGAGAAATACAACCAGTTTTTCACGGTACTACCTGTGTCTGGAAAGATATGAGAACTGCGGGAACTGTACCTACTTTGTATTTCAAGCATCCAGGATTGACTTTTACCTTAAGTTGATACATGAATTTTGGATTATGAATTGGATTGAAATGTAATCAATTTCATGCATATTAGCAAATGTAAGATGAAAGTATTGAATTCATTTAGCACGATTATTTGAAATGCTTTATGCACAATGTTTATGGTAGTTTCCCCCCAACTGGGGATTGGCAACTCTAAGCAGTCTTGAAACTGTGGGTGTTTTCGCACTGACCTTCTAGTGGCGCGACCACCCTCTTCACACCGGAGGATCTGCCCGGATTTCGCACAAGAAGTGCCGGCGCACCCAAAAGAGCCGGCGACTTCCGTCGCGAAACCCGCTCAAACGGAAACCGCCAAGAAGCAGGAAAACGTTTGAGCGGGTTTCGCGACGGAAGTCGCCGGCTCTTTTGGGTGCGCCGGCGCTTCTTGTGTGAAATCCGGGCAGATCCTCCGGTGTGAAGAGGGTGGTCGCGCCACTAGAAGGTCAGTGCGAAAACGCCCTGTGATTTTTTAAATTTTGTTCTTTATGTCTTAATGGCAGCCCCCTGTGCAAGCACCGGTTGTTTCCGACTCAGGGGTGATGTTGCTTTCACAATGTTTTCACAGAAGAATTTTTATGGGGTGGTTTGTCCTTGCCTTCCCCGGTCGTCTACACTTTCCCCCCCAGCAAGCCGGGTCCTCATTTTACCAACCTTGGAAGGATGAAAGGCTGAGTCAACCTGGAGCCGGCTACCTGAACCCAGCTTCCACTGGGATCAAACTCAGGTGGTGAGCAAAGCTTAGGACTACAGTACTGCAGCTTTACCACTCTGCACCACTGGGCTCTCTTTATGTATTACAGGCATTTTATTTATATTGTGAACCGCCTTGAGCTCTATAAAGAAGAAAGGCAGCTAAACGGTGTTTTAAGTTAAAGTTATTTAAAATTAAATACATACATCCAATGCCATTTCCTAGTTGAAAAGGTTCCCCATATCTAGTTGCTCAACTGTCAAGTGCTGGTCTTTGCCATCCTGGATAATTTGTTAAGGGAAGATTATGACAAATCTATTCACCTTCTGACCAGAGCCTTCCGTCCAACATTATGAAAATATGATTTTTCTTCTTTGGTGTTTATTGGCAAAGGTCATCATGAACAGCCTGTGGAACATTATACAGAGTGTTCTAGCCAGTTTGCCTAACCCGATGACTTTTCTCTGCCCTTGCATTCGCAGAGAGGGTAAGAGTTCCAAGTCTATGACAAACTGCTGGATGCCGATTGATAAGCTTGAATAATGTCTCTTCGTTAAAAGCGAACAAATGGAGGGGGGGGAATCATTTTGGCTCTGCCGCTTAACTCGCAGCTCAGTAACTAATCAGTCGTTTCTCCCCTCCAGATTCTCTGACTTTAAGATGTATACACCCTGCATTTTTATTTCCTGTGTTCCTTTCCAGTAGGGCTTTGGGCCGCCTGTTAGAAGTTCTGCAAGGGAGAAAAATATTGCTTTTCTAACTCATGAGTGTTGGAGAATGAAGGATTTATTGGGGAATTAAAACATCTATTATTCATTACTGGATTCATTTCGTTTGATGAATACTACTTGGCAAGAGATGGAATTCTAGCAGGAGCTCCTTTGCATTTTAGGTCACACACCCCTGATGTAGCCAATCTTCCAAAAGCTTACAAAAAAGAGTCTTGTGAGCTCCAAGAGGATTGGCTACATCAGGGGTGTGTGGCCTAATATGCAAAGGATAGAATTCCACCCCTGCTACTCGGGACTGGCTAGATTTGAGGCCGATAGCACCTTAGACACCGACAGGACTTGGGGGGATAGGCCTGGAACCTGTTTTCTAAAAGCTACAACTATATGGCAGTTCTGAAATATGAGATTTGCGTTTGGCCCCAGCAAATGTGAATAATGTTTGTGGTGAATATAAGGAGGTATCTGTCAGTCATTTGGAAGACATTGGCTTTCCACCAATATGTCAGAAACAGTGTGACTGGCTACTTTTTTCTTTAAATATGCCCACAGTGCGATCCTTTGCAGAGTTACTCCAGTCTAAGCCTGTGTATTTCAGTGGACTTACAACAGAGTAACTTTGGATAGAATGCCAGAAGTTAATTGAGATCTCTACATGTCCCAGCCTATCTCCTCCTTCCAAAAAAGCATGAGACAGTTTCAGAATATGTTGTTTTAGTACTGCAGCATTTCAAAAAACCTGGAGGTTTCTATGACTACAAATAGAGGTATATATGTGTTTGTCAGGACAGACAATTACCCAGAGATTGCTGCAGAGTACAATTTGGAACTCCGAGCTGAAAGAAGAGCCCATTAGCTAGGATTGGAGTATTTCATGTCAGTGGGTGATTCAGGGCATGTGAGTCATAAGAATCCTTGCGTAGGTTTCATGGATTTGTCTGCCTTTCAATATTGTGGTTTTTCATAATGGTCAATAAAAATGACACAGCCGCAGACCCATTGTATGGAAGCTGACGAGCCCTGACTTCACTTTGCTCCTCTTTGACAAATGTGTGCTCCTTTCCCCTTTGTGTGGTCATGGGAGTAATAGTTTAATAATAACCTAGGAGACGTTGGCAGGGGAACCTGTAAAGAAGGCACTGTGCTTTGGCCGCAGAGGCGGAGGAAAAGTCATGTTTTTCATTCATAGATTGGTATGGCATAGTACAGGGGTGGCCAACGGTAGCTCTCCAGATGTTTTTGCCTACAACTCCCATCAGCCCCAGCCATTGGCCACCCTTGGCATAGTAGGCAGAACAGGGTAGTAGCCAAGTTACACGATCAGCACTAGAACGTAAGAGAACATAAGAGAAGCCATGTTGCATCAGGCCAATGGCCCATCCAGTCCCACACTCTGTGTCACACAGTGGCTAAAAAGCCCAAGTGCCATCAGGAGGTCCAACAGTGGGGCCAGGACACTAGAAGCCCTCCCACTGTTGCCCCCCCCAAGCAGCCAAAATACAGAGCATCCCTGCCCCAGACAGAGAGTTCCAACAATTTATTGTTATTCAATCACACAGTCAAGTCTAACTCTTTGCAACCCTATGGACCAAGTCACACCAGGCCCTCCTGTCTTCCACCGTCCTCCGAAGTCTGCTCAAATTCATGTGAGTTACATCAGTAACACTGTCCAGCCATTTCATCTTTTGCCATCCCCTTCTTCTTTTGCCTTCTGTCTTTCCCAGCATCAGAATCTTCTCCAGTGAGTGTTCCCTTCTCATTTGGTGGCCAAAGCATTTGAGTTTCAGCTTCGGCATCTGACCTTCCAGGGAACAGTCAAGGTTGATTTCCCTTAGGATGGACTGATTTGAACTTCTTGCAGTCCAAGGGACTCTTAAGATTCTTCTCCAGCACCACAACTCGAAAGCATCTATTCTTCTGTGTTCAGCCTCCTTTATGGTCCAACTCTCACAGTCATTCATTACTACTGGGAATACCATCGCTTTGACTATACAGACTTTTGTTGGCAGGGTGATGTCTCTACTTTTTATTATACTGCCCAGGTTCGCCATAGCTGGACCTCTGCTCCATATGTTGACCCAATCCCCTCTTGAAGCTGGCTATGCAGTGAATTCCATGTGTTAATCCCCCTTTGGGTGAAGAAGAAACCAAAGCACTGTGTTATAGTAGTTAGAGCAATGGTCTAACACAGGGGAGACATGGACTGGAATGCCTGCTCAACACATAAAACCTCACTGGGTAACTCTGTGCCATCTTCTCTCCTGTCCCGGATGAACTACTTCAAAGGAAGATAACATGGGGTGGGGGGTGGGAAATAGGGTTGCCAACTCCTAGTTGGAAACAAGAGATTCACAGCTCACGTGTTACAAGCACAGGCAAAAAGCCATGAATATGAATAACTCATCGACTATATTGTCTGTTTAAGGAGCCATATATATGATAATTTACAACCATACGCTTAACAAAAACACAGGAGAAATGCAATGGATAGCTTCTATTCAATAAAGTGCATATTATATACCGTATATCTTTTTTCTTCTTGATGCGATGAATAACAGTTTCCAACTCCTCAGAGCAGGGGTGTCGAACTCATTTGTTAGGAGGGCCAGACCTGACATAAATGCGACCTTGTCGGGCCGGCCATGTGTGTCATAAAATGTAATGCCAGGTAGCAGAGATATAAACTTAATAAAGAACACAAACACAATTAAAGATTTCTTAAAACTTAAAAAAATGCTTAAAACATTAGCGTTTATTGGTCTGAAAGGTGCCTTCTTTGTATCTCTCCCATGGGATCCAGGGAACTGGGCAAAGGAAGCTCTGGCTCTTTCCTTCTTTCTCCAGGGGACCAGGAGGGGGAGGAGCCTCAACCAACAGAAGGAAGAAAAGCTTGGCTCAGTAGATCTGCTGTGGGATTGAGAGAGCCTGGCAAAGCAAGTTCTCCCTCCCCCCTCCCTCCCCAAGGGAGGAGCCTCAGCCAATGGAGAAAATAGTGGGTTTGCTCTGTAGCTCCCATGCAATTGAGCAAGCCTAGCAAAGCAAGCTGTTATGCAGAAGGAAGCAAGAGAGAGGGAGAAGGAAGCAGATGACAGCCAGTTGCTTGGGGGCCTGATTTGGCCCCCAGACTACATGCTTGACATCCCTGCCTTAGAACAAAAGTGCTTGTGCTGATCCAGTAAAGTTTGAATAAAGTTCTTCAAGCTTCAAAATACTGCAATGCTCATTTGATGATTTCCCCAGGAATGGAATGGACTTGAGAAAGCCTCTGAGGCTTGTGTTTTGCAAGCCAGTTTGGTGTAGTGGTTAAGTGTGCAGATTCTTATCTGGGAGAACCAGGTTTGATTCCCCACTCCTCCACTTGCAGCTGCTCGAATGACCTTGGGTCAGCCATAGCTCTCGTAGGAGTTGTCCTTGAAAGGGCAGCTGCTGGGAGAGCCCTCTCAGCCCCACCCGTCTCACCGGGTGACTGTTGTGGGGGGAGAAGATATAGAAGATTGTAAGCCACTTTGAGACTCTGATTCAGAGAGAAGGGTGGGGTATACATCTGCAGTCTTCTTCTAATTCTGCTTGTTTCCAATTGATAAATGCCAGTGGTGTATCTTAAAACTGGGACTGCCCAAGTGTTAATTGCCCTTGCTGTGTTGCCTCCATTTAATTTTGTTCGCAATACCTTTTTAACTCTTTGGTGATCCTCCTTAATTATATATTTTTCTTAACAAGGGTATATTGGATGCTGTCAGCTTCCAAAATCCCAGGATAGTTGTAGTTTTCTTCAAAGCCCAGTGTTTTGATGTCGTTGAGGTTCGGCGTCTTGATTTCTTCTTGCCCAAGGATCTTTCCTCCCTTCAGTGCTAACGCTGCACACTTGCCAAGGCCAAATCCCACTGCCATATTCAAACTGTATTTAGTAAATCATCAGTCTCTGCTGAGGACTTTCCATACGTTTTCAAGTCATCCATAGACAATAAGGGTGAATTCTTTGGCCCTGTCATTGAAAGCTGGCATGCTAGACTTGTGCTGTTGGTAACGACTGTGGGTGCTTTCACACAAAAGATTTGGCCCGACCTAGCCACACTTCCCATTCAGATTAAATGTGCATGATCACACAAGCACATCTTCTCAGAGCCGCATCCGTAGTCACCCCATCTCCAGACGTCTTCTATCTGGATTAAAAAGCCACCTGGATCTTCCCGGTAGTTTCCCCCTGAATCGCATTTAGTTCACATATTCGCTGGCTGTCTTGGGTATGACTCATAAGCAGAAGAGCAGTGGGATCCCGCCAAGCCGTTTCCGGCATGTTCATTCCCCCCCCTCCCCCGCCAAACCTCACTCCGAGGAGCACTTGTGCGGTTCTCTGCTTGAGGGCACACACCAAAAACAACAACAACCCTTTCCCCAGTGGGTCCGTGGTTGAGGCACACTAGCAGTGTGAGTGGCCAACACAGACCACTGTCATGATCCTGCCACTTCAATGGCAGCTGTCTGATAGCCTGGAAACGGACCAAACTCAAGCGGGTTTTTCGGAGCCGAGGTAATATTGCGCCAATTTCCCAGTGTGATAGCACCCTGTGAGTGGTATTAGGGCAATGACCAAGAACAGCGGTGATAGTGAGTTTCCTTGGGAAATTCCTCATGAGATATTTATTACCCGTTCCAGTTTCTTCTCCATTCACTATCAGCTTGGTGTTCACTTACTCATGGCGGTTTTGATAAATGTTATTACATTTTGCTGATGCCAATCATTTCTAGTGTTTTCAGGATACATGTATGAGGGAGTGAATCAAATGTCTTCTCGTTATTTCTTTATTCAAGGAGTCCAAGGTGGCATACATGTGTCTCCTTACCTCCATTTTCCTCTCCCAACAACCTTGTGAGGTAGGCCAGCCTGAAAGAGAATGAGTGGACTGAAATCAGCCAGTAAGAATTGAAGAGAGCCAGTCTGGTGTAGTGGTTAAGTGTTTGGACTCTTATCTGGGAGAATCAGGTGTGATTCCCCACTCCTCCACTTGTAGTTGCTGGAACGGCCTTGGGTCAGCCATAGCTCTTGTAGGAGTTGTCCTTGAAAGGGCAACTGCTGTAAGAGCTCTCTCAGTCCTGCCTACCTCACAGGGTGTCTGTTTTGGGGGGTGGGGAAGGTAAAGGAGATTGTGACCGCTCTGAGATTCAGAGTGTAGCGCGGGATATAAATCCAATATCTTCTTCTTCAAGACCAGCACCAAACTGGGTGGGGGGGAGAAAGCCTCATTTTGGGCAGGAGCTCACAGGAGTGGAGCTCAGGAATCTCTAAATTTTATTGTGCTCTTTCTTTCTTAAACTCCGCCCCCCCAAAAAACCCCTTGCTTTTGGGTTCCATTGTTTCAAAACCCCTGTAAGAATATTGTTGAACTCTACGATTTGACAAATTTTCTAATATTTCCCCCCACCAAAAATGGGGAAATAACCAAAACATATAAAGCAGACCGATGGAAATCTTCATCATGACACTGTGGCCACAGAGGAGAAAATGATTTGAAAGTCTGATGGGAGTCAGGTTTGATTCGGACAACTATAATTCAAGAAGCATTTTAAGGTCGATGCTGAGCGGTTATAATTTAGTACACCTTCCGGTGATGTCAGGGGTGGGTGGGACATGCAAAGAAGTTGTGCTAATAAGCTCTGGCACCTCTCTTCCTACTAAATGACCTGTGGGGGGAGGGAGTGTTTCTACAAATCACCAGGGTTGGGATTCTAGCAGGAGCTCCTTTGCATATTAGGCCATGCACCCCTGATGTAGCCAATCCTCTAAGAGCTCACAAGTCTTTTTTTTGTAAACTCTTGGAGGATTGGCTACATCGGGGGTGTGTGGCCTAATATGCAAAGGAGCTCCTGCTACAAGTCCATCCCTGCAAATCACCATTTTAGATTACTTTCTTAGCATTGTCCTTAAGTCACCTCCTCTCTAGTGGAGGATTGACTGGGATTCGCCTGCGAGCTGATGCTTCATCCCAGGCATGACTTGGCACTTTGGCTCCAAGAGAGAAGCGATAAGACAGATCACCAGCAGGACTTTGGAGCAATTTTTGCAGTGAGCTTTTAAACCCCCCTCGCAGCTGTGGCCGCAAATGGCCTCCTCCTCACCGCTCTTTGTTCGGAGCAGGGTTTTTTCAAGGGATGTGGTCAGTGACAAAAGATCTGGATCAAGATGCCAGGGGTGGAAAAACAAACTCAGCTTCCTCACTTGCATTATGTCATTTCTTTTTTTTCTTTTCTTTTTAGCCTGCGATTAGGACATGACATTTGAAGTGATCTCCATAAAAGCCGTTGCTAAACAGGCTTATAGTGTGGGGTTAGGGTTAGGGTTAGGAGGGAATTAAATGCCAGGGGTCACTTTCATTCCAGATGACCTTTTGAAAACCATTCCTTTCAGGGATTTCACTTGAAAGGGGAGAGAGAGGGAGAGAGAGGGAAACTTTTAAAGATGCTGGGCTCATGACTCTTTGCCACACCTAAATGTGGAAGCCGCTTTGCTGTGCTCACCCAGCAGTGCGAGAAAGGCATGCTAATTGGAGACTTTCCAGGGTTGAACTCTGGAGTCAAATCAAAATAGGTTCAGGGACTTAGACCTGGCAAACGTCAACTCAAATGAAGTTCTCAACCTTATGCAGATGTTCTCGGCTCATGTTCTTCCAAAATAAAGGAATCCGGGTTTAGCAGTGCTGTGAGCGGATGTCTCAGCGGACTGATGTCTAGACGGCTACCTTTACTAATCATAAACCTAGCCTTTGAGCTGGTACCCCGCCTCCAGGTGGGACCTGGGGATCCCCCAGAATTACAGCTCATCTCCAGACTACCGAGATCAGCTCCTCTGGAGAAAATGGATTCTTCAAAGGGTGGTCGCCGTGGCCTTGTACATCACTGAGTTCCCCGTCCTCCCCAGGCTCCATCTCCAAATCTCCAGGAATTTCCCAACCTGGATCTGACAACGGTTGGCTATTGGAGACCTGGCGACCCTGACTCTACTCTTGCACTGGAGCATTGTGGGTGACAAAAGTTGCATTCCTAAGAACACTCTCCTGGGGCGAAGCCCCTTTGAATGAAGTGGGACTTCTGAGTTGACCAGAGTAGACCTGTTTAGGATTGTGCCCTTCAATGGACTTTGAAAAGTGTAAGAAGACCGCATTGTGCTTGTAGCTGGAGATAGGGGTGGAATTCTAGCAGGAGCTCCTTTGCATATAAAGCCACACACCCCTGATGTAGCCAGTCCTCCAAAAGCTTGCCAAAAAGACCCTTGTAAGCTCTTGGAAGATTGGCTACATCAGGGGTGTGTGGCCTAATATGCAAAGGAGCTCCTGCTAGAATTCCACCCCTGGTTGGAGAAGGATCCCATCCTATGCAATAGTTTTTATCTTGCATGCAGTGTGATTTATTTCTTTGCCAAGAACATTTTATTGTCTTTTGTCCCTCCCTTTAAAAGACTCTCATTTATTAATTTTTAACTCTAGATTTTTTAAAAAGATGTGTTCAATTGCTTACTTGCTGTTATTTTTTGAAAAAAATTCTTGAAGTGGGACAGCAGTTATTGAAGTGAACTTGAGAACAGGTTGCCAAATCAAAGAGGACTAATGGATTCCATCAAAGCAAGTGGAAGATACTATAAGGACAAGATGGATTAACACTCAGCGGCAGGGTCACCCACTTAGTTGAAAAGAGACTATTAAGAAAAATACTGTATGTTAACAAACCATTAGAGCCTCTATATCAAGTGGCCACGCGGCTCTTAAGTATAGTCTGGATTCACCTAGTGTGGAGTCCATGCAGCAATGTTTGGCATTCAATCCTAGTTTCAGTTGGTATGGAAGGATGGGTTTGAATTCCCCATCTCAGTCCACAGGGCTCCATTTTGATTTCACTTGGCCCTCATATGAATCAAACCCACGATCCCTCATTTATGGGTAATTTTTTGCTCCTGCTCACCAAATCTTTCCCATCAGATATGTGTACTTTTCAACCTCAGCTGTGCATCAAATGTTATGTTACGTTATTCGTTTCAGTAGGCACGTTGGTCTGTAGTAGAACCACTAGATTTGAATTCAATAGTACCTTAGAGACCAAAAGGTAATAAGCTTTCAAGAGTCAAAGCCATTATCTGACAAAAGGAGTTTTGAGTCTTGAAAACTTATACCACCAACATCTTGTTGATCTCTAAGGCGCTATGGGACTCAAATATAGCATTTCTGCATTATACGTATGCATGATATATATTGCCCAAATAAACATGGTATAAATACATTCACCAAGGAACATGTGTTGTACCAAATTCCAGGACTAATTTTGTAGCAGGAACTCTTTTTCATATTAGGCCACACCCCCTGATGTAGCCAATCCTCCTGGAGCTTACAGTAGGCCCTAACATAAGAACATAAGAGAAGCCATGTTGGATCAGGCCAATGGCCCATCCAGTCCGACACTCTGTGTCACACAGTGGCCAAACCCAGGGGCCATTAGGAGGTCCACCAGCAGGGCCAGAACTCCAGAAGCCCTCCCTTGTACTAAGAGCCCAGTAAGCTCTTGGAGGATTGGCTACATCAGGTGGGTGTGGCCTAATATGCAAAGGAGTTCCTGCTACAAAAAAGCCCTGCCCAATTCATTCCAGTCTGCAAAACCAATAGCAAAAAAAAAGAGCACAACAAATCCCTGTTGATACAGTATATAAAGAGCAACGGTGAGAACAACACCTGTTCCTTCCCACTGGCCTACAACACCCTGGCCTGGACGGCCTAGGCTAGCCTGATCTCGTTGGATCTTGGAAGCTAAGCAGGGTTAGTCCTGGTTAGTACTTGGATGGAAGTCCAGGGCTGCTATGCAGAGACAAGCAATGGCAACCCACCTTTGTTCATCTTGTGCCTTGAAAACCTTGTGGAGGTCGCCATGAGTCAGCTGTGACTTGACGGCACTTTCCACCACCACTACCAGCCTACTATACAAGATGGTTCTGTTTGACGGCACTAGGGAACGTCAAAGCCCTGAAGATCTGCCTTTGAGATTAGGTTTCGGTTTATTAGATTTGTATCCCACCCTCCCTGCCAAAGCAGGCTCAGGGCAGCCATCTGGTCCAACATCTGGTCCAACATCCAACATTCTCTGGTCCAACATCCTCTGGTCCAACATCCTCATCCAAGCACAAAACAAAGAGTTATCCCATTTGGTTCTCTCCAGCTAGGCCAGTTCATCATCCAATGACCCAACTGGTTGTTTGGGGCATTAAACCAGCAGAGGGCAGCATCAAGGAGAAGACAACAGATGTGTGGCTTGACCTGCCCTCAGCTCCAGGCTGGAACTATACCACTGCTTCTCAGGCCCAAGTAGGGTTCCCAGCCTCCTGGTGGGGGTGGGGTTTCCCCCAGTTTTGGGGCCTCCAATCCACTGACATGGAGCTGGCCGGTGGGGGGATCCCCACCCTCCGAAAGCTCCATTGGCACCCAACATGCCCAGCACAATGATATCACCCAGAAATGACATCATTGCACTGGGCACATCGTGCAGGGGGCACTCTAGCATTTGGGTAAAAACTCTATGGTGTCGTGGAGTTTTTTACCCAAATGCTAGATGTCCCCTGCATGATGTGCCTGGCACGATAATGTCACTTCCGGGCGATGTCATCATGCTGCACGTGTGAAGTGCACTTTAGACCTATCCCCTGCTGGCAGCCAGGTAGGACTTGGCAACCCTAGGTCTAAGTTGAACTTCAGAAAGTCTCTGCAACCCTTAAAGTGAGTGCCAGCAACATGGAGGAACAAGACGGTGGCAGAAAGTACTATCAAGTCATAACTGACTTATGGTGACCTTTAGGGTTTTCAAGGCGAGAGACAGAAGAAGAAGTTGATGATGATATTGGATTTATATCCCACCCTACACTTTGAATCTCAGAGTCTCAGAGCAGTCACAATCTCCTTTATCTTCCCCCACAACAGACACTCTGTGAGGCAGGTGGGGCTGAGAGAGCTCTTACAGCAGCTGCCTTTTCAAGGACAAGGACAACTCCTATGAGAGGTATGGCTGACCCAAGGTTATTCCAGCAGCTGCAAACCCTGTTCTCCCAGATAAGAGTCCACGCACTTAACCACTACACCAAACTGGCTCTCCAGAGGTGGTTTGCCGTTGCCTGCCTCTGCATAGCAACCTCTTTGGTGGATGCTCATCCAAGTGTTAACCATCCAAGAACTCACCCGGCTTAGCTTCTGAGATCTGATGGGATCAGGCTAGCGTGGGCCATCCAGGTCAGGTGAACATGCCACTAATATCCAGTTTGTTTGGGGTTGCTGGATAAGTGCAACGAGCAGCCCTTGCCCCCACTCTTTCGTTTGATCTTTTCTCTTTCCTAACTCTCGGTTTTGTTCTTTGAAGCGAGAGCCTCCCGTTCGCTCTGTTATGGTGGATTTTGATCAAGCTGATAATCAGCGGTTATTAACGGTTTTGAAATCAAGGCATGCTAAAAAACTGGAAAAGAAAAAAAAACCCTGAGTCAGTCAACTTGGGTCCTATTTATAACCTAAGGCAGAAAGTCACAAGGTGTAGCTAAGTTTGGGCATGAATGTTGTCAGCAGCGTGATTAAAGGGGATTCATCACCATCAGTTCTTAAGACACACATGAATCACGGCTTCTCAGCAGTCCCGCCAGCCAACCAAGGGCCACCGAATGGCATGCACGGGCCTACCTGCTCCAAGATGAATGCCGTCCACCAGTTATTTATTTATTTTCGTAGATTTATAGTCCACCCTTTCCCATAGTGCGCTCAGGGTGGATTACAACATAGTAGAACAGTTAAGATCCAGCAGTAAAACAATTAAACAATTAGATTAAAAGTATTAGATTTTTTTTTTAAAAAAACAGCGTGGATGGTGTAGCACATTTTACAAATTAGGACATAGGTGTCCTAGATGTCAGAAATGTCAAGAATATTGGCCCGATCTCCAGCGATCAGGATGGTAAATCAGTGTAGGGAGGCCAGTTAGATGGTATAATCAATAAAGTAAGGATGCCCGCTTGCCTCAGATAAAAGCCTGGTGGAACAGGGTGATTGGCATGTGGAATTCACTGCCACAGGAGGTGATGGTGGCCACAAGCATAGCCACCTTCAAGAGGGGTTTAGATAAAAATATGGAGCAGAGGTCCATCAGTGGCTATTAGCCACAGTGTGTGTGTATATATAAAATTTTTTGCCACTGTGTGACACAGAGTGTTGGACTGGATGGGCCATTGGCCTGATCCAACATGGCTTCTCTTATGTTCTTATGTGACACAGAGTGTTGGACTGGATGGGCCATTGGCCTGATCCAACATGGCTTCTCTTATGTTCTTATGTGACACAGAGTGTTGGACTGGATGGGCCGTTGGCCTGATCCAACAGGGCTTCTCTTATGTTCTTAACAGCTCCATTTTACAGGTCCTACAGAATGGTAGTAAGTCCGGTAAGGCCTGAATCTCCACAGGGAGATGATTCCACCAGGTTGGGGCCAGGACCGAAAAGCCCCTGGCCCTAGTTGAGGCAAGCTGGACGTTCTTTGGGCCAGGGATAGTCAGAAGATGTTGATTGGCTGATCGTAATACTCTCTGGGGCTCATATGGGGAGAGACAATCTTGCAGACGGTCCTGCAGGTATGTCGGTCCTAGGCTTTAAATGTCAGTACTAAAACCTTAAAGCGGATCCGGTACTCAATTGGTAGTCAATGCAAACTGCGCAGAATTGGCCGACTGCCCGCTCGTAAAGGCAGTTCAGCCAGTAATCACACTGCAGCATTTTGTATGTCCCTACTGAGGATACAATCGTCACATCTGCCCTGTTTGAGAGGGGCCATGGATCAGTGGTAGAGCATCTTCTTGGCAAGCAGAAGGCCGGCTTGTGAAATGAAGGGGTTGCCAACTCATCTTTGGGAAATCCCTGGCATCTGGGAAAGAGTTCACTGGGGATAGGACACCAAAGGAAGCATCCGTTTCCTCCAGAGGACCTGATGTCTGCAGTCTGGAGATTGGTTGCAATTCCAGAAGTCTGGGCCCTGCCTTGGGGTTCATAATGCTAAATAAGACCAGTGCCTATGGAATGATCTCTATGTTTGTTGAGGTGGATTTTTCAGGACCCGGGGAGCCAAAGAATTAAACTCGAGTACTGCTGCATCCCTTGGCTCCTTTATGATTTCTACCAAGCACCGCGAGCAGAGCTGCTCAGGATGCGGCATTCGCTGCTATCCTTTCCAGCTTTGAAATAAATCACAGAGAGAAATCAGTCACATGCTTGTCTATTCCACTGGGCTGCTCGGGCAAATCCCTGAGCCAGCAGCACGAGAAAATAGTTATCTTCGGGCCTAAGTTGACTAAGCCCCAGCCCCTCCAGTTTATCCCGCCAGCCTTCATATCCATACAGGCTGCGGCTTGCCTAGTTTCACGAGAATCTTGGGTTTGAGAGTCTTTGCTCCTATCTCTCGCTTTCATTTGCTTATCAGATAGGGCTGCCGACTCCCAGGTGGAATATAAAGCAGAAAAATGTTGCACGGGCAGGAGGTTTACAAAAAAGTGTTAACTCCGTGTAGAAAACGCCTCTTCTCCGATATACAGTGTTTCACAAATACCAAATAAAGATGCTGTCTTCAATATTTGTGGGAAAAATCAATTCCTTTACTCATATCAAAAGTTCATATTCCATTCACAATAAATCCAGATTAGCTCTCTGTATGCGCAGGTAACTCAATTTCATTTTCCAAGTACCATCAGCTTACAGGCATAACCGGTCTGAACTTCCTGTTTCGCATTAGTGCTTTATCCAAGCTAGAATTTCATACCACTATATTGCTTCACTCTTCTCGCTCAATGAGACACCTTATTTTACTCCACCACGTTTGCTGACATTCTAGGTGGAGGCAGGGGATTCCCGGGTTTGGAAGCCCTCCCCCCGCTTCATGGTTATCAGAAAGGGAGGGGGGAGGGAAATGTCTGCTGGGCACTCCATTATTCCGTATGGAGACCAATTCCCATAGGGTATGATGGAAAATTCATCTGTGGACTCTGGGGGGGGGGAGGGGCTGTTTTTTGAGGTAGTACCAAATTTTCAACAAAGCATCTGGGCACTCTCCTCAAAACACCCCCCAAGATTCAAAAATATGGGACTGGGGGGGGGGGTCCAATTTTATGAGTTGCCAAAGAAGGTGCCCCTATTCTCCATTATTTCCTATGGAAGGATTTGAACAAAGCAGAAGTCAAGTCGCACCTTTAAGACCAACCAAGTTTTATTGAGAATGTAAGCTTTCATGCGCTCTCTAAGCACACTATGGAAGGATGGCCAGAACTCCCTTCAGAATTCAGTTGTGCTTGCCACACCCTTCGCCTCCCCCAAAGTCTCCTGACTCCACCCCCAAAGTCCCCAGATATTTCTTGAGTTGGACTTGGCAACCCTATTATCAGAAAGGCTTTTAAAGGAGCAATATTGAGGATGTGGGAAAGGGTTGCCAGCCTCCAGGTGTGACCTGAGGAGATCGCCAACTTTTAGAACTGATCTCCACCTGGCAGAGATCAGCTCCCCTGGAGAACATGGCTGCCTTAAAAGGTGAACTCTATGGGATTGTCCCAAGCTGAGGCCCCTCCCTTTTCCAAACCCCACCCTCTCCCAGATCCACCCCCAAAGTATCCAGGTATTTTCCAACACAGACTTGGCAACCCTAAGTATGGGTAGAGTTTAGATAGGGTTGCCAGCTCCAGGTTGGGAAACTCCTGGAGATTTAGAGATGTAGCCTGGGGATGGCAGGGACCTCAGTGGGGTACAAGGCCATAGAGCCCACCCTCCAAAGGATCCATTTTCTCCAAAGGAACTGATCTCTGTAGTCTGGAGATGAGCTGTAATTCCAGGAGATCCCCATGTCCCACCTGGAAGCTGGCATCCGTAAGCTGTGGCTCAATGGTAGAGTATCTGTTTGGCATGCAGAAGGTCCCAGGCTCAATCCCTGGCATCTCCCAATGTAGGACCTGGTGGTAGGTGATGTGAAAGACCTCCATCGGAGACCTTGGAAAGCAGCTGCCAGTCTGAGTAGATAGATCTGCAGGAAATCTACAGGAAGGGTCCATAGTTCAGTGGCATTGCAGATGCATGGCATGCAAGAGGACCCAAGATAAGTCTGGGGACAGATAACCGCTTGAGAAACTCAGAGGCCATGGTTAATCTGAGCAGACAACTCTGAGTTCAGATTAAGCCACCTTCATACAGCTGTAGAAGTAGCAAACACGTTTTAAAGCAGGGCTGGAATTCTTGCAGGAGATCATTTGCATATTAGGCCACACACCCCTGATGCAGCCAATCCTCCAAGAGCTCACAAGGCTCTTTTTTTGTAAGCTCTTGGAAGATTGGCTACATCAGGGGTGTGTGGCCTAATATGCAAAGGACCTCCTGCAAGAATTCCACCCCTGTTTGAAAGATCTATTTAGGAGGGCACTTGGTTCAGTGATAGAGCATCATGGCATGCAGAAAGTCCCAGGTTCAGTCCCTGGGATCTCCAGTTATAAAAGGATCTGGCAAATAGGTGGTGGGAAAGACCTCTGCTTGGGACCCTGGAGAGAATACTGGTTTTGATGGACGGTTTTGATGGTTCAGAACAAGGTGGATTCCTGTGTTCAAGCATGAGGGTTTTAATTGATCCTTGGCAAACCTTGCTCTTTGCCCTTTGCATTGTCGGGGTCTCTGCAACTCGCCTCGATAGGAAAGGACACTGTATCCTTATTATTGCATGTAATTACATTTAATCTGGAAAGTCTCCTCCTTTGCCTGCTTCTCCATGACGGGGCAGGAAAGTATAGATTGTATAAACTGCATATCATACTCCAAACTCCACTCAACCAAAATTGTGGGAACTTTGTGCAACTGGGTAGCGGTTGTTGTTTTCCTCCAATTTGCGGTTATCCCCGGACATGTGTTCTATTGGACTGACTTATAGAAAAACAACAAATGAAAAGCCTTTAAAATACAGTGTTTAGTGCTGTGGTTATGTTGGCCTTTTTTGTTGTTGTTGATTAATGACGCTTTAAGTATGGTTTCCGATTTCACTGTGTAGTTGCAAAATGGGTGGAAAAAAACAGTTCCATTTTATTTGTTGCTGAATTCAGATTGTATATATATACACACATTTAGTGGATTCAGAAGACCCTACAAGCTTAGCAGGAATTTTTCCCTTCTTATATCCTTTTTATATATTCCATTCAGTAATTTCGAGGTGTAGTTTGTGATGTCCAGGGGTGGAATTCTAGCAGGAGCGTCTTTGCATATTAGGCCACACCTCCCCAATATAGCCAGTCCTCCAAGAGCTTACAGCAGGGAGGTGAGAGAGTGAGGAGGGGAAGGAGCTCAGCAAGGTACAATCCCATAGACCGTATTCTTCAAAGCATCCATTATCTCCATGGGAACTGATCTCCGTCATCCAGAGATCAGCTGCGGTTCCAGGAGATATCAGCACCACCTGGAGGGTAGGTAACCCCAGGGGTGGAATTCTAGCAGGAGCTCCTTTGCATATTAAGCCACAGCTCCCTGATGTAGCCAATCCTTCAAGAGCTTACAGTAGGCTCTTTTTTTGTAAGCTCTTGGAGGATTGGCTCCATCAGGGGTGTGTGGCCTAATATGCAAAGGAGCTCCTGCTAGAATTCCACCCCTGATGATGTCTCTGGAGCAGTTGAGAGGAGAGATTATTCCACGATCCCTTTTTATCACAACAATGCTCAGACTCAAATTCACAAAGCGTGTGAAAGTGGTTCCAAAAATTAGCACACAGGAGAGCTTGCAAGTCTGACTGTGAGGATGAAAATTCTGTGAGGACGAGCATTCGCCACTGTCTGAGCATTCAGTTTTGCCATGATCGTCATGAAAAGATCGTAAAAATTTTCTTTATATTTTTGGTAGGCATGTCGGAATCATTCATGTGGCGAGCCATGAGACCGCAAATGAGTCACTATCCTTATGAAAGAAAGCCCTTCCAAATGGTAGGACTATTTAAATTGTAAATTCTAAATGGGCAGAAGAACATCAATAATGAGTTGATTGTGGATGCCTTTGGCACCCATAATTCTGAAAGACCCTGACAAGACAGGAAGGGAGAGATCACCTGAGATTGGCTATGCCGTCAGCTTGGTCAAAATCCATTTCTACTCAGGCATCTGATGTTCATCTTTTGAGACTTTATTTTGAGGGGATTGTAAGCCCCGTGGTGCAGAGTGGTCAAGCTGCAGTACTGCGATCGGGGCCCTCTGCTCATGACCTGAGTTTGATCCCAGCGGAAGCTGGGTTCAGGTAGCCAGCCCAAGGTTGACTCAGCCTTCCATCCTTCCGAGGTCGGTAAAATGAGTACCCAGCTTGCTGGGGGGAAGTGTAGATGACTGGGAAACACAGTGGCAAACCACCCCATAAAAAAGTCTGCCATGCAAACGTCGTGATGCGACGTCACCCCAGAGTCGGGAATGACTGGTGCTCGCACAGGGGACTACCTTTACCTTTTTAGAACAAGTTTGGTTCCTTATTTCAGGGTCTCTTTTCAGGGTACTTCTTAATGACAAGATCTGAAAATGCTATGCTACCCTTACATGACCCACTGCTTCAAAGGGCTGACAGATCCCCTGATCTGTCAGATTGCCATGGCCCTTCAAATAGAGGATTCAGAAACCGATGGAGCTGTCTGAGTCAGTTTGCTGGTGCATCAACCCCAGTGCTGGCAATCGCTCTCTGAGGCCTACCTCAAAGATTCTGGGGTCTGAACCAAGCATTTTATGTAAGCAATGTAGGTTCTTTGTTATCTTTTAGGGTTGCCAGCTCTGCGTTGGGAAATACCTGGAGATTGTTTGAGTAGAGCCTGAGGAGGATGGGGTTTGGGAAGGGACTTCCATGGGGTATAATGCCATACAGCACCTTCCGAAGTGGCTCTTTTCTCCAAGCAAATGTTGGAAGTGGAGGGCTTTGCCCTGTCTCCCGTCTCAGACTTGAGTGATGGCACCAAAGAGTTTAGTCAAAGAGAGAGGTCAGGACCTATAAAGCATCCTTTCCTTCCTGCTATCTGATCCTTTCTTTTGAAGTAGAATGCTATTCTTAGCGTGGTAACAAACATATGAACATATATGAACATATGAAGCTACCTTCTACTGAATCAGACCCTCGGTCCATCAAAGTCAGTATTGTCTATTCAGACTGGTAGCAGTTCTCCAGGGTCTCAAGCTGGCCTTTTTCATGCCTATTTGCCTGGACCCTTTTTAGTTGGAGATGCCGGGGATTGCACCTGGGACCTTCTGCTTACCAAGCAGATGCTCTACCACTGAGCCACTGTCCCTCCCCAGATGGGCAGTTTGGGGCAGATGGGAGGTATTCCAAATCTGGCCAGCTCAAAAAGAGCTGCCCAAAAGTCTCCACACGCTCCCTGGTGAGGCGGCCCATCTCGTCTGCAAGGCGACTTGGTGCGTTCAGACGGGGAGGCGCCTCAGAAGCCGGATTGCTCTTTTTCTTCCCTGAAGATTCAAGCAATGGTGCACTCATGCGCTCAAATGCTCTGGCAAAGTTTTTTTTTTTAAGCCGAAAATGGCTTGGGACAGTTTGTGTCTCACTTGTGTCCTTCCACTTCCAGATGCCGAGGAGGCGACTGGCATGCAGCTCAAATATTTGTCACCATTTCAACAGTGATAGCTTTTTGAGCCACTCTGAGGTTGCAGGAGGACAGGGTGAGTACTGGATGAGGACGGGCAGCAGTTGTTTGTGTGTGAAAGTATTTTTTGGGTCAATTTCAGAGCAGTCCGAGTCGGCCTCTGAGTCGGTCTGTAATTACCCTTGGAGGTGCAATTTCCTCTTTTTTTTGCTCTCACACTTCCTCTCTTGCTCGCACACCCAAAGAAGGTGCATGAACTCTCTGTCTTCCACCATGGAGGCTGGACATACCACCAGCATCCAACACCATCTAGTTAGCAAGAATAGGCAATCTATCCCTATTCCTTACCTACACTCTCCGGCATATATTTCCTGAGAGCCAGTTTGGTGTAGTGGTTAAGTGTGCGGACTCTTATCTGGGAGAACCGAGTTTGATTCCCCCACTCCTCCATTTGCAGCTGCTGGAATGGCCTTGGGTCAGCCATAGCTCTCTTGTCTGGGAGAACCAGGTTTGATTCCCCACTCCTCCACTTGCAGCTGCTGGGATGGCCTTGGGTCAGCCATAGCTCTCTTGTCTGGGAGAACCAGGTTTGATTCTCCACTCCTCCACATGCAGCTGCTGGGATGGCCTTGGGTCAGCGATAGCTCTCTTATCTGGGAGAACCGAGTTTGATTCCCCACTCCTCCACTTGCAGCTGCTGGAATGGCCTTGGGTCAGCCATAGCTATCCAAGCGTTGTCCTTGAAAGGGCAGCCTCTGTGAGAGCTCTCTCAGCCCCACCCACCTCATAGGGTGTCTATTGTGGGGGAAGAAGATATAGGAGATTGTTGTGACTGCTCTGAGATTCAGAGTATAGGGCGGGATATAAATCCAATATCTTCTTCTTCCTAGCCGTCCATGTGGCCAGGGAGGTGCCCAGAGCCTCCTCAGATATTATGTACCACTTGGAAAGTGGTACCTTTCTGAGGTGGCTCCCATCCAGACCAGGACGGGGTGAGTACAGCATGAGGACCAGGGATCCAGTTTGGTGTAGTGGTTAAGTGCGCAGACTCTTATCTGGGAGAACCGGGTTTGATTCCCCACTCCTCCACTTGCACCTGCTGGAATGGCCTTGGGTCAGCCTTAGCTCTTGTAGGAATTGTCCTGAGAGCTCTCTTAGCCCCACCCACCTCACAGGGTGTCTGTTGTGGGGGAAGGAGATAAAGGAGATCGTAAGCTGCTCTGAGGGTGCGGTCAGACGTTCATTATATCCCGTTACCGGCATGAGTGGAGTCCGGAAGCATGTCGGATTTTCAGTGGTTGTCCATACGTCAGCATCTGCCAATGGTGGTTAGCTCGTGGAAGTCCCGTGCTGATGTGCCTCGATTGCGGATTACTTTGATACTGCTTTAAATCCAGAGCAGAACACTTACAATGTTTCCTGAGCGGATTTTCTGCGTTTGAACGCGCCAACGGTGGTGACTCGTTGGAAGCGCGCCGGCACTTCCCGCCACAAGGGAATTTGTGCAATGGATTATAATAGAGACGCGTTAAAGATGGATTTAATGGTAAGTGTGACCGCACCCTGAGTCTCTGATTCAGAGAGAAGGGTGGGGTATAAATCTGTGGTCTTCTTAGCACAAGAAGGTTTCCTTGATAATGCTCTCCAGACCTTGATGGATAGTTGGCATTGGAACTAAGGCAGCAGCCAAGTCAGCAGCATGGAGATACCCTGCCTCAACTTTGACTTGAAATTATGGTAAAGATTAAAAAAAAGAAGGTAAAGGTAGTCCCCTGTGCAAGCACCAGTTGTTTCTGACGCTGGAATGACAACGCATCACAATGTTTTCATGGCAGACTTTTTTATGGTGTGGTTTGCCATTGTCTTCCCCAGTCATCTACACTTTCCCCCCAGCAAGTTGGGTCCTCATTTTACCGACCTCAGAAGGATGGAAGGCTGAGTCAAGTTTCTGCCAGGATCAAACTCAGGTTGTGAGCAGAGAGCTTGGATTGCAGTACTGCGGCTTTACCACTCTGCACCACGGGGCTCTGATAAATGATGGTATGGCTGCACAAATACTCTGGTATATAGACAGTGCTGTATGACTAAAAGAAAGAACCAGTCCTCTGACAAAAGTAATATACTGAGAATTTTGGTCCTTACTTTCTGCTTTCCCATAATGTGTTATCTTCCCATTTATACAGCTGAGATGTGCTTGTTCAACAAAATTAGAGTCCTTACTGCTTCAGTGGAGGATTATACTGTTAAATTACAGTTATTTGTTAATCTTTACATTCTTAATGCACTTTTTGGGTCTATGGAATTAGCATATAACCACAGAAACGGCCAGCTTGTCTTCTGGGATTCTCTAATTGAGGGTTTTGTTGCTTTTGTAATCTAGCCAAATGTTAAATTGTTGCAGCTTTGGTATAAAATTGAAGGTGGGTTTCTGGCAACAAAATTGCTTCAGACTGGGGGTGACGGCACAGAAATGAGTTTGGTGCAAATCAAGAATGTAAAATCTCTTAATAAGAAGTGGGGAGGGGGAGAAATGACCTTTTTTTTCTTTTTCTGGGGTATTCAAATTAATAATAAAATGTATTATTTCTAGGTGGCTTTGGAAGTTTTCAGAATATTCAACAAATTTTACCTCAGAAATCTTTCTTGGGTAAGTATTTTACCCAATTTTACCTCAGAAATCTTTCTTAGGTAGGTAAGTATTATGAATCCCATATCACAGAAGAAGAGAAGGTTAAGGCTGAAAGACAGAAGTTTGTACGGTGATGTCACTGCAGAAATTTTTAGGGGTACGAGTAGGGTTGCCAGGTGCCCCTGGTCATGGGGGGAAGGAGACTCTCCACAAGGGGGGATGGGGACACACTGATGTCATTTCTGGTCACATCACTGTTAATGTTCTATATTTGACAAAACCTCTAGGGTTTAACCTCTAGGTGGCTGAATGTTAGAGCTTCACTGGATATGCACTGATGTTACTTCCAGAGATATCAGAGCTTTGGGACATTGACAATCCCACCTCCCTTCCTTCATTTTTCTCCCATTGCCCAGCTAAGTGGTTTGTTTTGACTGCCTGGCTGCTTTGGCTAACATACCTCTCCACGTTCTCATGATCCCACCAAAACTTGGCTCAGAAACCAAAGCAAATCTCAACTTGGTACAATATCAGACAAACATTTGTCTGGCAACTCTATCCACCCCCCTCAACCTCTCCTTCCATCTATCAAAATCAATGTGTGTGCGAAAGTGCTGAAGTCACACAGCTGATTGAATTTAATTAATTGTGGTTAAAACAATTCTATTTGTAACATATGGAAAAAATATCTCTTTCTTGTATCAAATCTATCCCATATTTTACTTTCTCACCACCCCTCCCTCCCTTACTTGACCCCCGCCAGTGTTATATATTTAAAATACTAATATTTAAAGGTACCCTTAACTAATAAAAAGCAAAGATTAATATTCTTCTTCTTTCTAAAACTTAATCATTATCAAAAATTGTCCAATGTCCTTTTATTTTCCACTCTTTTCTACATATCTTCTGAACTTCTTCCACTCCTTCTTAAAACCTTCTAAGTCATAGTCTCTTAAAATTCTTATTAATTTGTCCATTTCACTCCATGTCATAACTTTTACAATCCAATCCCATTTCTCTGGTATTTTTTCTTGCTTCCATAACTGCGCATGCAATGTCCTAGCAGCTGAAAGCAAGTACCAAATTATACTTCTATCTTCTTTTGGAAATTTTTCCATTTGTAATCCCAACAGAAACTTTCTTAAATTCATATCCCAAGATCCTAGAAAATTCTTGTTGAATCATCTGCGAATACTGTTTTGCTCTTTCACAAGTCCACCACATATGGTAGAAAGAACCTTCATGTTTTTTACATTTCCAACATCTGTCTGGCATCTTATTGTTCATCTTTGCTAACTTTTTAGGAGTCATATACCATCTATACCATTTTAAAACAGCTCTCTTTAATACTATGACACATTGAAAGCTTCATAGAATTTTTCCACAAGTATTCCCAAGTTTCCATCTGTATTTCTTTATTTACATTAATTGCCCACTTAATCATTTGAGATTTCACTACTTCATCTTCTGTAGACCATTTTAAAAGTAATTTATATAATTTTGAAATTAATTTTTCATTATCTCCAAGCAGAACTCTTTCCATTTCAGTTTGCTCTTTTCTTATTCCTTCAGTTTTAATATCGTTTTCCACCAAGCTCTTTATTTGTTGCACTTGGAACCAATCATATTTATTATTCAACTCTTCAGCAGTTTTCAATTATATTTTGCCACTTTGTATTTTTAATAATTGATTGTATGACAACCACTTTTCTTCACCCGTATCAGCTGTTATTTTTATTACTTCTGCTGGCACTATCCACAATGGCTTTCTCTCATCCCCATATTTCTTATACTTCATCCACATATTTAACAAATTGTTTCTTATATAATGGTGAGGGGGAAAAAACATCCATCTTCCTTTTTCCATAATACATATAAGTGTGCCAGCCAAATTTATTTCCATGACCTTCCAATGCTAAGAGTTTTTTATTTAACAGCATCACCCATTCTTTTATCCACACTAAACAAACTGCTTCATGATATAATTTTAAATCTGGTAATTGGAATCCTCCTCTCTCTTTTGCATCTCTTAAAATTTTCATTTTAATCCTTGGTTTCTTCCCAGCCCACACAAACTCTGAGATTTGTCTTTGCCATCTATTCAATTGTTTACTGTCTTTCACAATTGGAATAGTTTGAAACAAATACATTATTCTTGAAACAAATACATTATTCATTTTAATTGCAGCTATTCTGCCCAGCAATGACAAATTAAGTTTATTCCATTTTATCATATCTTCATCCATTTTACGCCATAACTTCTCATAATTGTTTTTAAACAAATCAATGTTCTTCATTGTTATCTCCACACCCTAATATTTTACCTTAGAGGTAACTTCACAACCCGTTAGCTTCTGCAATTCCTTTTGTTTATTTACTTGCATATTTTTACATAGAAGTTTTGATTTTTCTTTATTAATATAAAGTCCTGCCAATTCTTCATAGTCTTGTATTTTAGCTAACAACAAAGGTGTTACTTGTATGGGATTTACATTTATAAACATTATATCATCTGCAAATGCTCTATATCTATAAGTAAATCCTTTTACTTTTAATCCTTCTATTTCTTTGTCTTCTTGGATTTGCATCAATAAGATTTCAAGAGTCATTATAAACAACAGTGGGGAAAGCAGACAGCCTTGTCTTGTACCTTTGCTAATTATCATATCATCTGTAAGATCTGCATTTATACATAGCCTTGCACGGTGTTCAGTATATATTGCTTTTATCATCCTTATAAAGTTTTCCCCCAACTCCATTTTCTCCATTACTGCAAACATAAAGTCCCAGTTTAAATTATCAAATGCTTTCTCTGCATCTGCAAAGAATAGTGCTACTTCCTTTTCTGGATGTCTTTCATAATATTCTACAATATTTACAACAGTTCTAATATTGTCTCTTATTTGCCTTTTGGGGAGAAACCCCGCTTGATCCTCCTTTATAAAATTTATCAAATATTGTTTAAGCCGTTCTGCCAATATTCTTATATATATTTTATAATCATTATTTAATAGTGAGATTGGTCTATAATTTTTCACATTTGTGACATCTCTATCTTCTTTTGGAATCAACAAAATAACAGCTTCCTTCCATATATTTGGTATTTTTCCTTTTGTTCTTATCATGTTCATCAATTTCTGAAGTTTTGGTATTAATTCCTCTTTGAGGGTTTTAAAAAATTTAGCTGTATATCCATCTGGCCCAGGTGCCTTTCCATTTTCCATTGCATTAGTCGCTGCTTCAATTTCTGTTTTTCAATTGGATCATTCAAAACTTTTTTTCATATTTTCTGTTAAGGGTGCTATTTTAATATTTTGTAAATACACCTCCATCTTTTCTTTCTTTATTTTAACACCCATAAATAATTTGGCATAGTACTTAAAATATTCTCTTTTTATTCCTTCTTGATCTACCATCTCTCTTCCATCAGCCACAATTTTATTAATAATTTTATTTTCTCTCTTTTTCTTCAATTGCCAAGCCAAATATTTTCCAGGTTTGTTTGCACCCTTAAAAGATTTCTGCTGCAATCTTTTCAGATTCCATTCCAATTCTTTATTTAACAAATGTCTCATTTGCATTTGTAATATTGTAATTTCCCTTATAATTTTCTTTTTCCCTGGCCTTTTTTCCAAATCCCCTTCTTTTTTCTTTATGTCCAACATCTGTTTTTCTTTTGCCCTCTTATCTTTGTTATTCAATGTAATCAATATTCCTCTCATTACTGCTTTATAAGTATCCCAGACCATCTGAAATTCTATATCCTCTTTATCGTTTATTTGGAAGAAAGCTTTAGTTTCATTTTCTAGAGATGTCACTATTTCCTTATTCTGTAGTAAATCTTCATTTAATCTCCAACTTCTTAGACAATTTTGTAATCCACATTATTGGGTTATGGTCAGCCCCAATTTTAGGTAAAATCTCTATTTTCTTTGTTATAAGGCCTAAGTCTTTAGTGCCCCACAACATGTTAATTCTGGAAAAAGTTTTATGTCTTGCTGAAAAAAAGGTATAGTCCTGCACTTCAGGGTTAAATTTCTTCCATATATCCTCTAAATTTTCTTGCTTGACCAATTAAAAAAAAGACTTTGGCAATTTTCCTTCTTTATTATTATTTTTATTACCCCCAGACCTATCCAGTGTATTCTTAATTGTTCCATTAAAGTCCCCCATTATCAAAATTTGATCATATGTCACTTCATCAAATTGTTGTATAATGTCTTTTTAAAAAATCCTTTGCTCCATTTGGTGCATATAGTCCCAATAACGGGTTTTTTTTGCATTTAACATTATTTCTACCGCTACAAATCTTCCATTTTTTATCTTTAAACACTAATTTCAGGTCCAATTCTTGTTTAGTATAAAAATCACTCCCCTATTCTTCTGTTCAGCCAAAGAATTAAATTCTTGTCCCAATTGTTTATTCCATAAAAATTTGTAATCTTTTTGTTTGATATGTACTTCTTGTAGGCAAACTATATTGCAATTTTGTTTTTTAATCCAATGAAACGTTGCCTTTCTTTTTTGTGGTGAATTTAGTCCATTTACATTCCAAGATAATTTGTAATCCATCATGGTGCAAATTCTTTATGTTCTTCATAGAATCTACTCAGTTCCTGTGTGTTTGTAATTGTAATCTTTTTTCCTTGAAGTTCTAAGCTCAAACCTTCAGGTATTATCCATCTATACCTCATTTCATTGTCCCGTAATTTTTCTGTCAGCTTCTTATATGCTCTTCTGTCATTTATCACTTGTCTTGGCAACTCCTTCATAATTCTTACTCTGCTGCCTCCCACTATCAATGTATTTTCAAAGTTTTTATTAATGATCTTTCCCACCATTTCTTTTGTCATATATCTTATAACCACATCTCTTGGTAGATTATTATTTTTTTTGCATGAAGTGAGTGAGTTCACTCTATACATATAGTCATACATACTTCTAGTCTTTTCAGGATCTTCCTCCAGAAATTCTGCAATTATTTTTATTATATGTTCTTTCAGGTCAGTTTCTTCATCTTCAGGTACTCCTCTCAGACACTTTTTCTTATATTTTTAACAAGGTGGAATCATGTACTTTCACTCTCCCTTCCACCTCCTGCACTTTCTTTGATGTTACCACAGTCTCATTCCTGAGATCCTCTATATCTTTTTTTAGCTCTTCAATATCTTTTCTAATTTCTTTTTTGGAAGCAGTTATCATTTCCTTCATCCCTTTCATTATCCTGGCTTCCATTGCCTCTAATTGGTCCTGCATTTTTTCCAATGAAGCAGTCCTTGCACGGGTTTGCTTGTGGTCTGACATGTAAAAACACCGAAAATTTTGACCTCACCAAATTAAATTTCAACTATCAGGTTTAAAAGAATGAAGCTTGCTTCCTTCAATGAGCCTAATTTCGCCGTCCTCAGAGCCTCCTGGTCTCAGATATTAATTTTTAAAGTTTTTATTTTTCCCAAAATGGCGGTCGCGACTTTCTGCCTCACTTAAAAAAAAAATTCCTCTAAGGACTTCTGAAATAGTTATTAAAATCAATGTGTGTGCACAAGTGCCGAAGTCACACAGCTGATTGAATTTAATTAATTTAAATAACTCCAGCTAGGGGTTTTCAAAACAAGGGAGAAGCAGAGGGCGGTCGGCTTTCTGCTGCAGAGTCTTCCTTGGTGGTCTCCCTTCCAAGAACCAACTCTGCTTAGTTTCTGCTGAGATCAAGCTACATATGCTGCCTTCTCTGCCCCACTAAAAACAATAAATATATTAAATTTTGTTATTTGAAGTCTGTTGTTGTTGTTTTGTTTTGTTTTTTTAAATAGCATTAAAAAACAAACTACTCCCCCGCCCTTGCAACTTGGTTGATTTTAATTGGCTTTCAAACTGTGTCCCCATTTTCAATTTCACAGAATAAAGTTTCCCAAAGGAAAGTTCATAATGGGAATTGCATTTTAGTTGTGGTGAATGATAAGCAAATGTGGCCCCTGGTTCTGCAGTAAAATCTCATGGGAAAGAGGCAGTATGTGTCATCACAACCAAGAGAGGTATGTCATCAGCACCACGCTCCTTGGGACCTTTTTTTTTGTTGCTAGCAGACTTGTCACTAATTCTAACAGCTGTGATTTTTTTTCTCTTACTGGATCTGGCGCTGTCCTTTAACACCAAAAACTCCTTTGCAATTATTTAACACAAGTGGAAAACACCCCTTTATTACAGAACCATCTTAAAAATGTCAGTTTATAACTCTCCTGTGCCTAAAATCTTAACTGTTTCCTTTGATTCATAACTAGACCTTAGCATCTAGTTATGACAGAAATCAGTTCCCCTGGAGAAAAAGACTGCTTTGAAGAACATAAGAGAAGCCATGTTGGATCAGGCCAATGGCCCATCGAGTCCAAAACTCTGCGTCATATAGTGGCGAAAACCCAGGTGCCATCAGGAGGTCCACCAGCAGGGCAAGAACTTCAGAAGCCCTCACACTGTGGCCCCCCAAACACCAATAATACAGATCATCACTGTCCCAGACATAAGAACACAAGAGAAGCCATGTTGGATCAGGCCAATGGCCCATCTGGTCCAAAACTCTGTGTCACACAGTGGCCAAAACCCAGGTGCCATGAGGAGGTCCACCAGCAGGGCCAGAATTCCAGAAGTCCTCCCACTGTCCCCCCCCCCCCAAGAACTTATGGCATTATACCTTCCTGGTGTCCCTCCCCTCTCTAAACCCCACCTTCCCCAAGCTCCATCCCCAAATCTTCAGGAATTTCCTAACACAGAGCTGGGAACTCTACCAGACCCATTGAGTTGATCGGGGCCCTGCAGCAGCTTCCCTTTTGATTCTATTCTTTAAAACCAGGGGTAGAATTCTAGCAGGAGCTCCTTTGCATATTAGGCCACACACCCCTTATGTAGCCAATCCTCCAAGAGTTTACAAGGCTCTTTTTTGTAAGCCCTTGGAGGATTGGCTACATCAGGGTTGTGTGGCCTAATATGCAAAGGAGCTCCTGCTAGAATTCCACCCCTGTATGTAACTCCAGCAATGTATGTAGATATGGGAATCATATGAGTTGGGAGGAACCAATGAAGCTATAGATTTCCATGCCAATTTCATGCATCTCTGAGGAATTGGCAATAATAATGATGGAGAAGTAACTGCAGTAAGGCCATGGGAAGTGGGAGTCTCATTGCTCTGGTAATGAAAGAACCGGACCACAGAGTAATGCCCAATTTGTTCTTTAATATGGTATAAAAGCCAGGAGTTCCCACATCTTGGTAACCGACCATATATTTTGTTTTCATGTCCTTTCTCCAAGCGATATGGCTAGCAAGTCACATATTTTGTCATATAGATTTTAGTAAACAAGTAACGTATCTGCCCATCTCTCACTGAAATGAGTATTGAACGCATTGACTAGGTCTTGACCCTGGAAAATCTACAGCTTCCCTTGTGGAAGGCAATCTGATTTGCAGGCTTTTGCCTGTTCTTTTTTATTTTTGTGGTGAGAATAGAGTTCTGAAATCAAGTAACACAATCAAGTAACACAGTTACATTGCATAACTTTAGGATTATCAGGGAGCCGGTGACCAATTATGTTGTCTGAGATGTTACATTGGTCCAAAAGAATGGCTTCAGACAGTTATATTTTTGCCCATATCTCTTCCAATACAGACTATTCCAGACATGTATGTAATAAGGACTCTGCTTCAAGTTCATGTCTTATCAAAGCAATTTGGGTTTCCTAGAAATCCCTCAGTTTGCCTGAAGAAGAATTTGAAAATGTGCTTTGAATCTTGCTATAGCTAAAATCTGGTAACAACTAGAGGTATATGCGACACGCCCTTAAGAAATGTCAGTGATCATGTAAAAAGTTAGAAACTCTTTCACTTCCCTCAAAATACCTCAGCCTTTGGCCTGAGGAAGAGTCTTCGACTGGGCTGTGATTTCTGATTTAGACACAACTTTGTGGCCCCATGGCACAGAGTTTTAAGCTGCAGCACTGCAGTCCAAGCTCTGCTCACAACCCAAATTCAATCCTGGAGGAATCTGGGTTCAGGTAGCCAGTTCAAGATTGACTTAGCCTTCCATCTTTCTGAGGTCAGTAAAATGGGTACCCAGTTTGCTGGGGGTCAACTGTAGATGACTGGGGAAGGCCATGCCAAACCATCTTGTAAAGTCTGCCAAGAAAACATCCTGATGTGACATCACCCCATGGGTTGGTGATGACTCGGTGCTTGGACAGGGGACTACCTTTTTTTATTTGTGGAAATTTTTTTTGGGTTACTTTGTCCACCTGGTTACTTTGTCCACCTCTTCCAGACATGTACAAATGCATGTTTTTGGCGGCATTCTTTCCAACACAGACCTCATGGCTAAAAAACAAAACAAGATTCTGTGACATGCACAGGGTACTGCAAAATCTGGTTCAACTCATCTCGTCTTCTTCCAGTTTCTCTTGTTAGCTCTGCTCATCCCAGCAGAGTCTTCCAGAGATGGCAGCCTGCAAAGGGGCAGGAACAATAGCTGCAAGGATTCAAACATACCCTGCTGCGGCTCCCACCTGGGGAAATGGCCTGACCCAATGAGGTCATGAAGCCGCCTGTGCTGCTGTTATTCTGAAGACCGTGGCAAACAGAATTGTTCAGGAGGGCCTTTTTAGAAAGGGCAGGGCTTTTTTTGTAGCAGGAACTCCTTTGCATATCAGGCCACACCCCTCTGATGTAGCCAATCCTCCAAGAACTTACAGGGCTCTTACTGAAGGCTCTTACTCCAGGAGGATTGACTACATCAGGAGGTGTGGCCTAATATGCAAAGGAGTTCCTGCTACAAAAAAGCCCTGAGAAAGGGAATGGGGTGTACTAAAGCAGAATGATTCAGGAAGGCACTAAAGAGTGGACCCGTGGAGCTTTAATTGTCTGTGAAAAAAATTAGGCAGTTTTTTTCCTTTCTCCTCTTATATTGCACTGTTTATTGGATGCGTTATGCTTCATTTGTTTCATGGCTTTCTAATTGTATAAATCAGTTTTATTGCCTTTGATTATATATCATTTTGGTGTTTATTGCATTGTTTTCTAATCTGCGTTGAGTTTCAACAAGAATGGTGCACAATGAAGTCAATTAGAGATTCCTGATGTGGTGCCCATGAACCATGTGGGAATTCTAGCCAGCAAGGGTTATGATTGGCTACTGGAGATTTGATTGGCTGTTCAGATTTTTTACAATGTTGCTTTGGCAGCGGCTGCCAGCACAGCACAAGGATCTTCCCAGTGTGACTCAATGGCAGCCATTTTGTGTCTGAATCCTCCTCTTGCAGCAGCCATTTTGTGGCAGTGATTCTGTGGCTGTGCCTGCTATGCTGAGTCACGATTAGGGTTACGAAGTCCCCCGCAGCCTCGCAAGTGATATCATTGTGCCGGCGACATCACATGCTGGCCGCTCTAGGAGCTTCCAGGAAAACTCTATAGTTTTCCCAGACGCTCTAGCTATTTGGGAGGGAAAACTCTATGGTACAATAGGCATGATAGAGTTTTCTCTCCCAAATTGCTCGAGCATTCAGGAAAACCGTAGCGTTTTCTCAGAAGCTCCTAGAGTGGCTAGCGCACGACATTGCCGGTGCGATGATGTCACTGCCGACATTGTGCTGGCGATGCTGGGGGAGGATCCCCCATGCCAGCGCAATGCAGGCCGGTGGGTTGGGAACCTCCGGGGTGGGGGAAACCTTGCCCGGTCTGGGAACTTGGCAGCCCTAGTCACAATTCCAAAGGTGCCCATCAGCTCAAAAAGAGGGGACCTCTAATTTAAATAAAAAACTGAATGTTCATGTCTTGATTTCTCTTCTGTTGTCCCCTGTTGTCTCTTCTCTCTGTACACCATACAAAATTATTTTTTTTCCATGAAATCTGGTTACATGACTTCCTTCTGTTGGCTTCATAGCCAGTAAAAATAAACCTGAAAGTCATCCTCTGACTCATTAACCCAAGTGATAACATGCCTGCCAGTATTAGCCAGCGAGTCTGATTTTTGGCCATCTGTGTTGCCTCCTTGGAAGTCTGTGGTGGTCAGCAAGTGGGAAGGAGGTTTACAGTGGAAAGTTCTGTTGCAGACTCAAGGGAATTCACACACATCTTTCTATGTCCATTAATAAAGAGCGCTTTCTACTGAAAACAGTAAGGGGGCTATCCTCTTTTTTTTTGCACTTATTCATAGCTTTCTTCTGTGCAATGTAAAATGTAAGCTCTCCAAGAGGAATGAGTAATCATCATCATGTATTATTTAGGAAATAAGAGTCTCGTGGCGCAGAGTGGTAAAGCTGCAGGGCTGCAGTTCGAACTCTCTGCTCACGACCTGAGTTTGATCTCGGCGGAAGCTGGGCTCAGGTAGCCGGCTCAAGGTTGACTCAGCCTTCCATCCTCCCGAGGTCGGTAGAATGAGTCCCCAGCTTGCTGCGGGGAAAGTGTAAATGACTGGGGAAGGCAATGGCAAACCACCCTGTAAAAAGTCTGCCGTGAAAACGTCATGATGCGACATCAGCCCAGAGTCAGAAACGACTGGTGCTTGCACAGGGGACTACCTTGACCTTTTTATTGTTATTATTTAGAAAGCAGCTCTTACAAAGGTGCCAGTTCACAGAGGCTTTCCCTGTAGAGTTAAGAACAAGAGGGAGAACACCTTTACTTCTACAAATCATTTTGCCTTCGAAGAATCTGCGTGAGGGAAAGGCATCGCGCTATTACGGTCCTGGAATCATACCAATCACAAGGTAGTAATGATGACTCGAGAGCAGTTGGCCAGCGGGTGACTTTGTAATATTCCTTTCTAGCCAGTGTCGGATTTTCAGAAATAAAAGGGATGGGTTGGATCCTATAGATACTTTCATAAGTCAGTGGCTGGGTAGGCAACCGAGGACTACCATGGAAATATTATTGTGAGTGCAATTCCTGTACTCAATTGTATAAAGATTGACTGTCTGTCTGTCTGTCTACTCAGAGCAATCCTAAAGCCATGTAAGCCCTATTAAAGATGCCTGACAGGTAATGGCAATCCCCACTACGGGGTTAGGAAGGAATTTTTCTCCAGGTCAGGGAACATGTAGGTCTTTTGCCTTCCTCTGGTCGTAAAGCAGGAGTCACTGAAGGGGGGGAGTAGCTGTGGATTGTGTAGTAGGACTAGATGAAGAAAGGTTAAAACGCTTGGGGCTCTTTAGCTTGGAGAAACGTCGACTGAAGGGTGACATGATCGAGATTTGCAATATTATGCATGGGATAGAGAAGGTAGAGAAAGAAGGACTTTTCTCCCTTTCTCACAATTCAAGAACGCGTTGACATTCAATGAAATTGCTGAGCAGTCAGGTTAGAACTGATAAAAGGAAGTCCTTCTTCACCCAAAGGGTAATTAACCCATGGAATTCACTGCCACAGCAGGTGGTGACAGCTACAAGCATAGCCAGCTTCAAGAGGGGATTGGATCAACATATGGAGCAGAGGTCCATCAGTGGCTATTAGCCATAGTGTATTGTTGGAACTCTCTGTCTGGGGCAGTGATTCTCTGTATTCTTGATGCTGGGGGGGGGGTGGGCACAGTGCGAGGGCTGCTAGTGGACCTCCTAATGGCACTTTTGTTTTTTTGGCCACTGTGTGACACAGAGTGTTGGACTGGATGGGCTATTGGTTTGATCCAACATGGCTTCTCTTATGTTCTTATCTTCCAGCTCTATGTTTGTATGATTCTGAGTAGACCTACTTAGGACTGATGCACTGGTAGGATTTGAGCCAATGGTAATTTCCAACTCCCCTGTCCACTCCAGGCTGAAAACTCACCTCCCCTATTCTGCTGCACCCTGAAATGCTCAAACAAATGCTGCTTCTGATGGATTGGGGGGGGGGGGGACCCAGCCAAGGAAGAGTATGAGGAGTAAGTTAGAGATTTTCAGCAAAAAGAGAAGAATTGGTGACACTCAGCCTCCCCCCCCCCCCGGCAGAAAGCTACTACCGGATTCAGCCTATGATTTCCAAATTGTAATATAGCCCATAAAACATATATTTTAACTAAACCCCCTCAGAATCCTAAGTCCTCTGTGGCTGAACCCTTTGCAGGCAAATGCTTTGTGTGGCTTTTCAGAATAGCCTTTTGAATACAGAACTGTGATGTTTGTACCTCTACAATTTCGAAGTTGATTCCAGATGTGCTACCCTGTGGTTCTCGGAGTCATGAAATAACAGTATCCTTTCCCATTAGCCCTCTAGTGATTACCGTCCGTAAAGTGCTTTCAAATTAGTAACCTGATGCCAGGCTATGGAGATGTGCGATGCAGTGCAGTGGAAACGTCAACTCTGCAGGAGGCTGGTTAGTTTGGATCCTGACGTTACCTTGGTTGACCTTGCTTCCCCAACTTCCTGCCTGTCAGATGCCTGTCAGTCACTTCTATCCAGCTGTTTCATGGCTTCCTTCTCTAGATGCAGGGCCTTAAAACAGTTTGTTTTTGAGAACAAAAAGGCTTGTTATGCTTCCTCCTACTTTGCCTAAGGGATGACTGAGTGGTGACTAGAGTCTGGGTTCGAAAGAGATTTATGTTTTCCGGTTAGGTTTATCATTATCCAGTGAGGTTCTTTTTTCCTCAGGTTGTACGGATAAGCAAATGCAGGCCTCATTCTGGACAGGAGCTCACAGGAGTGGAGCTCTGGAACCTCTAAATTTTATTGTGCTTTTTCTTTCTCCCCCCCCCCCCACCCCACAAAGAAAATACTTGCTTCTGGGCTCCATTGTTCAAACCCCCTGTGAGAATTTTGCTGAGCTCGAAGACTTGACAAACTTTCTAATATTTCCCCCCCACAAAAAAAATGGGAAAATAACCAGAACATATAAAGCAGACAGATGGAAATCTTCATCATGCCATTGTGGCCACATAAGAGAAAGTAATTTAAAAAGTGTGAGGGGAGTAAGGTTTTATTATGACACAATTATAATTTCAAGAAGCCTTTTAAGGTAGATGCTGAGCTGATATAATTTAGTCCACGTTCCGGTGATGTCAGAGGTGTGTGGCATATGCAAATGAATTATGCAAATGAGCTGTGCTAATGAGCTCCGGCCTGATCCAACATGGCTTCTCTTATGTTCTTATGTGACACAGAGTGTTGGACTGGATGGGCCATTGGCCTGATCCAACATGGCTTCTCTTATGTTCTTCTGTGACACAGAGTGTTGGACTGGATGGGCCATTGGCCTGATCCAACATGGCTTCTCTTATGTTCTTATGTGACACAGAGTGTTGGACTGGATGGGCCATTGGCCTGATTCAACAGGGCTTCTCTTATGTTCTTATGTGACACAGAGTGTTGGACTGGATGGGCCACTGGCCTGATCCAACATGGCTTCTCTTATGTTCTCGTGGAAATGTGCACTGGATCTAACCTATTGCATATTTCTAAATTAGCGATGGTTTCTGTGCATTCTTCATTTAAACAATTGGCGGAAGACAGTGATAGGATGGCCACACACCTCCCGCTCTTTCTTTAACGAGAGGTATTTGTTCCAATATGTCCGATGATTCTACACAATGAAAGAAGGCTCACCAAATACTGCAACAGCTTCTGGGGCTCCTCAGAAAGCTAAGATTCTGGGACTCACAGTTGCGAAAGACAATAACGGAGCAGGGGACCATCCTAGGTGTTAAGTCTCCTCCATTCTTGTCCCCACTGTTGAACTGCCAGCGGTTTCCACATGCTTGGTTATAAGATAGTATAACCACAAGTATAGCCACCTTCAAGAAGGGTTTAGATAAAAATATGCAGCAGAGGTCCATCAGTGGCTATTAGCCACAGTGTATGTGTGTATATAACTTTTTTTGCCACTGTGTGACACAGAGTGTTGGACTTGATGGGCCGTTGGCCTGATCCAACATGGCTTCTCTTATGTTCTTAAGATAGCCTGTGTTGTGTATGAGGACTCATGGGAATGCTGTCTACCAGTGTCCTCTGCCTGGCTCATTGGAGCCTAGGGGACTCTAGAACAATGGGCAGTAGGACCCAAATCCTTGCTGCCCTGGCCCAACCAGAAGCCCCCTGCTAGTTCAAATGATCCAATGGTGACCTAGTGCGGGAACTCAGGACTGTATATATGTAGTTGGCCCCGTTGGTCCAGTTTAGCCAGTCTTCTTAGCCACTAGTTACCATGCTGTCACTCAATAAAGAGCTATGATCACGGCAACCTCGTTTCTTCCATGCGTTGAACTCGCTATATGATAGCCTGATTATAAGAGCTTCCCTCTCCCAAGAAGTGTGTACCTCTTAAAGCACTGGAAACAACATCATTGCTCATTGAACATTCCTAAGAGATTAGCAACCAAGATTGCACAAGGTCATAAGCAGGAGGTTGAAAAGATTAAGGCGCATGATGTGCTCATAACGAGGAAGGCACCATGTATAAACTGCATACAGGCAACACATATTTCCAAAAAAAATTATCCTGGAAATGTATCTAAGTCAATGAAACAGTTTGCTGACTTGAAACATAATACAACTGGTGAAGAGGCACAGCAGAGTGACTGAGCCAAGCCTCTCTTCCTTCTATTGGTTGAGGCTCCTCCCCCTCCTCATCCCCTGGGGAAAGAAGGAAAGAGCCAGAGCTTCTTTTGCCCAATTCCCTGGATCCCATGGGAGAGATACAAAGAAAGCACCTTTAAGACCAATGCGTGTTAATGTTTTAAGATTTTAAAAAATAAATCATTAATTGTGTTTGTCTCCTTTATAAAGTTTATATCTCTACTTCCTAATCTTTAATAGCTACACAGGTCTGACATGGCCCGGCCCGGTCCAATATGGCGCATAAGGTCTCCTTTATGTCTGATTCAGCCCTCATAAAAAATGAGTTTGACACCCCTGGCCTACTAGATTCCCAGAGAGAGTTGGAAAACACCCCAAATTCCCTCCATGGAGGAATTTATGGCTAAACTTATTGAAGCTGCAGAATTAGATCTTATGACTACTAGAATAAGGAATGGAAATTTAGTGAAATGTAAAGAGAGTTGGGAACCAATTTATTTTTGGGTTAAAAGTAAAGGATTGACATGGGAATAACTGAAAAGGAAACAGCATGTCTCTGATCACCCCAGGGGTGACTGAGAGTATGCATGGGAGGTGGAGGGAAGCAAGATGTTTGACCTGTATGACTTGTATGATATGTGTAGGTGTGGTTGCTAATTTTTTCTTTTTTTTTTTTTTGTACGTCTTATGTATTGTATGTTTATTTTCACTTGGGTGTAATAAATTTAAAGAAATTTAAAAAAAAAAATAGATTCCCAGAGAGAGTTTAAAAAAAGAGTGTCATAAAGGGGAAAAAAGAGGATCTGGTAACTACCGACCCGTCAGCTTGACATCTATATTTGGAAAAGTTTTAGAACAAATCATCAAACAGTCGGTCCTGGAACATTTAGAAAGAATGAATGTGATTACTAAGAGCCAGCATGGTTTTCTCAAGAACAAGTCTTGTCAGACTAACCTGATCTCTTTTTTTGAGAAAGTGACTACCTTGCTGGATTGGGGGAATGCTGTAGACATCGTTTATCTTGATTTCAGTAAGGCTTTTGATAAGGTTCCACATACTATCCTTGTTGACAAGTTGGTAAAATGTGGTTTGGACGCTGTTACCATTAGGTGGATCTGTAACTGGTTGACAGATCGCACCCAAAGAGTGCTTGTGAATGGTTCATCATCCTCTTGGAGAGGAGTGACAAGTGGAGTGCCTCAGGGATCTGTCCTGGGACCTGTATTGTTCAACATCTTTATCAATGATTTGGATGAAGGAATAGAGGGAATGCTTATTACATTTGCAGATGATACTAAATTGAGAGAGGTTGCAAACACAGAAGAAGACAGAAACAGGATATTAGCCACAGCGTATTACTGGAACTTTCTGTCTGGGGCAAGGGATGCTCTGTATTCTTGGTGTTTGGGAGGGGCAACAGGGTGACAGCTTCTAGTGTCCTGGCCCCACTGGTGGACCTCCTGATGGCACTGGTGGACCTCCTGGTTTTTTTGGTCATTGTGTGATGCAGAGTGTTGGACTGGATGGGCCATTGGCCTGATCCAACATGGCCTCTCTTATGTTCTTATGTTCCCAGGCACTAATAAAAATGGGAAAGGATCCAGGTGAGTAGTTGTGTTGGTCTGAATAAGCAAACCAGCAAAGTTTGTTGTGTGTGCACAGAAGAGCGTACACCAGGAATAAAACTTCCTTGGCCTTTATGGCGACACTCTTTATGGACTCAGAGAATGGAAACATTTACTGGTGAGAGTCTTTTTTGTTTCCCTAATCATTCCTCTAAATTTCCTGTACCCATCAACCTCCAGCCGCATTGAAACCAAAAACGGAAGCCAACGATAAAAATCTTTGGAGGTGAAACTGGTCTTTTTCTGGATTGCATTCTCTCCCATGGTAGGGTGCCTTCGGGATTAGCTGTATTGAGCTCAGATATCAGTAACGGTCGCTGTCTGTTTTCCTCCATTCTGCGAGAGCCGCTGCTGTGGTGTCCCTTTTTTTGGTGGATTTTGAAAGTGCAACATGAGGAGTATAATTTGGTGTATTATGTCTATCAGGGAAACCAACATGAGGGTGGGGAAATGTGGGATATTTCATAATAGCTTAATACGGTACGTGGTGTACCCTTCTGCCTCAGCAGCCGAGGGAGTTAGCACTTGTATCACACTGTTAAAAAGTTTCTGGCCTCTGATGACCAATTGAATTGAATGACATCAACTACCAGATCGCTCTCCTAAGATGGAACCGCTATGTCTACTGTGTGCCTGCCTGGTGCAATTGGTTTTTCTTCTGCATTTCAGCATTAAACATACCAGGTTGCAGGGCCGGTGTCAGCATACAAGGTGGCTGGGCAGTCTGGAATAGGAAGTAATTTCTAGCTAGCCAAAGCAGGCCTCGCTCACCCGAGGCTCTCTTTTCTTGCGTTGGGTTGCTCTTGACTGGGGGGGGGGGGCATCATATGCTAATGAACATAAGAGAAGCCATGTTGGGCCAGGCCAATGGCCCATCCAGTCCAACACTCTGTGTCACATAAGAACATAAGAGAAGCCATGTTGGATCAGGCCAATGGCCCTTCCAGTCCAACACTCTGTGTCACATAAGAACATAAGAGAAGCCATGTTGGATCAGGCCAATGGCCCATCCAGTCCAATACTCTGTGTCACATAAGAGAAGCCATGTTGGATCAGGCCAATGGCCCATCCAGTCCAACACTCTGTGTCACTTAAGAACATAAGAGAAGCCATGTTGGGTCAGGCCAATGACCCATCCAGTCCAACACTCTGTGTCACATAAGAACATAAGAGAAGCCATGTTGGGTCAGGCCAATGGCCCATCCAGTCCAACACTCTGTGTCACATAAGAACATAAGAGAAGCCATGTTGGATCAGTCTAATAGCCCATCCAGTCCAACACTCTATGTCACATAAGAACATAAGAGAAGCCTTGTTGGATCAGGCCAGTGGCCCATCCAGTTCAATACTCTGTGTCACGTAAGAATATAAGAGAAGCCATGTTGGATCAGGCCAATGACCCATCCAGTCCAACACTCTGTGTCACTTAAGAACATAAGAGAAGCCATGTTGGATCAGGCCAATGGCCCATCCTGTCCAACACCCTGTGTCACACAGTGGCCAATATATGTATGTGTGTATACACACACACACACACACACATATATATATATACTGTGGCTAATAGCCACTGATGGACCTCTGCTCCATATTTTTATCCAATCTCCACTTGAAGCTGGCTATGCTTGTAGCTGTCACCACCTCCTGTGGCAGTGAATTCCACATGTTAATCACCCTTTGGGTGAAGAAGGACTTCCTTTTATCCGTTTTAACCTGGCTGCTCAGCAATTTAATTGAATGCCCATGAGTTCTTGTATTGTGAGAAAGGGAGAAAAGTCCTTCTTTCTCTACCTTCTCTATCGCATGCATAATCTTGCAAATCTCGATCATGTCACCCCGCAGTCGACGTTTCTCCAAGCCAAAGAGCCCCAAGCGTTTCAACCTTTCTTCATAGGGAAAGTGTTCCAACCCTTTAATCATTCTAGTTGCCCTTTTCTGCACTTTTTCCAATGCTATAATATCCTTTTTGAGGTGCGGTGACCAGAATTGTACGCAGTATTCCAAATGAGAACGCACCATCGATTTATACAGGGGCATTATGATACTGATATTATGATAATGAGTTATGCCAATGAGCTCTACCACCTATTTTTCTACAAAAGGACCCCTAGGCTGAGAGTGAATTAGTGGCCTCAGGCCACCCAGTGAGCTCCTGGACTGAGGGGGGATTGGAATCTGAACTTCTACAGCCACAAGCCCGCGACCAACACACCGGGCAAAGCACTGTGCCACAATGGTGTGCTTTCATATGAGGCCAACGTGATCGGGCACCTTGTGGCATCCTCTTCTGAACTTGCATAAATATGTCCGGTAGAAGGACAGACAACCTTTTTGTTTTTCCATATAGAGAACGTGATTTCTCAGGTCAGCTTGCCCTGTAGACGTTGGCATTGGAACAGTCTCAATTAGCTTGCAGGTGCCCCTGTATTGCTTGGAAGTGCTTGCTTAGTCATGCATGTTGGCAAAGTCCGTGAGTTCCCGGACTGAGCGCATTCTCCCCCTGCCCCCTACCCCCGGTTAATGGATTTCATAATGCCCATAATGTGCACTTCATGCTTTTGATCTCGAAAATAGCATTGCTTGTGATTTCACGCTTATGAACCACAGGGTGGCATGAGAGCTTTTCTTTGTTCATATTGCTTTAATAAGGGGGAAATAAAGGACCTGATTTCCAAGGCTCGCTCAGTCTGCCTTTCATATCTGGCTGGTTGGCTGGCTCTCTTGTAGGATGCCAGCCTTATTCATATGAGTCCTAAACCACACAGCCTTTCAGCATTTCCCACTGATGTTAATGGCTTATTCATATCCTGGCCCGAATTGCAGCCAAAGAGTGAAGGACTCGCTGTTACATCATCATACCTATAAAAATGGCTGGGCATCAGAGAATGATTCATGGTGGGATCTAAGTTGCTGGGGCACTTCTACAACAGAATGCAGCAACATTGTGTGGACACACACACACACACACACACCGTTTTCAGTTGTCCTTAGAAGAAAAAGATATTGGATTTATATCCCGCCCTATACTCTGGATCTCAGGCTGGTTTCACATGTTAAACCGATAGGATTTTATCCTGTTGTGAAAAGATCTGCTTCAGTTTGCACAGTTTCTGGGCTATCAGACAGCCCCTGCTGAAGTGGCAGGATCCCGGCAGTGGTCAGTGGTTTCCCATGCACACTGCTAGCCCGGCTCAGCTATGGACCCAATGCGAAAAGGGTTGTCTTTTTTAAAAAGGCCCCCGTGTGTGCGGTGAATCGTAGAAGCACACAAGCGCTCCTCGGAGAGGGGTTGGGGGGGGGGGAAACCCCAACTGTGCTAGAAAAGGCTTGACATGATCACACAGCTCCTCTGATTGTGAGTTGCCCTGGGGCATTCAGACAGCAGCCGATTATGTGACCTACATCCAATTCAGGGGGATACTACGGGGCAATCCAGGTAGCTTTTTGATGCGGATAGGAGGCGTCTGGAGACGGGGTGAGAACGGGTGTGGCTCGGAGGGCAGATGTGCTTGTGTGATCGTGCACTTTTAATCTGAATGGGAGGCGGGGCTAGGTTGGGGCAAATCTCCTGCGCGAAACCACCCTCAGAGTCTCAGAGCGGTCACAATCTCCTTTACCTTCCCCCCCTCCCACAACAGATACACTGTGAGATAGGTGGAGCTGAGAGAACTTTTTAAAGCAGCTGCCCTTTTTACAGCTTCTATGAGAGCTATGGCTGACCCAAGGCCATTCCAGCAGCTGCAAGTGGAGGAGTGGGGAATCAAACCCGGTTCTGCCAGATAAGAGTCCGCACGCTTAATCACTACACCAAACTGGCTCTCCTTCTTCCATGCTGCTCGTTGCAGTTTAATAAGCCCTTGATTATTTAATAAGCCCAGAGTTCCAAGCAGCAGGACTCGAGAAATTAAAAATTAAAAAGTTTAAAATGTTATTTTAAAAAAACAACAACAACAACAACTCATGCAATGGTGTCAGTTCTGAGGATGACTTAGAAGTGATGACAGTAGCTCTAGGAATCACTGGAAACTCCATGGTAAAACCATAGCTGTCATGTTGGCATTGCCACTTCTCATGCTGTGGCCCGATTTCCCCCCTCCAGCCAGTTGCCAGGCTCGGCCTGCCCTGTTCATTTTAATTGATCAGGTCCTCTCCTGCATAAAGCAACAACAAATGCACATACATCAAACACTACCAGCTGCACTGCCCTGTGGTCAGAGGCGGCTGTGCCACTAGGCAAATTAGGCATTTGCCTAGAGCACTGGGCCAGGGGGCTGCTGAATTGGGCCCTCTCCCCCTCCTGGCCTGGGGCCATAGGCAAATGCCCCCTGGCCCACTGCCCTCCTCCACAAAACACCGCACCTTTGCCTGCACCATTCCGCCCCCCCCCCATGGGCAAAGCTGGAGAGAGGCTGCACACCGGCCAGCTGGATACTCTCCTCACCCTCCTTTGGCTTTGCCCGTGGTCCACAGGGGGGCGGAAGGGGGTGAGCGATGGGATGGGCACCATAGGGGAGGGCAGCAGGCAGGCAGCGGGGTGGGGCCTTGCCGAGGGTGCTGTGCGCTCTAGGGTCGCCCCTGCCTTGGCGTCTGAGCAGGTGAAAAGTCAACCAATCAACAGATTCGAATTGTTCATGAACAGCCACACTGATTGACAAAAAATGGGCACCTTTTGGTGTAGCTAGTTTGGTGTCGTTATTAAATGTGTAGGCGCTGATCTGGGAGAACCGGGTTTGATTCCCCACTCCTTCACTTACAGCTGCTGGTATGGCCTTGGGTTAGCCGTAGCTATTGCTATGTCCTTGAAAGGGCAGCTGCTGTCCTCTCAGCCCCACCCACCTCACAGAGTGTCTGTTATGGGGGGAGAACATATAGGAGATTGTAAGCCCCTCCGAGTCTCTGATTCAGAGAGAAAGGTGGGGTATAAATCTGCAGCCTTCTTCTTCTTCCTTGTGACTGGAAAAAAATTGGTTTTTTTGTGAGTCAAACTAGTGAGTGTTCAAACACAGGAGAGAGACAGATTCTGTTCTCATGCTGGAGAGTCAACGTACATTATCTTCCTCCCTGGTATTTGTAGTTACAACATCCATGAGGGAATATTTGCCAAGGAGAGAAGACACGGTAAAGCACACGTTTTCTCCTCAGCTGGCTAGCCATTCCCATTGTTTCACTGAAAATGACATCTCTGTTCTTTGGTGATCTTGAAGAGTCAGAACGGTCCAGAACCAGAACATTTCCTCAATGTGATGTACTAATATTTCTCTCCCATAAACATTCTCTGACATGGAATATCTTGTCCTAACACTGATGAGCTCACCCCTCCTGTTAGACATCAACAGTGTTTGGGATGACAATTTAATAATGCAAAACCCAAAGTTGTGTAATACCTTGTGTTAGGACCAACAAAAAATAGCAGATAACAATAGGGATGCCTGAATTTCTGCAGGTTGGAATCACCTGGTTATCACCGGTTATAAACAAGCCATTATCAGTTATCAGATTTATCAGTCACTGAGCCATTAGTTGGAGTTCATTGGGTGACTGTTCAACAACATGCATGCATGCTTGGCCTTTGCACATATGCATTGTCTCATACAGCTGGATGGTGTCTGCCACATGGGCACAAACCGTTTCTCTGCAACCAAATTTATATCTCACAAACATCTCACAAAGTTTGGTGTAGGAGAGCCAGTTTGGTGTAATGGTTAAGTGTGCGGACTCTTATCTGGGAGAACCAGGTTTGATTCCTCACTACTCCACTTGCAGTTGCTGGAATGGTCTTGGATCAGCCATAGCTCTCGTAGGAGTTGTTCTTCAAAGGGCAGCTTCTGGGAGAGCTCTCTCAGTCCCACCCACCTCACAGGGTGTCTATTGTGGGGAAAGGAGATACAGGAGATTGTAAGCTGTTCTGAGACTCTGATTCAGACAGAAGGGTGGGGTATAATCTGCACTCTTCTTCTTCCTCTTCTTCTTCCAAAATGAATTTGGTTTAAAGCAGATTCTACCTTTCACTGTTCCTATTAACAATTCTGAGTACAGACACCTCATTTTGCAAAGCAGTGTGTTGGTTTTACAAGGTGGCCTATAGACTCAAAGTGCAATCCTAAACAGACTTTTAAAGATGTAAATCATGTTTTATTCGACACAGAACAGATGAGGAAGTCAGATCTACATTGATCCTCAAGGATCCTCTAGGTTTTTTGGGTGGGTTTTTTTTTTTTTGTATAGAACCCTAACCAAAACATGATCAAATCACAGTTCAATTCCGCGACTAGAGGTTATGTCCTAAAAATCATGGATCTAGCACTCTATAGTGTGTCTATGTGGCAGAAACATGGAGCCGAGGCATGGGGTCTCATGATTTTCATATGCAGTTCTTCACACTGCACTGAGAGCCAGTTTGGTGTGGTGGTTAAGTGTGAGGACTCTTAATTGGGTTTGATTCCCCACTCTTCCACTTACACCTGCTGGAATGGCCTTGGGTTAGCCATAGCTGTAGCAGAGCTTGTCATTGAAAGGGCAGCTGCTGTGAGAGCCCTCTCAGGGTGTCTATTGTGTGGGGAGAAGATATAGGAGATTGTAAGCCGCTCTGAGTTCAGAGAAAAGGACGGGGTATAAATCTGCAGTCATCTTCTTCTTCTTCACTGTCAATTTTGAAAAGTATCCCTGCACACACTTAAAAAAAAAAAAAGGATCACAGTCCTCGATAGCATGATTTTTACATAGAATCCAGCACAATCCACTGAAAAATCATGCACCATGGACATGTGAAAAGACTGTGGTTGAGGTTGGCAGTCCAAATTAAGGAGACGGCATTCCCTAGCAAATTTATTTTTGATCAAGACACTCGTGTTGCTCTTCAGTCACCTCCACCATGGACACGAGCCACATGCAGCCCACCAAGCTGACCCGAGTGACCAAAGTGCTCGGTTGGACCAGCTCCCAAGGCCACAGCATGCAGGTTCAGGTGGAATTCATGGATGACACCAGCCGCTCCATCATTCGCAATGTGGAAGACCCAGTCCGGGAGGGAGAAGCGCTGATGCTGCTGGAATCTGAGCGAGAGGCTCGCCGCTTATGCTGATCCATCCCTGCTTGCCAATCTGTTATCCATCCCTGGACCAAGGGAGGCCAGACTAAGCTCTACACGAGCTAGGGCCTTCTCAGTGGCAGCACCAATGTTATGGAATGCTCTCCCAGAGGTCACAAGAGCCCTGTGGGACCTGTCCGAATTCCTCCGGGCCTGCAAAACTGAACTTTTTCAACAGGCCCACAACAAGTAACATGGGAGACTGCCACTGTTATGTCACTGAACAATATCATCTGTAAGACCGCTAATAATGGAACACAGAACGGAGATATGGAGAAACCGCTTTGTTATGAAATCTTACAGCACCTAATAATCTAGTTTTGAGTTGTTTATATATGTTTTTATTCTTTTATAATTGCCGCCTTGACGTGGCGAGACGGCTTGCGTGGTTCAGTGAGGCTGTGGGCTATGCCATGCAGGGCCACCCAAGATGGACAGGCCACAGCGGAGAACCCAGACAAAATGCGATCCACTGGAGAAGGAAATGGCAACCCACTCCAGTATCCTTGACAAAAAACCCCCATGGACAATAACAAAAGGCTAAAAGATATGGCACTGGAAGATGAGCCCCTCAGGTTAGAAGGTGCCCAATATGATACTGGGGAAGACTTCAGAGGATGGTGGAGGACAGGAGGGCCTGGTGTGACTTTGTCCATGGGGTCGCAAAGAGTCGGACTCGACTGTGCGACCAAACAACAAAAAATTGTAATTTGAATTGTTTTTATCATGACTGTTAGCCTCCCAGAGTCCGCTTGCAGAGTGGGCGGCATGCAAATCTAAAGAAAATAAAAATAAATACATAAAATCCTCCACTCTGGAAGCACCCAAATCCTCGAGTATAGCCTGTCGTGCCTTCTGGCTGAGGACCGCTAGATAAAATGGACTCTGGAGAAAAAAAATAACTGAATATAGTTTCTACGTCCCTCCCATTAAAAAAAAAGGCACTCATGTTCATAACAAGTGCCTGATTTCTGTAACATCTTTGGAAGCATCTTGTCTTTAGAACTAAAATAGGAGGTTCAGAGCTTGCTTTCCAGGCTCCCTTCAATGCCTGCATCCCTGAGTTTACTAGAAGGAAGAGCAATTTGCACTAACTTGTCATGCTTTCCAGTTATTGTCTGGATTTTTCTTTTAAAAAAAACCATTGAACCTTGCTTTATCTAAACCTTTATTGTCTTCTGCCTTTTCATGTAAGTTTATTATGTTGGGTTTACAAGAGTTGGGAGCCAGTTTGGTGTAGTGGTTACGTGCGCAGACTCTTATCTGGGAGAACTGGGTTTGATTCCCCACTCTTCCACTTGCACCTGCAGGTATGCCCTTGGGTCAGCCACAGCTCTCGTAGGAGTTGTCCTTGAAAGGGCAGCTTTTGAGAGATCTCTCTTGGCCCCACCTATCTCTCAGGGTGTCTGTTGTGGAGGAGGGGGGGAAGGTAAAGGAGATCATGAACACACTGAGACTCTGAGTATAGGACGGGATATAAATCCTATATCTTCTTCTTCTTTTTGTGAGTCGTCTGAGGGTCCAGTCTAGTTGTTTGGATCTTTTAAAAATTAAATAAACATAAATGAGTACATTCATGTCCACTTGGCCCTAGCTTAGTGTTTAGTTGCGCACTCCTGAACATTCACAGATACGTCATGTAAAACTTCTAAATGGATAAATATGGGCATTAATATACTGGGCATACAGAAAAATGGGCAAAGAGGTATTTTACTCCTTAAAAATTAGAATTTTTGCCCCTTAATTTTATATAACACAAGGTTTTTATAACACAAAGACAATATTAAACTGCTACAGAGGCAATATTAAACATTACGCAGGGCTCTTTTTCTAGCAGGAGCTCCTTTGCATATTAGGCCATGCCCCCCTGATGTAGCCAATCCTCCAAGAGTTTACAGGGTTCTTAGTATAGGACATACTGTAAGCTCCAGGAGGGCTGGCTACATCAGGGGGTGTGGTCTGATATGCAGAGGAGCTCCTGCTAGCAAAAGAGCCCTGATTTCATGAGACGGACACAAAGAGCAAGTGAGACCTAGCTAGGTAGAAAGCCTCCTTAGATACTATTGTTAAGGAAACTATGAGATAAGTTAGCAACAGAAATATAAAGCTAAGGGCATCAACAGATCTTTGTCCACCTCATCCCTGTAAAATACAGTATAATTAGATGTGGTTGTTACAAGGTAATTTTACTCAATCATATACGCAATAAAATTAGGGTACTATACAGGAATGTTAAGAGAGCTTAATCCATTTTAATCATACCGTTTGCCATTTACTAACCTCTGCTTATTCCTGAGGCTTTGGTTTCTAAAGGAACTGCTTCAAATATGTGACATTAACTAAATAAAACTCCTCACGGGTAATTTTGCCCCCAGGGTTAAATTGCTTGCCATTACAGTGCTCTAGATCTTTTTTTTTTTTTTAAATAAAGTTAGAAAGCAAGGCTCAAAACCGATACAAAATTAACGTTATAATATTCTGATTTTTAGTGTCCTTTAAACAAGGAACAACCTAAGAAATTAAGTGAAAAATTATTTGTTGTTGTTCAGTCGCACAGTCAAGTTTCTTTGCGAACCCATGGACAAAGTCATGCCAGGCCCTCCTGTCTTCCACCATCCTCTGAAGTCTGCTCAAATTTGTGTTAGTTACATCAGTAACGCTGTCCAACCATCTCATCTTTTGCCGCCCCCTTTTTTTTTTGCCTTCTGTCTTCCCCAGCATCAGGGTCTTCTCCAGGGAGTGCTCCCTTCTCATTGGGTGGCGAAAGTATTTGAGCTCCAGCATCTGACTTCCAGGGAACAGTCAGGGTTGATTTCCCTTAGGACTGACTGATCTGATCTTCTTGCAGTCCAAGGGACTCTCAAGATTCTTCTCCAGCACCACATCTCAAAAGCATCTATTCTTCGTTCGACCTTCCTTATGGTCCAGCTCTCACAGCCATACATTACTACTGGGAATACCATCGCTTTGACTATACGGACTTTTATTGGCAGGGTGATGTCTTTCCTTTTTATTATACTGCCCAGGTTCGCCGTAACTGTCCTCCCAAGGAGCAAACCTCTTTTAATTTCATGGCTACAGTCACCATCTGCAGTGATCTTGGATCCCAGAAATGTGAAGTCTGTCACTACTTCCATGACTTCCCCTTCTATTGTGAAAAATTATACTGAAATCCTATTGTTTGGAGCATAACCTTTAGAAAACCTTTAGAAACTCCTGAGTGAAAGCAAATGCAGGGCTTTTTTTTTGTAGCAGGAACTCTTTGGCATATTAGGCCACACACCCCAGATGTAGTCAATCTTCCTGGAGCTAGCCCCCATGGTTTACCGCAAGGTTAAATGGAATGAAGATGGTTGGAGGGCAATATAGGGTTGCTGGCAGAAGACTCAAGCCGAACGTAACAGAGCATGATATAGAGTTCATATGAAAACCTATGGGTGGTGGTGAGGGTGTCAAAGTAAAAGTACATCGATTCACTTAAGAGAACTCACTTTTGTCGGGTCAAAGTGAAGACAAAAGGAAGAAGCATCTATGAAATGGCTTTTATTGTTCATTCTGCACATTTGGAATTTCTGAATAATTGCATTCACAGTGTTGTAAGCTATATAGTAAACACTTGCTGTCCAAACTTGAGGACTGGGTGGCTGAGAATCAAATTATTCACTCTGTCCAAGCAGGCTTCCGGAAAGGGTTCAGTACCATTGATCACTGCCAAACACTCCATCAATTGGCCTTTTCAGGTGTTCAAGGCCCTTTGAAGACTTTATATGTAGCTTTTGTTATTCTGGCTGCCGCCTTCAATTGATAGGAGCCGAATGTGGTCTAAACTTGCGGATATGAATATTGATAACCGCCTACTATTTCTGCTCCAAGAGCTACATAAGTAAAAGTAACCCCCCACCCCACAACACAAACACCCCATGGTTTCTATCAGGGATGTCAACAGGATTCTGAAATTTTGAGGGCTACCATCTCCATTCCTGTTCCTGGCCCATCCTATGAGGTAAAAATGTGCCAGGAGGCAATATGGGAAATATCTGATTAATATTGTGAGCTCCTTTACCCAAGGTGAGCTCTTTAACCCAGGACACTGAAGGATACAATCATTTGACTCCCATTAAGAGAACTTCCTTAGATAAAAATGATGAGGTGAACTTTAGACCTGCACCGAACCTGTCTTTTAAGGGAAAAGGGATTGGGAAGTGGTGGTAGAATAACCTCAGGGCTTCCAAGATATGTGTGACCTCAACCCCTTTCAATCTGGATTCAGGCTTGGCTATAGTACAAATATAGTTTTTTGCAGGGGTCATTTTGTAGAAAAATGGGTGGTGGAGTCATTAGCTTAACTCATTAGCATATGCCCACAACCAGCCAATAGCAACCTGACACAAGAAAGGAGAGCCCTGGGTGAGCGAGGCCTGGCTAGAGATCCAGCCAGCCCAAGCAGGCCTTGCTGTCCTGGGGCTCTCCTGAGTCCCCCTCCCACAGTCAAAAGGCCAGCAAGCCACCCGCTGCCCAAAATCACCTAAGAAGTAGAGAAAGGGTGGTACAGACTTCTCCAGGGGTTAATGAGGGCTGCTGGGGGCGTGGCAAAGCTCCTGGTAGCTGGCTGGCTTTCTGTTGTCCGAATCCAGGGACTGCACCTTCTATTCAATGGGCAAAGTAGGTGGGGAGGAGAGGGGGGGCGTCAGAAAGGTTCAGGAGCTGCACTCTTGTGAGCTCCTGCTGAATCTGAGGCCTGTTTTTTTGTTACAGTGAGGGATACCCTCCATTAAAGCAAGAGTAAAAACCTGTGCCTTTCTGGCCTTCTTTGTGGTCAGCTGATCAATACTGATGAAGCAATTACTAGTGAAGAGGAGTCTGAGAGGAATGGTAGAGAGTGATTTATGTAATTTCTTGCTAACCATGTTCAGAAGGTTGAAGGTAGGGAGGTGGAATCAGCAAGATTGGGGGGGGGGTTGTGTGATGTGCCACGGGGTTCTTTATTTATTATTTTCAAATTAGAACCTGTCCTTCCCACAAATGGGCTCAGGGCAGGTAAACACGTAACATTTACAATCAAGAAGATATCACAACATCCAATAAAGGTTAAAAAGGCTTATTAAACCCAATACTTTTTAACATATAGACGAAGCCTTTGAATTGAGCTTGTCTGCACCTTCTCTCTGTCTAGACCAGGGGTGTCAAACATGCAGTTTGGTGGCCGAATCAGGCCCCCAGAGGGCTCCTATTAGGTCCCCGAGCAACTGGCTGTCATCTGCTTCCTTCTCCCTAAATCTTGCTTCCTTCTGCATCACAGCTTGCTTTGCAAGGCTTGTTCGATTGCACAGGAGCTACAGAGCAAATGGAGTCCAACCCCCTGCACAATGCAGGAAACCCACAAATACCTACCCCAAATTCACAGGATCTTCATTGCTGTCAGATGGCCATCTAGCCTCTGTTTAAAAACCTCCAAGGAAGGAGAGCCCACCACCTCCTGAGGAAGCCTGTTCCGCTGAGGAATCGCTCTGTTAGGAAGTTCTTCCTAATGTTGAGCCAGAAACTCTTTTGATTTAATTTCAACCCATTGGTTCTGGTCCTACCTTCTGGGGCCACAGAAAGCAATTCCACACCATCCTCTAGATGACAGCCCTTCAAGTATTTGAAGATGGTGATCATATCACCTCTCAACCACCTCCTCTCCAGGCTAAACATGCCCAGCTCCTTCAGCCTTTCCTCATAGGATTTGGTCTCCAGACCCCTCACCATCTTCATCGCCCTCCTCTGTAACACAACCCTATATGGGGGCTCTCATTCAAGGTAACTAGAAAGTCTGGCTGATGCAGAATGCTGAAGACCATTTATTGGAAGGAGTCAGTACACTGGTTTTTAAGAGCATTGTACTAACAGTTGTTTCTAGGTCCAGTTCAAGACAACTGATTACTGCATAAAAAGCTATTTGTTGCTTGGGAGCCTTGTATCTACAAGATCGCCTCTCCCAATATGATCCAGGAGAGCATCTCTGTTCCTTAGATCAAGGCAGCATGTTGACAGTTCTAGCCAGGGCTTTTTTTTGCAGAAAAAGCCCAGCAGGAACCCATTTGCATATTAGGCCATACACCCTGACATCACCATGGTTTCACACAGGCTTTTTTGGTAGAAAAAGCTCGGCAGGAACTCATTTGCATATTAAGCCACACCCTCTGATGGAAATGTAAAAAGCATGAAGGTTCTTTCTACCATATGTGGTGGACTTGTGAAAGAGCTAAAATGTTTTGGCAGATGATTCAACAAGAGATATCCAAGATCCTAGGATATGAATTTAACAAAGAAGCAGAGACTTTTCTGCTGGGATTACAAATGGAAAAATTTCCAAAAGAAGATAGAACTTTAATATGGTACTTGCTCTCAGCTGCTAGGACATTGTATGCGCAGTTGTGGAAGCAAGAAAAAATACCAGAAAAATGGGACTGGACTATAAAAGTTATGTCATGGAGTGAAATGGACAAGCTAACAAGAAAACTAAGAGACTGCGATTTAGAACTTTTTAATCGGGAGTGGAAGAAATTCAGAAGATATGTAGAAAAAGAGTGGAAAATAAAAGGACATTGGACAATTTTTGAAGATTAAGACCTTTAAGACAAGAATATAACTTTTGAAGGGGGGATCTTTTTCTTAATCAATTTTTGTTTTTTCTTGATAGTTAAAGGTACCTTTAATATCTGTTTTTTTTTTTTAAAAATAACACTGGCGGGGGTCAATTATTGGGGGGAGGGGTGGGAGAAAAGTAAGATGTGGGGTAGAATGATGTTTTTTTTTTATCTTAAGCTTTTTATAAGTTGTAGATATAGTTCTACTACCATATGTTACTAATAAAAATTGCTTATACTCAAGCCACACCCTCTGACATCAAGCCAGCCGGAACTGCGTTCCTGCTCAAAAAAAAGCCCTAGCTCTAGCTGTCTTCTGCCTGGACCAGAATTTTGAAGCTGTCACTGGAGTTTTAATAGTACAGAAGGGTTCTGAATTGTGGGCCCCTTGGTTAGGTTCTGATTCAGTTTCCTGATGATCCTATTACCACATCATTTTGAGAGAGATTAATGCATGCTGCTGTTTTTGTGTCAGTTGTTTGATCCACTTTTCCCTCCCCAGGGAGACAGGTATATAACTGAAGGTCAGGGTTGGGATATGCACTCACACAAAAGCAATTCTCTGCACCAACCTTTCCTCAGCAGCTAAACTTAGAGAATTGTTGATGTTCGTGACTCTTCCCCTCTGAACTATTCCAAAAGAGGCATTTGCTTATAGAAACATTTATTGCAGCAGAATGAAATCGGTCAATTACATTTGCATCATTTGATTAATATTTAGATTTTTTTCTGGGCTGTCAAAAAGACGGGGGAGAAATGGAGGAGTCAAGTACACGTATCTTCTCTCTGCCTTCTTGCCATGACATTCATTCCATTCACAACGTAATTGAGATTTCAAGCACCCTGCCAATTCAAGCAGATGTAAATTTCACAGTGATAATGCTGTTATCGCTGATGGAGAAGATTAATATGGGCTACGTAGACTATGCTTACTCCAGAAGAGAAAGGGGGTCTTTCAAGGACAAGGGTACAACAATGTGTTTTGCTTCAGCATGGAATTGTAGATTGAAGTTCATGATGGCTCAGCACTGAAATGCTTTTTAAAAAAGCCTTCTTTCCTCTGGATCTAAGGGGAAAAAAGGAAAGGTCCCCTGTGCAAACACCATTCGTTTCTGACTCTAAGGTGACTTTGCTTTCACAACGTTTTCACGGCAGACTTTTTACGGGGTGGTTTGCCCTTGCCTTCCCCAGTCATCTACACTTCCCCCCCCCCACAGCAAGCTGGGTACTCATTTTACCAACCTCAGAAGGATGGAAGGCTGAGTCAACCTCAAGCCGGCTACCTGAAAACTCAGCTTTCGCCAAAGATCGAACTCAAGTCATGAGCAGAGCTTAGGACTGCAGTACTGCAGCTTTAACACTCTGCGCCAATGCAGAGGCATGAGTGAGAATGGATTCAGCAGCAGGTTCTTTCCCAAAGAGGAAGCATTTGGAAGATTCAGTTTGCCCAGAGCTGCAAGTTGACGCGCCGCTTTTCTGCAGCCAGTGAGATCCTCTTACAAGCGGTTTCTGCTTGCTGCGAAAAAGCAACGGGCCAACTCGCAGCTATGGGGCAGCTTGTGCGAAAACTGAGAGAAGCGCCGGGAAGCAAAAGGGCTCTTCACCCGGAACAAGTCCTAGTACGAAATCGGTCTAATTTTTGCAGTCGCTCACAACTTTAATGCCAGTAGCTCACAAAGTAGAACTTTTGCTCACAAGGCTCCACAGCTTAGAGGGAACATTGCTCATAACTAATAAGCAATCAAACAAATATGACTTCAGCAATCAAACAAATAGGACTTCAAACAAATATGACTTCAGCAATACGAGGCCCATAAGAACTGGGCCTGTAAGAACTACAATTTCATAAGAACTGCAACTAGCTGTAATGCCATAAGAACTATAATTCCAACCAACTGTGCACATTACAGAGAACCTAAGCTAGAGAAGATGAGAATCCACCATCTGGCAGGTTCTGCTGTCCAGTCAAAAGACTGGATTTTTCTTGTAGGACCTTTTGGTATTCAGATAGAGTTGCAGCCTTCAGATGGGAGGGGGTAAGAACGGAAGGAGGTCAGTGTCAAGAGCAGTGTGATGTCATTTCCAGGGGAAACTAGGAATGATTTCATAACACTCTAAGAATTCTCAGGAACTCTCTCTCTATAGTTGGTGCAAGATCACTCCCTAGGGACATATATATGATCAGGAACTATAGTTGATATATTTCATCTTGCATGTTTGTTTGGTTTTTTTTGCAGAAAGTAATTCTTTATTCAGAATTCCAAAATTACAAAAAATATGGAGCAGAGGTCCATCAGTGGCTATTAGCCACAGTATGTGTGTGTGTGTGTGTGTGTGTATATATATATATATATATATATATATATATATATATATATATATATATATATATATATAATTTTTTTGGCCACTGTGTGACACAGAGTGTTGGACTGGATGTGCCATTGGCCTGATCCAACATGGCTTCTCTTATGTTCTTATGTTCATCCTTCCGAGGTTAAAATGAGTCCCCAGCTTGCTGGGGGTAAAGTATAGATGACTGGGAAAGGCCATGGCAAACCACCCCATAAAAAGTCTGCCAAGAAAATGAGAAAACAACATCACCCCAGAATCAGAAACGACTGGTGCTTGCACAGGGGACTACCATTACCTTTTTATTCTGAACCTGCCTAGCTTCCAAGACTGAAAATTCCCCAAGAGTCTTCTTCAGCGGGATCTGTATTGAAGATGAAGATGAAGAAGATGAAGATATTGGATTTATATCCCGCCCTCCACTCTGAAGAGTCTCAGAGCGGCTCACAATCTCCTTTACCTTCCTCCCCCACAACAGACACCCTGTGAGGTGGGTGGGGCTGGAGAGGGCTCTCACAGCAGCTGCCCTTTCAAGGACAACCTCTGCCAGAGCTATGGCTGACCCAAGGCCATTCTAGCAGGTGCAAGTGGAGGAGTGGGGAATCAAACCCGGTTCTCCCAGATAAGAGTCCGCACACTTAACCACTACACCAAACTGGCTCTCCATATCGCATATTATATAATATGCAAATATATTACTGAGTTCTCATAAATAACGGCGATGTAGATAAAATTATATAAATATAATTGTGTTCTGCAAATAATCCGAGGGAACATCTAGTCCATAGTAACACTCATAAATCTGTTAGTCATCAAAAGAAACTTTTAGAAGGCACTAATCCTCCCCTGGGACATTTTGCCCGTCAACTTGTAATTGTTGCAAGTTAACATGGAAGATGAAGTATTAGTGTTCTTCTAAATTGTCTGGTAGAATTTGTGGTTTCTAAACCCAGGTGAGATTTAACGTCCATAATGTTTGCTGCAGCTAAATATACCATTGCTATTCAGTGGTGGTCATCCTCTCCACCCGCCATTCACACATGGGTGCTAAAATTGTGGGAATATTTCCTACTGGATAAAATTACTGAATAGAAACTAAGTAAGGTAGATACTCGGACTCATTCATACCTACACCAAAAGTGGGAACCTTTCCTTCAGTGGAACGCATCTTGTTTCAAGACAGTGACACAAGAGGAGTATTTCTCATTAACGGCACGAGCCGAAATATTATATTTTTCACCTGAAATATGTGCCTGCCCGCCTGTGTATATGCTTGAGTTATGTTTTTACTCGGATATTATTAAATTATTGTTGTATTTTAACTGTTTTATTATCACTGTGATCCACCCTGAGCCCACATGGGAAAGTGCAGAATATAAATTAACCAAATAAATAAATAAAATTCCACTAACCTTTCAGCTGTTAAAAGTTTAATGGTATTATAAGTATGAATCTCAAGTGAATATTATGTGGCCAAGTGCAAAGGATGGGGTGTGAACTGGCAGAGACTGACCAAGGGAGAGATCTTGGGGTCGTAGTAGATAACTCACTGAAAATGTCAAGACAGTGTGCGTTTGCAATAAAAAAAGGCCAACGCCATGCTGGGAATTAAGCCTAAGATCACCACATGCAACTTTTCCAGTTGTGAAATTCAGCTCCGTTGCATTATTTTCATGTATTGTACTGTTTTTAGCATACTGTTGTCTAATTCCTGTAATCCAGTTTAGGGTTGCGAAGAAGAAGGAGGAGGAGACAACTGCAGATTTATACCCTGTCCTTCTCTGAATCAGAGTGGCTTACAATCTCCTATATCTTCTCCCCCCACAACAGACACCCTGTAAGGTGAGTGGGGCTGAGAGGGCTCTTACAGCAGCTGCCCTTTCAAGGACAACCTCTGCCAGAGCTATGGCTGTCCCAAGGCCATTCCAGCAGGTGAAAGTGGAGGAATTGGGAATCAAACCCGGTTCTCCCAGATAAGAGTCTGCGCACTTCACCACTACACCAAACTGGCTCTCAATCATCTCTCTCCTCAACCTCCTTTTCTCCAGACTGAACATTCCCAAGTCCCTCAGCCTTCCCTCATAGGGCAGCTGCTGTCACAAAGAGGCAAAAAAGAAGGCCAAAGCCAGTAGTGCAAAATAAAGACCAAGGTCTTTACTTTATTTTGGACTATTGGCTTTGGCCTTCTTTTTTGTCTCTTCCTGAGAGGAGCAGCCCTTTTATCCTCTCCCAGCTTCCCAAGCAGTGTTTAGCATTGTCTGCAGCTGCTGCGCTATTTCAGTCAGTAATATACACAACTCCATCATTATAGTGACAAATCACTACGTAATAAAGCGCGTATGCAAAATACAAAACATCACTCATGAAATTTCTTCCGCAAGGAGTCCCACTGCGCAGGCTGTCGACTTTAAAAAGTCCTGCTTCGATTGTCACTCTTCCAGCAAAGGGTGCCCTATAATTTTTCAAAACTTTAATACAAAATATGAAAATTACATCCTCTTATAGAAAAGGTGCTGTGATCCAACACACTTATATCTAACCACAATACTCACAAGACGTCCCCATTCAATGCCGCTCACTGTTGATCTTTCCAGTGCGTTGCTTACTGCTAAACTATGATAATGAAACAAGGCATAAGCCACTTCAACAGAGACATAAAATTTTACACCCTTTCTCAGAATGATACCTACTATTTTTTAAGATAGTGTGGGAATGTGACTTCTCCAGGAGGATCCCAAATTGGCGTAATGCTCTAAGGCAGCCCAAGGCAAACTACCGCCACCACCCAAACCTTCTTAAAGCTGTAATCAACAATACCTGTTCTTACATAGGAGAGGTCACAAACATACTTACACACATACCCTTATACAATAATATCACAATGCTCATACAAAAAATCATTTTACAATTCCGAAATATTCCAAAACCGTAATATTACAACATCAGCCATGTCACAAAGTCATTTTTCAAATGTAGTTTTTTACAACAAGCAAGAATAATCTTGCTTGTTGTATAACTACTGTTCAAGCCATATGGTATGACTGAATTTAATCTGTGGATCCAGAAACATTCTTCTCTAAGTAAATGGGTTGCCACATCCTCAGTCACCCTGCGGTTCGTATTTATACAATACAACGAATCTAAAACTATCATAAGAATGATTTTTTTTCCCCCGGAAATGGCTCACGAGAGGTGCGTCCATAACTGAATTCTTAATTCTACTACGGTGTTCCAAAATTCTCACTCTCACTGGATGAGTGGTATTTCCAGTGTAGGTGAGCCCACATCCACATTGGATTAACTGTTTCAGTCAGTAGCAGAGCTTTTTTTGTAACAGGATCTCCTTTGCATATTAGGCCACACGCCCCTGATGTAGCCAATCCTCCTGGAGCTTACAGTAGGCCCTGTAAGAAGAGCCCTGTAAGCTCTTGGAGGATTGGCTACATCAGGGGTGTGTGGCCTAATATGCAAAGGAGTTCCTGCTACAAAAAAAAAGCACTGGTTAGTAGGGTATTTGATGTGCCCAGTCAGGCAAAAACCCAATTTCAAACCTGAGCAGCAGCCCCTTGAGCTGAGGGAGGGAAAATCCTAATTGCCTAGAAGAGCATATTTTTTACATCCTTCATTGCGATTCAAATCTTGCCGGCCTCTTGCTGAGCGATACACGTGAGCAAAAGTACAAGTTTTGCCGCCCTGATTCCCTAAGCCCCTCTGAAATCTTCGAAAAGAAATACAAACAGGCTGACAGCATACAGCACCATGGAGAGTAGTAGAAGTTAAGAAATGCTGAGAGACCGGCCCTCTCTTCGTTTTGTGCTTCTTTGCCATAACAACAACAGCAGGTGAATGTCTTCAAATAAAGTTTTGGAAACTGCATTTTCCAGAATCCGAATTGTGACTTCCCCAACAGCATTTCGGCTTCATCCTTCTGTCAGAACACCTTGCCTCATCCAAGGAATCTTTCCTCTCCCTCTTCTGCCAGGATTTCTGTTGGCTTTGCTTCTGACAGAACTGCTGAGAGGAAGTACTGAGTCGAGTCGATTGTTTTGGAAAGCCGTCTGGTCATCCCAGTTTCTGTCCAAAGGGAGTTCCATAGCTGGCTAAAAGCTTGTTCTTTGTCATCAATTGCACCACTGCAGAAGGACTTGTTTGTCGGGGTCACTGTCCTGAGAGAGACGGAGGTTTAGGAAGGTTGAACTGCTTCCACGAAAAGCCTGAGGCGGGGGTGGGGAGATAAACCATGACTTTGAAATTGTCTACAGGGAAAAAAACAGAACAGATATCTGAGATGCTTGGTCAGAAATTCCTTGGATTTTCCTTACCCAGATAGCCCAGGCAAGCCTAATCTTGTCAGGTCTCAGAAGTTAAGCAGGAAGCTAAACAGAAACCTTTCTTGAGTCCTGAGTCGGTGTGGAGAAAAATGGGCATATAAATATTTTTATTTTTTTTAAAAAAAATATTTACCACAAAAACTGAGGTCAGTGGAAGTTAGATCTGAAGGAAGGAATTAGGGAATCACCAACTAGTTCCGGTTAGTGTCGCCTGGGAAGACCCTAACTGAGCTGGCTAGTTTAGTCACACAAGACAGCCTTTATTGGCATATATAAGAATATAAGATAAAGGGTCGGCCAGGTCACATTTTAAAAGAATACATAATCCATACAGAATAAAATTAGGATTACAAAACAAAAACAAAGTAGCAACATAGTAAAGCCTGATACATAGTACTACTTCTCAGGGCGAGTAACCATAGCTCTATAAAAAAAAAACCTTGCTACTAATTGTGTTATTTCCGGATCAGAATTATCAAGCAAGAAAAGCTCCTTAAAATCATCAGAGTTCTCTAACATTTGGGCCAATATGGGGTATAAAAGATCCCGGCAGGACGCCAAATAGAGAGGACATTGGAGAAGAACATGGGCAACGGTCTCAACACAATCCGTTTTACAGGGACAGCGCCTACTTGAATAGGGAGACCCTTGGAATCTGCCAAATAAAATGGCTGACAGAAGGGCATGGAATCTGGCAACACCTCTTGGTGCCACTTTGATGTGCAGCGAAGAAGTGCAGTCACACATGCTAAATAATGCATGTCAGGTTAGAATGGATAAAAGGAAGTACGTCTTCACCCAAAGGGTGATTAACACATGGAATTCACTGCCACAGGAGGTGGCGCCAGCTACATGCATAGATGACTTCAAGAGGGGAATTGGATATACATATGGAGAAGAGGTCCATCAGTTGCTATTAGCCACAAGATATAGATGGAACTCTCTGTCTGGGGCAAGTGATGCTTCTGTATTCTTGGTGCTTGGGGCGCAACAGTGGGAGGGCTCCTGGTGTCCTGGCACCACTGGTGGACCTCCTGATTGCACATGGTTTTTTAGCCACTGTGTGACAGAGTCTTGGACTGAATGGGCCATTGACCTGATCCAACATGGCTCTCTCTTATGTTCAATCCACTTTAGAAATTGTTTGAAAGTGGATTTTGCCATTTCACACAGCAAAATTCCATTGGAAAGTGCCTTGAAAGTGGATTGAAAGTGCATTATTATTTGTGTGTGAGTGCCCCCAAAGATGAGTGAGAAGCAGCCTAGCTATTACTGAGTGCTTAGAACCAGGATGGAATTGCCTATAGAAGGAAAACCTACTGAATAGCTTCCTTAGTTGCCTGCACGAATTAGTGGGCAGCTGCACTTCAGCTGTGCGTTTATTTTTATTTTTTTTTATTTACTACATTTATAGTCTGCTTTTTTCACTGAGACTCGAGGCAGATTATGTAGAGTAAATCACTACACTCAATGGGATGAGATAGGGCTTTTGTTGTAGCAGGAACTCCTTTGCATATTAGGCCACATCCCCATGATGTAGCCAATGCTCCTGGAGTAGGCCCCTGTCCTAACAGCCCTGTAAACTCTTGGAGGATTGCCTACATCAGGACTGTGTGGCCTAATATGCAAAGGAATTCCTGCTAACAAAGAAAGCCCTGGGATGAGACATTTAATAAACCGTGTGTTAGGGCCAGGATCACTGAAATCTGACACCAGCACAGACTATTCAACGAGCAGAATGCAGATATAATGCAGAGGGGGCTTTTTTTGTAGCAGGAACGCCTTTGTATATTAGGCCACACCCTACTGATGTAGCCAATCCTCTAAGAGCTTACAGGGCTCTTCGTACAGGGCCTATTGTAAGCTCTTGGAGGATTGGCTACATCAGGGGTGTGTGGCCTAATATGCAAAGGAGTTCCTGCTACCAAAAAAAAGCCCTGAATGCAGACAAATGGTGCTAAAAGTAAAATGCAAAACTATGCCCGTACATGGGTATGCATGCTGAAATACAACAAGAAGAGGATTCTCTTGTGTAAATGAAGTCATGTCTGTTGAGCATAAGATTGCAGCCCCTCCTAGAAGCCCCATTGTTATGGTAGTTGTTACGTCCCCTATTTGGACCAATAAAAACACTGACACAAGCATTCATTTCTGAAAGATTAAGAAGAAGAAGAATTGCAGATTTATATCCCGCCCTTCTCCCTGAATCAGAGACTCAGAGCGGCATACAATCTCCTATGTCTTCTTCCCCCACAACAGACAACCTGTGAGGTGGGTGGGGCTGAGAGGGCTCTCACAGGAGCTGCTCTTTCAAGGACAACCTCTGCCAGAGCTATGGCTGACCCAAGGCCATTCCAGCAGCTGCAAATGGAGGAGTGGGGAATCAAACCTGATAAGAGTCCGCACACTTAACCACTACACCAAACCGGCTCTAAACAACAGGTGAATTGCCATAGAGTCTAAAGGGTGGGAACTAAGGATAAATGGAGGATACAGGAAAATGGGGGAGATAAGAAACTACCATCCTAAGCTTTCAAGTATTCAGCGCAAGCAATGATTTAACTCTTCATGGCGCATTTATTTGACACTCATCCAGGGATTGTTATGCAGCTGCACCTACTATTCAATGGACAAGATTGGGGGGGGGGGAGGAGGGGGAACCCTCAGAAAGGTTCAGGAGCTGTGCTCCTACGAGCTCCTGCTGAATCCAACGCCTGCCACTGAGTCTACGAGAGGAGGGCGTCCTTTTCTCTGCTATCCCAAGCATTTGCAAGCCCATGTCAATAGCATTCCTTCTATCCAAACATCTGAATTCTCTTCATGTGTTTTATTTTGGAAGCAACCAAATATTTGCTTTTAAGACCCTCGAATGCTTTGGCGAGGGGCCATTTCAGATCTTAGCGGTGGGGGCGGGGGGGCGGGCAAGGCTCAAAGACCCACTCTTGGAACGATTCGAAACTAAGTGGTGGAAACCAAACACTGGTTTCCAGAGCGTATGTTGTGGTTCGTTATTTCCTTTCTAAGTCTCGCCGTAACTATAGCAATTTTTTTTCCCCAACAGGGGACAAACAAGTGCTTTTTTTCGATGAAGCAAAAAAAACCAAAACCCTTGAGTCCTTGTAAACTAAACAGGCCAAGGGTCACTCTGTGAGCGTCCCGTTCCAGCCATGTCATAAGCCTGCGAGATGCTGAGGAAGGCCTTCAGGAGGCTGGTCGCTAGCGTTACCAGGGCTCTTTTTCTAGCAAGAGCTCCTCTGCATATTAGGCCACGCCCCCCCGATGTAGCCAATCCTCCAAGAGCTTACAGGGCTCTTAGTGCAGGGCCTGCTGTAAGCTCCAAGAGGATTGGCTACATCAGGGGGGCGTGGCAGAGGAGCTCCTGCTAGAAAAAGAGCCCTGAGGGTTACTGGCAGACGTTTAGCGAAATGTAGCAAGGATAGTATAACATAGTGGGTTCAAAGCATCGAGGAGACGAGGCAACAATAACAGTGCTTTATTAGAGCCAGCACGGTAGATGGCTGCACTAACAAGACTGCTGGATGGGCCCACGGGCCAAACCTATATACAACTCTAGGTTCCCGCGGAAGCATGCCATTGGTTCATTCAAACAGACAGGGGGCCTATGATTGGTGTAGGACAGTGGGTATTTGGATCCTACTGTCCATTGTTCTCAAGTCCCCAAGCTCTGCTCTACCGGCTTCAATGAGCCTGGCAGGAATCATATATTACAAACCATATACATAACAGATAGAGCATCCATTTAGCTAGGGCTGGGTTGGGCAGAGCAGGACCTTGAACAGCTCCCAGTACAGGCCCGCAGGAAGTTACTTCAGCAAAAGCCTGAATTTGGCGAACCACCTAGATCAGGGGTGTCAAACGTGAGGCCTGTGGGCCAGATCATGCCCCCAGAGGGCTCCTATCAGGCCCTTGAGAAACTTTTGGCTGTCATCAGCTTCCTTCTCCTTCTTTCTTGCTTCCTCTTGCTTTTAAGTTTTTTTTTTTAAAAAAAAATCTTTAATTGTGTCTGTGTTATTTATAAAGTTTCTATTTCCTCCCCCTGTCATTACATTTTATGACACATATGGCCCGGTCTGACAAGGTCTCATTTATGTCAGATCTGGCCCTCATAACAAATGAGTTTGACACCCCTGACCTAAATAATAAAGCGACTCTACTGAGGGTCCAGTCTCTGGCTCTAGAGAGTATGTCCAGAAAATTAGTGGGTTGGCTTGGCTTCTGGCAGTCTAGCACGGCTGAGTAGTTCCCAGCTTCTCTTATGTCTGTCATAGGTTGATAAAAAAAGAGGGGCATTTGTGTGGCAAAGGGAGTCTGAACCAGATTGGACCTCAGGCTGCCTTGAGGTAGAGTCTTGCTGACCCATCTCTGCAGAGAACTTTGCCATACTGGAATTAACACCAGAGGTGACTAAAGTCCAGGGCTCTTTTTGAGCGGGAACACACAGGAACACAGTTCTGGCTGGCTTGGCACCCGGGGTGTGTGTGGCCTAATATGCAAATGAGTTCCTGCTTGGCATTTTCTAGGAAACCTCCCTCCCCCGGATGTTTGTTTCAAAAAGCCAGTTGGAATAACTTTTTTTTTTGTTTTTTTTATGACAGAAACAAATGTCTAAAGCAAAGTTTAGGCAACCGTAGGACATTATGAGCAGGTCTCCAAGGGGACAAATATTTACCCCCAAAGGGAACATCAGAAAATGGCTCTCCAGAGCCTCACCCATTTTTGTTTAGATTTCTACACTTCTCTGTCATATTCGTTCCTGTGTCCCATTTGTTAGTATAAGTTGTTAGTAAACAAGCTCGAGTTCACATACTTTAATATTGTTCAAGTGTTCTCTAAACATCCCTTTTAGTGCAGCAAATAGACATTCTAGTCATAGGTCAAGCATTTATCCCCAGGCTTTCATCCACAATGTTTAAAAATGTCTGGAGAATTGTTGGAAAAAGTGCCTAAAACTTTGCTCCGCCACTTGTCTTCCCTCCCCCCCTTCCACATCTCTTTGATCTTCTGTTGTGATTAAAACAACGTTCGTGGTCAAGAATGCTACCAATTCGGTTTGCTCACAGCCAAACTGGAACAGCTAAATCTCCAAAAGTAGGTCATGATACTGGTTTCAGCTGCCTTGCAGCACTGATAGCCAGAGGTCTCGTGTCATGCTTTCCAATGTGGAAGAAGAAGAAGAAGAGGAGGAGGAAGAAGAAGGAGAAGTAGAAGGAGAAGGAAGAAGGAGAAGGAGGAGGAGGAAGAAGAAGTGGAGGAGAAGGAGGAGGAGAAGGAGGAGGAAGAAGAAGAGAAAGAGGAGGAGATTGGCTTGATATCCTGCCCTCCACTTGGAGTCTCAGAGTGGCTTACAATCTCCTCCCCTTCTGTAAAGTGTAAAGTCTAGGTTTCAGGGTGCCTAGCCTGGGAGTCCCCAATGTGATGTCTGTGGGTGCCATAGTACCTGCTGACACTTTTCCTGGTGCCCACGGAGTGGTTTAGACAGTGGGCAAGGCTGGGTGGAGCTTTTGACCGAAGGCTTCTGCCTGAAAACTGCAGATACAATTTGCTGTGCAGATTTTAAAAAAACAACCCATTGCTTTGACAGCAGCTGCCATCACACCGCAAGGTGTGTGACTGAAGGTAAGCTGTGGCAGCCATTTTGTGTTTGGTTCCACCTCCTGCAGCATCCATTTTATGTCTGGTTCCACCTCCTGCAGCAGGCATTTTGTGTTTGGTTCCACCTCCTGCAGCAGCCATTTTGTGTCTGGTTCCACCTCCTGCAGCAGCCATTTTGTATTTGGTTCCACCTCCTGCAGCAGCCATTTTGCATCTGGTTCCACCTCCTGCAGCAGCCATTTTGTGTCTGGTTCCACCTCCTGCAGCTGCCATTTTGTGTCTGGTTCCACCTCCTGCAGCAGCCATTTTGTATTTGGTTCCACCTCCTGCAGCAGCCATTTTGTATTTGGTTCCACCTCCTGCAGCAGCCATTTTGTATCTGGTTCCACCTCCTGCAGCAGCCATTTTGTGTTTGGTTCCACCTCCTGCAGCTGCCATTTTGTGTCTGGTTCCACCTCCTGCAGCAGCCATTTTGTATTTGGTTCCACCTCCTGCAGCAGCCATTTTGTGTCTGGCTCCATCTCCTGCAGCAGCCTTTCTGTGGCTATGCCCACCACTCTACATCAGAATTCCAAAGGTACTTGCAGGCTTAAAAAGGTGGGAACTCCTGCCTTAGGCAGTGGGTTCAGCTTTGCTGCTGCTGGTGAAAGAAGGAAGGGTTTTCTTTGACCATCCAAACAGGCTACCCTGAGAATCACGGATGGGTTTGTGAGACTTTGGGGGTGGAGCCAGGAGAGGGTGGCAGTTTACATATGAAGCATGTGAACATATGAAGCTGCCTTATACTGAATCAGACCCTGGGTCCATCAAAGTCAGTATTGTCTACTCAGACTGGCAGCGGCTCTCCAGGGTCTCAAGCTGAGGTTTTTCACACCTGTTTGCCTGGGCCCTTTTTAGTTGGAGATGCCAGGGATTGAACCTGGGACCTTCTGCTTACCAAGCAGATGCTCTACCACTGAGCCACTGAGGGGCCACAGCATGGTACAGTGCCATAGAGCCTACCTTTCAAAGCAGCCATTTTCTCCAGGGGAGCTGATCTTTGCCAGCTGGAGATCAGTTGTAAAAGCAGGAGATCTCCAGGCCCCACCTGAAGATTGCCAGCCATCTAGGGTTGCCAGACGCAGGTCCCAGTAGGGGATCCCCTGGTTTCAGGGGCTCCTCTCCACTGTGGACCAGCTGGCTGATGGGGGAATCCCCTCCCATGTGATGACATCACCAAGAAGTGTCATCATCACTTTGGAAACGTCATAAGGAGATGCTCTGGTATTTGGGCAAACTCCATGGTTTTGAGGGCAAAAAACCATAGAGTTTCACCCAAATACCAGAGCATCCCCCGCAATGTCCCCAAAGCGGTGATGTCACTTCCAGGTGATGTCATTGCATCAGGGACATCATGTGGTTTTCCACCCACCCTGGAATACTCCCCAAATTCCACTGCCAGAAGGGCAAGAGGACCTGGCAACTCTACATGGTCTCTGGAGACTCTTACTAGAGCAGAGAAGTGACTGGATAGCCTGCCTCTGCCTCCTGACCAGGGTATTCTCTGGAGGTCTCCCATCCAATACATACCAGGGTTGGCCCTGCTTAGCTTTCAAAATCTGACAAGATCGGACTTGTCTGGGCTATCCAGGTCAGGGCATATATGTAACCATTACTGAGATCCAGTAATCATTGTAGGTGCAACTTACACTTGCTGCTGTATACTATGTGCTCGTGGACATTCAATGAAATTGCTGAGCAGTTGGGTTAGAACGGATAAAAGGAAGTACTTCTTCACCCAAAGGGTGATTCACACATGGAATTCACTGCCACAGGAGGTGGTGGCAGCTACAAGCATAGCCAGCTTCAAGAGGGGAATGGATAAACATATGGAGCAGAGGTCCATCAGTGGCTATGAGCCACAAGGTAGATGGAACTCTCTGTCTGGGGCAGTGGTGCTCTGTATTCTTGGTGCTCAGGAGGGGCAACAGTGTGAGGACTTCTAGTGTCCTGGCCCCACTGATGGACCTCCTGATGGCACCTGTTTTTTTTTTTGTCACTGTGTGACGCAGAGTGTTGGACTGGATGGGCCATTGGCCTGATCCAACATGGCTTCTCTTATGTTCTTAGCTTTTATTTGCCTCCTATGCATGTTGTTTTTAATTTTAAGTTTTTGTGCCCTGTGTAATTAATAGCTGTATTTTATTTCATGTTTTAGCTGCTCAGACATTTAGGTTCCAGACCCGTTCTGTGCTTCACATCAGCATTTCCAGAAGTCCCCAATATAACTCTGTGTGGTCTTTATATCAGGAGAAACTAATGGAAGGGGGGAAATGTACTAAATCCAGCAATATAATTTCCCCAGCATCCTGAAATTCAAACAAATATATTTTAAAAATACATATTTTCTTTGCACAGGAAAGTTGTAAGAAGAAATATAGGCTAGACATCTTTCAGAGAAGCTGCCTCCCTAAGAGAGCCAGATTGTTGTAGTGGTTAAGTGTGCGGAGAACCGGGTTTGATTCCCCACTCCTCCACTTGCACCTGCTGGAATGGCCTTGGGTCAGCCATAGCTCTGACAGAGGTTGTCCTTGAAAGGGCGGCTGCTGTGAAAGCCCTCTCAGCCCCACCCACCTCACAGGGTGTCTGTTGTGGGGGGAGAAGATATAGGAGATCGTAAGCCGCTTTGAGTCTCTCATTCAGAGAGAAGGGCGGGTTATAAATCTGCAATTCTTCTAATAAAAATTAGTTTTTAATGGTCTGTTCATATTCCTAAAACAGAGTTTATATCAATGTTTCTGAATTTTCAAGCAGCAAGGTGAACCACTGAAACCCTCCCTCTGAGTTAGTGGGAACCCTTATTCAGTCACTCCTTTGAGTTCTGACATCTCAGCAGTATCTCTTTGGACCCATGAGGACTAGAAACTTGATTTCTATGCCCCATACGATACTTGGCACTTCCTTGTGTTTTCACAGCATTGTGGCACAAAGGAGAATACAGTAAGGCATAGGAAAGAATATGGTAGTGTGCAACTTAATGACATCATTGAACATTAGAATTCACATGAAACTAAGTTATACTCAATCAGACCACTGGTCCATCAAGGTCAGGATTGCCTACTCAGACTGGCAGCAGCTCTCCAGGGTCTCAGGCTGAGGTCTGCCACATCACCTACTGCCTGGTCCTTTTTAACTGGAGATGCTGGGGATTGAACCGATGACCTTCTACATGCCAAGAAGAGGCTCTTCCACTAAGCTGCAGTCTAATCCCAATAGACATCCTGTTGGTGACAACTACACATGGTATTATGCGATGTGATGTGATGTGAAAGGCCTCTACTGGAGACCCCGGAGAGCCACTGCCAGCAAGGCAGACAGTACTGACCTGGGCAGACCAACAGTCTGATCGAGTATAGGGCAATTTCATGTCTCTTTCAGGAGTTGTTACATCAGCACATTGTAGGCTCATTAGATAACTGTGTAACTTAGACAATGAATGCCGTGCCCTTCACAAAACAGATGTGCCATGGGCAAACATTTTGAGAAGACTGCCAAAGAGATACCAACAAAACAGGGAACCCTTCTTGGCAACCACAACAAGAAACCAAACATGGATGCATAGTTTCGGTTGAGCTGAGAATGGTCCAGTTCTTCACTGATGCCACACAGTGCAAATAGTTACCATGTTTTGTCTGGTTGTAAGCAGACGACTGTAACTATGTATGGTGGATGGGATGGATGAGTGTGCCAAAGATATCTATCAATCAAAGAGGCTTTGTGTTGCCACTCGCTCCTACAAGAAAACCATGCTGTGGTCTTAATTGCCAGGCAGGAACATAAGGGAGAAGATGGCCCCTTAGATACCCCAGTCCCAAGCCATGTTCAATTTCAATTTCACATAAGTTGAACAGACTGGGTGATCGCTCACATCTGATCAACACCTTCAGACATGGTAAGTTCAACTTCTAAACACATTCCCAGCAATGTTCCCTCTAAGCTGCAGAGTCTTGTGAGCAAAAACTCTACTTTGTGAGCTACTGGCATTAAAGTTGGGAGCTACTGCATCAATGATTGTGCTCTAGGGCCATTTTTATTGAGACAAAAATGTGTGAGCTGGAGGCTAAAAATCTGTGAGCTAGCTCACGCTAACTCAGCTTAGAGGGAGCACTGATTCCCAGTAAAATTTGCAGCATCCCTACCTATGACAGATAAAAGCAGTTGTTTCTGAATGAAAACCAGGCTTGAGTGGTGATGGTGCCTCCAGCGAGATGGAGGAAAACTGGAATTGCGTTTTTGCTTTGAGAAAGAAGGAATTAGGCACTAGGAAACTCACTGGCAGGCACCGTGATGGCACCCATAGGAACCATGTTGGGGACTTTGGCATAGAACCTGATTCCAGAGAGTATCAGAGCCCATCATTCTCTGCTGATGGAGTTATACTCAGTTGATTTCATAGTTATAATGAGGAAGACCCTCACTTACCTCACATCCATTTTTGAAAGTCCTCATAAACTTCTGTTGTAAAGTTCAAACGTCTCATAAATGAAGCCTCAGGGGCATCAAACTCATTTGGTATGAGGGCCGGATCTAACATAAAATGAGACCTCGTTGGGCTGGGCCATGTCGGGTTGGGGCAAGCTATTTGAGCTGGGCCATGTGTGTACCTGTTTAAGATTAGGTAGCAGAGATATAAATTTTATAAAGAACACAAACACAAATATGTATATATATATTAAAAAAAATCATGCTTAAAACATTAGGACTCATTGGTCTTAAAGAGCACTTTGTATTTCTCCCATGGGATCCAGGGAACTGGGCAAAGGAAGCTCTGGCTCTTTCCTTCCTCCCCCAGGGGACTGGGGGGGGGGAGCCTCAGCGAATAGAAGGAAGAGGTTTGGCTCAGTACCTCTGCTGTGTAGTTGAGAGAGCCTGGCAAAGCAAGCTGTTATGTAGAAGGAAGCAAGCGAGAAGGAGAAGGAAGCAGATGACAGCCAGTTGCTCAGGGGCCAGATAGGAGCCCTCTGGGGCCCTGATTCAGCCTGCATCTGCCATACAGATTATCTCAGGCCTTGAGACAGCTGACCCTGGGGTAACTCTCCCAGAATAAGCTCACTGTGTGGAAACTTGTTAATCATTGTCATTTTATGAAATAAGAAAAAATTTATCAGACAATATCTGAGGTAAAAAATTTATATGTGTACATCAGGGAGAAGGCTAAGTAGAACCTTTCTCCCCGATATATCGGTTTTCTGGATATTTATTAGTATGGGGAAACATTTAACTATGCAACTGCACACTCTCAAGTGGTACAACCCAGAAATGGATTGATCGCCTCAGTGAGAGAACTGTGTCATACAGGAGACAGGTTAATCTCATACGGCAGGAAGTTGTTTCCCTCTGGTAAGGAACTAAGATTAGCAATGCCTTTAATTTGGCTCTCCTGCAGGGTTTTATGGTTACGGAAAGTTCTGAAAAGGTATGTGTCTTTTCCCTTCCGAGTGACTTAATAAATTATCGGTCTGTGCGGAAAGGTTGATTGCTAGTATAAAACAAATTATACACTGTCTGTTTTACAGTTTTCCCCTTTAGCGCAATTTGTTAGGGAGTGATCTGAGCCCATCTTGAGTTGCCCTGAGCCAGCTTGCTATGAAATCATGATCCCCCACCCCTCAAAATCAAGGAAATTTGCTAGCAGTTAGTCTACAAATAGATATACTCTAAAATTTTATATTAAAGGAACAATGACTTTGCATATCTACATTTGATTGAACTCCAAAGGGAATCCATTACATTTAAAGGAACCATACACATTTTAAATGCCTTCCCTCCACTGGAAATAATGAAGGATAGGGGCACCTTCTTTTGGGGTTCATAGAATTGGATCTCCTGGTCCAATCCTTTTGAAACTTGGAGGGTATTCTGGGGAGAGGCACTGGATGCTATGCTGAAAATGTGGTGGCTCTACCTCAAAATATAGCCTCCCCCAGAGCCCCAGATATCCTCAGAACAATTTTCCATTATACCCTATGGGAATCGGTCTGCATAGGGAATAGTGGCATACCCAGCAGACATCCCACCCCCCACCCCCGTTCTCTGATGACCCTGAAGCGGGGACAGGGCCTCCAAAATGGGATCTCCTGCCCTCACCTGGGAATTGGCAACACTAGCAGGAGGGATGGTGGCTCAGTGGCAGAGCATCTGCTTGGGAAGCAGAAGGTCCCAGGTTCAATCCCTGGCATCTCCAACTAAAAAGGGTCCAGGCAAATAGGTGGGGAAAACCTCAACTTGAGACCCTGGAGAGCCGCTGCCAGTCTGAGTAGACAAGACTGACTTTGATGGACCTGTTTGGCATCACACACATAGAGTTGTGATGTATGTTTGTATTATATGGGAGGGATGGTGGCTCAGTGGTAGAGCATCTGCTTGGGAAGCAGAAGGTCCCAGGTTCAATCCCTGGCGTCTCCAAAAAAGGGTCCAGGCAAATAGGTGTGAAAAGCCTCAGCTTGAGACCTCGGAGAGCCACTGCCAGTCTAAGAAGACAATACTGACTTTGATGGACCAAGGATCTGATGCAGTATAAGGCAGCTTCATACGTTCATATGTTCATAGCACTATCCCATGGTTCCTAGATTCCTGCAGGTGTTCGAGGATTGGCAAAGTCTGATCTTCCAGGGCAGAGAGTGGTTCAGAAAGTGTGGCTTCTCTAATTCATTGCCCTAAAGACAGAAGAAGAAAAGGCACCTACTTGAACATCCCCATGTCATGTAGACCAGTGTCTCCCAACCTCTGGGTTGGGACCCAAAAGTGGGTGGCAAAACGTCTGAAAGTACACCACTATGGACCAGCCCTCCCTAACGGCCACCCCTGCCCTTTCCATTGCTCTCTTTTGTATTTTGGATACCAGAATCCAACCCTAAAAAGACTATCTTCCATGTCATACATTAGCTGGTATGTTTTGTTTTGTTTACTGCATATACGTGTTGACCGAGTGAAATGTGTTACTAGAGTGAGTTTCTTTGACTCTTAGAGGGGATTAGTGGGAATAATGAAGAAAGAGAGGGTGGTCAAAGGCTAGAATGTAAGCTCCATATGCAAAGGCTGTGTATTCCAGAATGCCACTTGTTTGGGGTTTATAGTGGGGGCAACTGCACCCTTTGTGCGATGTTTGTTGGTTTCTCAAAAAAACATCCAGTTAGCCATTGTAAAAAATGGAATACCTAGAGCATCATAAAACTGTAGGCCAGCCTTAGAAGGGGCACCATACCAAGTTAATTTGGACTTGTGGTAGGACACCATACTGAAAAGGTTGGGGGCAGCTTATGTAGAAGGACCCTTCTCAGGGGTGGAATTCTAGCAGGAGCTCCTTTGCATATTAGGCCACACATCCCTGATGTGGCCAACCCTCCAAGAGCGTACCAAAAAAGAGCCTTGTAAACTCTTGGAGAATTGGCTACATCTGGGGGTGTGTGGCCTAATATGCAAAGGAGCTCCTGCTAGAATTCCACCCCTGCCTCTTCTTGACCTGGAGAATTCAGCCTTCGTGATTTTTCTCTGTAAGTCGATGAGCAGTGAACTGTCAGAAACAGGAATCATTCCTGTGCCATAAGGAAAAATCCTAATCTTGTGCCAGCTCTTGTTTATCTGCATGGCTTAGAATACATTTGTCAAAATTTCCCTTCAGCCTTTGGGGGTGTTGAAAATGGTCATTTTCTCAGCGGAGTTGGGGACACTTAGCATATCTTCAGATCAGCCACAATTCTGATCATTTATTTTTGGTTTCCCTCTTCATGAAGAAATGCCTCTCATGCTTTGACCAAGTATGGATGGTTCCTCAAGGAGAACCAACGAGGTCATCATCATGGCACTGCTCAAAGATGGGAACATTGGCTCATATTTTTAACTATGACTATATGTAATTTATGCATGCCTGAACATGATTTTTTGCCATTTTTGTGCTGTTGGATCTCCTTCTGCCAACAAGCTTAATACTTGTGTGCAGGCAAGAGGAAGGAGAAGACAAGTTAGGACCACTGAATGGCATTGCTAGCATACCGACTGTGAAAGGAACTCTTATTATTTCCTTCTGCATTCCTTCACCCCCTTCTCTTGTTTTCTGTACGTGGAAAAAAATTCGGAATACCATTTTAGGGGCATACTTCAGCTAATACGCCTCGAAAGCCATTGCGTTAACTAGGGTAGCAGTTGCTATTTTGGGTTGTTATTTTAATGTGACATCTATAAATACCTAATGGCGTTTCATAAATTTAATTACAAATGTACCATTCTTCACTTCAGGGCAGGTGAAGGAAAACGAGGAAATGAAAACCCAAACATTTTTGGCTGTGCTGGTGTTGGGTGTTTGGTGATTGTAGACTTCTGTTAGTGTTAAGCTTCAAGTCTAACCCTCCCTGCCCTGCAAAATGTTATTGTTCTGGGATTTTATGCCACAATCATTCCAAAGCATAATTTACCATACTTTTTCAGCGTTTCCAGAGATAGTCATAAGGCAGAGTCTCAGGGCTGCCAATCCCCTGGTCCGGGTGGGGGTTTCCCCGCCTGGGAGGTTCCCAACCCACTGGCTCACATTGGGCCGACAGGGGGAACCTCCCCCCTACATCACCAGCACGATGACATCACCCGGACGTGACATCATCGCAGCAGCGATGTTGCGCGGCGGCCACTTTAGGCATTTCCAGGAAAACTTTATGGTTTTCCCCCAGACACTCTAGCCATTTGGAAGGGGAAACTCTATGGTACAATAAGTACCATAGAGTTTTCCCCTCCCAAATGGCTAGAGCATATGGGAAAACCATAGAGTTTTCCCGGAAACGCCTAGAGCTGCTATGTGCCATGTCGCTGGCGCGATGATGTCACTTTCAGGTGACATCATTGCATCATGTGTTCGCATAGTCTGCACACGAAATTCCCCTCCAGCGAGCGCAGGGGACTTGGCAACCCTAGTCTCAGTAGGACTGTGTAACACTAAGATAGGATTGTTGATTATATCCTATCTATTCACCTGGCCAAGTTTGAAGCCTAGCCTAAAGAACTTTTCTACGATCCGGGTTTTTGGGGTAGCAGGAATTCCATTGCATATTAGGCCACACAGCCCTGATGTAGCCAGTCCTTCTGGAGCTTACAGTAGGCTACATCAGGGGTGTGTGGTCTAATATACAAAGGAATTCCTGCTACAAAAAAAGTCCTGCCTACAATGGATATGAGACAAGGGCTTTTAAATGCTGTTCTAGGGAATCTTGAAACTCCTTATTGAGGTAATCAATAATAGGGAAGGGGAGAGAAATTCCCCAGGATGGTTTGTTCCCTGTTAGATATCTTCCCACTAATGCATTGTAGTAGGGTGGGTGTGAGTGTGTTTTAAAGTTCATAGCAGCAGGTAAAATCAAGCTGAACATACATTGACATAAATTTATATCTAGCAGGAAGCTTCTCCAAAACAGGGTGTGTTTCAATTAGATATAAAAATGAACTTTGTGAGAAATCGATACTGTTATTATCAGCGTTTGCTTTAATCTTCTCTTTGTTTATAATGAACTGTTCCATTCCTTCCCCCCACACAAATGCCTTTTACTGTTTTCTGTCAAATTAAAGAGCTCAAGGAATGTAAACTCTGAATGAGAAAGAAGAAACTGAATGATCAAGTCTTTTTCTTTTCTAACAGTAGAGGTTATTGACAGTATCTCATTAATAGGATATAGTTGTCCAGAACTAAGTATCCTCACTCACTAGGGTTCCTCAGCCTTGACAATGCTGTGGATATAAATATTCTGAGAGAAGATAATGGTCAACATTATAAAATGGCTGCCGTAGGAGATGAGGCCAATTACAAAATGGCTGCTGGAGTGCTGGAGCCAATTACACCATGGTTGCTGTAGTAAGAAGGACTGACTGCTTCAGTGAACAAGTGGTATTTGCTTTCAGTACCCAAAGAGTAGGAAAATTTTCTCACTGTGTGTCCCCAAGGAAAGGCTGTTGAGCCCAAAGACATAAAAAGTTCTGTGACAATGACCAAGCTGAAGAAACATGGTCGTGGAAAACAAAGACTTGAGGGAACAGTTATTATATAGTTTGATTGTGTAATTGCCTTTTGTCTTTATGGCCCCTGGCCTACCACAACTCAACGGCTGAAACTTTGTTGCTTGCCAGAAAATATATCATGCACTGTTATGTGTATTTATAACTGGATCTCCCAAATGTGCTTAAAATCTGCTTCCCTCTTCTTTATCCAGTAATATCTGTCACAAAGAAGTGTTCTGGGGAAACTTGAAAACTTGAATAGCGCTATGTGTATTAAACTGCTCTTAATAAAACAGGGGTGTCAAACTTGTTTGTTATGAGGGCCAAATCTGACATAAATGAGACCTTTTTGGGCTGGCCCATGTGTGTACCTATTTAATATTAGGTAGCAGAGATATAAACTTTGTAAAGGGCACAGACAAACACAATTAAAGATTTTTTTAAAAATAAAATAAAATAAAGTATGCTAAAAACATTAGTACTCATTGGTCTTAAAGGTGCTCCTTTTGTATTTCTCCCATGGGATCCAAGGAACTGGGCAAAGGAAACTCTGGCTCTTTCCTTCTTTCCCCAGAGGACCAGGAGAGGGAGGAGCCTCAGCCAATAGAAGGAAGAGAGGCCTGACTCAGTAGCTCAGCCAATAGAAGGAAGAGAGGTCTGACTCAGTAACTTTGCTATACGATTGAGAGAGCCTGGCAAAGCAAACTGTTAAGCAGAAGGAAGCAAGAGAGATAGAGAAGGAAGCAGATGACAGCCAGTTGCTCAGGGGCCTGATAAGAGCCCTCCACGGGCCTGATTTGGCCACCGGGCCACATGTTTGACAACCCTGTAATAAAAGGTATTAAATGGATGGTGTGCAAAAAAAACTTCTGCCATGATGAAAACTTTACTAGTCAGTCAGCTAGTAGCAAGTGATCCAAACAAGATCCCTGTTCCTTATTCCTATGTTCCATTCAATACTTTGGATTTTATCCACAAAACTCAAAAAAGCAAGTAGATGCCAAAAAATGTGTCAATGAGTACCACATAGGGTTGCCAAGTCCAATTCAAGAAATATCTGGGGACTTTGGAAGTGGAGCCAGGTGACTTTGGGGGTAGAGCCAGGAGACATTGGGGGTGGAGCCAGGAGCAAGGGTGTGACAAGCATCATTGAACTCCAAAGGGAGTTCTGGCCATCACATTGAAAGGGACCGTACACCTTTTAAATGCCTTCCTTCCATAGGAAATAATGGATAGGGGCACCTTCTTTTGCGGCTCATAGAATTGGACCCCCTGGTCCAATCTTTTTCAGACTTGGGGGGTATTTTGGGGAGAGGCACTGGATGCTATGCTGAAACTTTGGTGCCTCTATCTCAAAAAACAGCTCCCCCAGAGCCCCAGATACCTGTGGATTAATTCTCCATTATTTTCTATGGGAATAAGTCTCCATAGGGAATAATAGAGTTCCCAGCAGACATTTCCCTCCCCTCCCCCCGCTTTCTGGTGACCCTGAAGCGGGGGGGGAGGGCCTCCAAACTGGGGGAATCCCCTGCCCTCACCTGGGGATTGGCAACCCTAGTACCACACTCGAGACAGCTGACCTAGACCAAGCGGCACAGATGTAGGGCTGAGCCAAATCAGTTAAAGGTTTCCAGACCCGCCGAAAAACGGTGATCAAGTTGCAGCACACTTATGGCAACTCCCATAGAGTTTTCAAGGCAGGGGGGTTCAGAGGTGGTTTGCCACTGCCTGCCTCTGTGTAGAGACCGTGGGCTTCCTTGGTGGTCCCTCATCCAAGTACTAACTAGGGTCGACCCTGCTTAGATTCCAAGATGTGATGAAACTGGGCTAGCCTGGGCCATCCAAGTCAAGAAGAACTTCATTTTTAAAAAAAAAATATTAATGTTTGGCACACCTTGCAAAATATTCGGTGACTCGTCTAATTTGTCCTCACAGCTGTTGGCTACTACTTGCCTCCTGTAGCATACACCAAGCAGCCCCTCTCGATTGTGTCAATTGCCTGCTGGGTGGGTAAGGCTGCCCGTTAAAAGCATCATCTCAATTCCGATCTACTATTCCTCTTTCGGAGGATGATCTGCCGAACTTTTGCAACCGGCTTGCCTGAACAGAAATGCGATTGAGTTGGGGGGGGGGGGGTTTCCCTTCAAGACTTAGGTGAAGGCGAATTCCTAGAATGGGTAAGAAACCCAAGTCAGTTATATAAAATTTTGTAGCGAAATCTTTAACACTGGAGCCATCCATAATTATTTGGGAATCAGGTTGTCACAGTAAGGTGTAGCTAATGTGAATGTGAAGAAGAGGGTTGCCAAGTCCGATTCAAGAAATATCTGGGGACTTTGGGGGTGGAGCCAGGAAAAAGGGTGTGGCAAGCATAATTGAACTCCAAAGGGAGTTCTGGCCATCACATCAAAGGGGCCACACACTTTTAAAATGTCTTTCCTCCAATGGAAATAATGAAGGGTAGGGGCACCTTCTTTGGGAGCTTCTAGAATTGGACCCCTTAGTCCAGGGGTTGGGAACGTTGGCTCTCCAGATGTTTTTTGCCTACAACTCCCATCAGCCCCAGCCATTGGCCATGCTGGCTGGGGCCGATGGGAGTTGCAGGCAAAAAACATCTGGAGAGCCAACGTTCCCTACCCCTGCCTTAGTTCAATCATTTTGAAACCTGGAGGGTCTTTTGAGAGAGACATTGGATGCTATGCTGAAACTTTGGTGCCTCTACCTCAAAAAACAGCCCCCCACAGTGCGCCAGATACCCGCTGGTGAATTCTTCATTATTCCCTATGGGAATTGGTCTCCATAGGGAATAATGGAGTACACAGCAGACATTTCCCTCTTCCCCCCCCCCTGCTTGCTGATGACCCTGAAGCGGGGGGAGGCCCTCCACACCAGGGGATCCCCTGTCCCCACCTGGGGATTGGCAACCCTAGTGAAGAAGGACTGCAATATCAGATGCCATTCCAAATGTGACTGTACTATTCCACATGCACACATGTACCATCTTAACTCATAAAAAGAAACAATTAACTTGTCTATTTTTTTTTTAAGCTGGAACATGGTTTTCCAGCTTCTTGGCCATTGGCTTTAAAGAAAAGTTGGAGATTTATCGCTTAAACATTTATTTCTTGAACAGCATGACAACAAATGTGCTTTTCTTTTACACTGGTGTATTTCCAACGTTGGCTAAAACTTTTGTCCATCCGACAGGCACACCAGGTCTGATTTTCACAGTTTCATTGGCTTCTGAGACTTCCACATATTTACTCCAGCTGAAAATTTGCTGGAGAGGCTTTGGAAAGCGCAGATAAAAGCTCACCAGCCAGAGAACTAGCACAATGTTCTGGCTAGAGTCAACCCCTGTTCAGGCGCCAAAGCATACTGCGTGATCTCGGACAACTCGCTCTGAACTTGCGGAGTTGCCTTAAGTTGGATCACTGGTCCAACTGACTCAACATGGTCTACTTTGTTTAGCAGCAGCTCACTCAGGGCTCTTTTTCTAGCAGAAGCTCCTCTGCATATTAGGCCATGCCCCCTGATGTAGCCAATTCTCCTGGAGCTTACAGTAGCCCCTGTACTAAGAGCCCTCTAAGTCAGAGGTGTCAAACATGGGGCCAGGGGACCCAATCAGGCCCCCCAAGGGCTCCTATAAGGCCCCTGAGCAACTGGCTGTCATCTGCTTCCTTCTCTATCTCTCTTGCTTCTTTCTGCATAAGAGCTTGCTTTGCAAGGCTTACTCAATCACACAGGAACTACAGAGCAAAACCTCTATTTTTTCCATTGGCTGAGGCTCCTCTCTTAGGGAGGAAGGGGGGAGGGAGAGCTTTCTTTGCCAGGCTCTCTCAGTCAAACAGCAGAGCTACTGAGCTACCTTCTACTGACTAATGCTCCTCCCCCTCCTGGTCCCCTGGGGAAGGAAAGAAAGAGCCAGAGCTTCCTTTGCCCAGTTCCCTGGATCACATGGGAGAGATATAAAGAAAGCACCTTTAAGACCAACAAGTGTAAATGTTTTAAACATGTTTTAATTTTTTTAATTGTCCTTCTTTAATTGTGTTTAAAATCTTTGTGTTTGTTTGTGTCCTTTAGAAAGTTTATATCTCTGTTACCTAATCTTAAATAGGTACACTGGAGAGCCAGTTTGGTGTAGCGGTTAAGTGTGCAGACTCTTATCTGGGAGAACCGGGTTTGATTCCCCACTCCTCCACTTGCACCTGCTAGAATGGCCTTGGGTCAGCCATAGCTCTGGCAGAGGTTGTCCTTGAAAGGGCAGCTGCTGTGAGAGCCCTCTCCAGCCCCACGCACCTCACAGGGTGTCTGTTGTGGGGGAGGAAGGTAAGGGAGATTGTGAGCCGCTCCGAGACTCTTCGGAGTGGAGGGCGGGATATAAATCCAATATCTTCATCTTCTTCTACACACGGCCCATCCTAACATGGCCTGGCCCAACAAGGTATCATTTATTTCAGATTCAGCCCTCATGACAAGTGAGTTTGACACCCCTGCTCTAAGCTCTTGGAGGATAGCTCTAAGCTCTACATCGGGGGAGGGGGGCATGGCCTAATATGCAGAGGAGCTCCTGCTAGAAAAAGAGCCCTGAGCTTACCAGGGATTTGGGAAAAGAATGGTTGTCCTCAACAGTGTTAACTGAAGATGTCAGAGACCTGATTTAGAACCTTATGCAGGGCTCTACAAAAAACAGCCCAGCAGAAACTCATTTGCATATTAGGCCACACATCTGATGTCACTGGAAGTGACATCGCCAGTTCAGTAGGTTACTTTCCGCATATTGACACAGAACTGTACAGTGCCATCAGCTGCACTTCATGGGTGTGTGTTCTCACATAGCCCAATGAGAGACCTTGTTTCGCACACACCCCGAACACGACCGGGGAGAGGGCGCCGTGTGCAGTGGAGTGGGCAGTGGCAGGCCCAGCTTCACCCAGGAGGGAACACTCATGTGCAGCTCCGCATCTCTCACTCTCTTCACAAGCCCATTGGAGGCTGGAGGCGGCAGAGAGGGCAGAGCGCATAGTCTGGGAGCACGTGGCTGGTTGGTGCCTTCCCTCTGCTGGAGACCTTTTTTTAAGCTGGAGCCCTGGCTAAGCCAGCTGGAACTGCGTTCCGGTGCATTCCTGCTCAAAAAAAGCCCTGTCCTAACCTACAGCCCATGGGCTGGAACTGGCCCATCCAGGCCTTTAATCTGGCATGGCAAGTGGGGCTTTCTCCTCTCCTCTAGGGTTGCCAAGTCCAATTCAAGAAAATATGGGGACTTTGGGGGTGGAGCCAGGAGACTTTGGGGTGGAGCCAGGAGACACTGGGGTGGAGCCAGGAGCAAGGATGTGACAGGCATAATTGAACTCCAAAGGGAGTTCTGGCTATCACATTTAAAAGGACCACACACCTTTTAAAATGCCTTCCTTCCATAGGAAATAATGAAGTGTGTGTGTGTGTGTGTGTATACACACAAACACATATATTGGCCACTGTGTGACACAGAGTGTTGGACTGGATGGGCCATTGGCCTGATCCAACATGGCTTCTCTTATGTTCTTAAAGATAGGGACACCGATCTTTTGGGACTCATAGATTTGGACCCTCCAATCGTTTTGAAACTTGGAACGCATTTGGGGAGAGGCAGTGGATGCTACACTGCAGATCTGGTGCCTCTATCTCAAAATACAGCCCCCCCCCCCAGAGCCCCAGATACCCGTGGATCAATTCTCCATTATACCCTATGGGAATAAGTCTCCATAGGGAATAATAGTGTTCCCAGCAGACATTCCCCTCCCCCTGCTTTCTGGTGACCCTGAAGCAGGGGGAGGGCCTCCAAACCGGGGGATCGCCTGCCCTCCACCTGGGGATTGTGTAACCCACAAAGAGAATCACGGCAAAATAGGCAGAGAAATCCAAAGCACAAAGCTTTCCATGAGACCCAGCCTCCAAACTCCAAAGACAAAATGAATAGAAAATGAATAGAAAAGCATATATTAGTTCACAATAGACCATACTATCAGTCCTCTTATACAAATAAGCAACGTCTTCACCGGGAATCAGCCCAATATTTGAAGCAAATCAATGCTGAGTTCTGCTTTCCACGAGAATCCAGGTGAAATAATAATGAAATTGATTGATGTCTCTCAATACCTGCAGCCAGCAATCCAGAAAAGAACAAGGTCGCACTGGAGCCCTCGTTTCGCACAAGCTTCTTCGAGCTGCGGAAATAATGAATACATAACATAATAATAATGTAAAGTATTATACTGCGTACATATAAGCCACATATTTTTATACATTTGTTTATTTTTATACAAAAGTTAAAAGTAAAAATTACCTTTATTACATCATTTTCAAACCCTGGGTAAGAACGCCGTTCTATTACAACATTAGAAGGCACTTGAATAGTGCCGAAGCAAAGAATTTAGAAGCAGCTTATATATCACAGGTTCATACGCTTAGGCATTCCTTAAAGATACAGTGCAACAAGCTACAGCAATGTCCAAGAAATACAAAAGGAACAATGAAAATCCATAGCTCTATTAAGTTACAGAAAGCAAGTCAGGTCCCATATAGAGAACAGAGGGCAGGGCTCCCTCTGAGAGCTGGAAGCAGAGGTTGGGGCTGCCAAACTTCTCAGCCACCACTCCAGACAGCCATAGTCCTCCACACAGGGAGGGGCTGGGAGGGTCCTTCTGTTGTGATCCTTGAGTGTCTTTTCTATTTTAAAAATTGCTTTGCAAAATCCCACTATTCCACCACCTTTCCAATTAAGGCAGGCACCTACTAAGGGCCAGGGGAGAGTGGTTAAAATTTGGAGTCCTGCAAAGTCAAGAGACTCCAGTTTGGCAGAGAAAAATTAGAGAAACACACACCCCATTCCTAATGGGGATCTCCAATGGAATACTAGCAGAATAAGTGCTGGTAAGGACAACCAAAGTTATTTTCTCAAACCACCCTGTAAAAAAACTCTGGAAACCTAGAGAGCCACTGACACTCTGGCCGTTTTCGCACTCACGTTTTACTGGCGCCACGACCCTCCTCACGCCGGCGAATCTGCATGGATTTCGCACCAGAAGCGCCGGCGCACCCAGAAGCGCCGGCTACTTCCGTCGCTAAGCCAGCGCAAACGGAAATCGCAAAGATGCAGGAAAACGTTTGCGCTGGCTTAGCGACGGAAGTAGCCGGCGCTTCTGGGTGCGCCGGCGCTTCTGGTGCGAAATCCATGCAGATTCGCCGGCGTGAGGAGGGTCGTGGTGCCAGTAAAACGTGAGTGCGAAAACACCCTCTGAGTAGAAACAGCGGGGGAGTGGGGGAGACGCTTGCAATGCTCAGCCATTTCATGTTTTCCCCCAGGGTTCTAGGCCCATCATTTATATTTTAGTTTATATATATATATTTAAGAATGGGGAGGAAGTTTACGATGAACCACCTTTAAAATATGGAGTTCAACAAACTCAAGGAACTCCAGTTTTGCAGAGAAATATCACTCAACACCTCCCCTCCTAATGTAGGGCCCCAATAGAATAGCTGCTATAATATCTTTAACTGTGTTTGTGTCCTTTATAATGTTTATACATCTGCTACTTGGCATTACTTTTTATGACACACCCAAAGCCCCCTTTATGTCAGATCCAGCCCTGAGAACAAATGAATATGATACCTCTGATTAGGCTTGCCAAGTGCTCCCCCAGCCTCCGGTTTTCTAGTTCTTATACCTATTGTACCATAGAGTTTTCCCTCCCAAATTGCTAGAGCATCTGGGAAAACCATAGAGTTTTCCCAGAAGCACCTAGAGCAGCCAGTAAGTGATGTTGCTAGTGCGATGACATCACTCGCAGGTGACATCATCGCACTGGCGATTTGGGGGGAGGTTCTCCTCCACCAGCCCAGTGTTCCTCCCACCTGCCCGGACCCGAGGCTTGGCAGCCCTACCTCTGATGTAACTCATGTCAATAAATAATATAAGTTGAGGTCCAGGTGCAAAAGCAGCTGAGAATGGCAAGAATGCCCACTTTCACAGAAGCAAAAATATAGTTCCAAGATGGAGTGTCTTGGCTGAGGGCCAACAGATACTCATAGATATAAGAACCTTGTAATCTCTGTTTTTAAATGGACTTCATTAAAAATAGCAAGAACAAGCTAATAGATCTTTTGGATTTTAAGATATTCAAATACAGATAACTTCACATGGTGTTTGAAATTATAACACATGAAGGCAAGAAGCTGCCTTATACTACTACTAATAATTTTTAATTTATACTGAATTTTTTAAGAATGGGGAGGAAGTTTAGGACGAACCACAGTTAAAATATAGAGTTCAACAAACTCAAGGAACTCCAGTTTTGCAGAGAAATATCACTCAACACCTCCCCTCCTAATTGCTAGAGCATCTGGGAAAACCATAGAGTTTTCCCAGAAACACCCTTGGTTTATCAAAGTTAGCATTGTCTACTCAGACCGGCCACGCCTCTCAAAGATCTCAGTCTGAGGTCTTTCACATCACCTCCTATCTGATCTTTTTAGCTGGAGATGCCAGGGATTGAACATGGGACCTTCTGCATGTCAAGTAGATGCTCTACCAGTGAGCTACAGCCCCTCTCAGGTAAGATCATGAGTTCACCAAGAACATGAACATTTACCAAGTAGGAAAGCTAGCTATTGTTAGGAGATTAGTTTAAAATCTTATAAATATGAGATGAATTGATTGTGAGTGTCTCCTTAGAAGTGGCTTCTTGCTTGTGACCTGCTTTTCTTTGGGTAAGACATTTTTTAGGACTCATGTAATTGTGCTCCTTTAATTATTTCTGTAGCAGTAATTAATGGTATGAATTTCTGTTGAGTTAGTGTTAAATATGCAAAATATTTAAGCTTTAACAAAGGATTAAAAATGTCTGCAGAGATTCTCCAGCTGTGCCATTTCTGCATTAAAGCAACAGAGAATCTAAAATGTTGTTGAGATTACTTCATGCCGGGAATGAAAAGATCTGATATAGATGCAGGTGGGCAACCACATTGGTTGGAAGCAGGAGTCATCAAACTTGCTTAATCTAAGCACCACATAGAATAAACGTCAGATGCTTGAGAACTGCAAGACATGAACAAATATTGCACACACATCTACTTTCTTTGCATGGAAAGATAACAATACACATATATGCACTTTACAACATGACCCTGCTAGAAGGAGACTTTTTTTCAAAACAAAAGCTGGGAATAACAGCCCCTGCAAGACCAGCATAGGGAAAGGTTTTGGCACCAGTGGGAGAAAGAAACACACATGTACCGTATAAACACTCATGGGACCACCATTTGAATCATTATGCACCTCTCTTTGCCTTGATACCAAGGTTGGTAAATACAGCTCCTACAAGAGCGATAAATGTGCTACCCTCTTTAATTCCATCCCTCTTTCCAGTGGTTCCTTCCACTCTTGTGAATGGCTGCTTTAAAGCAGTGGCTCGCAACCTTTTTGGCACTAGGGACCAGTTTTGTGGAAGACAGTTTTTCCACGGACTGGTGGGGTGGTGGTGCTGGGGATTTTGCTGCCCCAGGCTGCCCCTCGCCCACAACCCATCCCTGCCCCCCACATGAGAGACTTTAAATGCGGTGTAGGCAAAGGTCACTGCCTTGCTACCCCTTCTCCCTGCCCGGGAGCCGGGCATATGAAAGAAGTGGTGCTTCAGAGTGAGGCTGTGCTGCCTCTTTCGTCTGCCCGGGTTCCTGCAAGGGGAGTGAGGCCACGCAGCGAAAATGGCAGTGCAGGGTCTCTGCCTTGCTCTGCAGCTCTGTTGCTAACAGGCCAAGAACCAGTACTAGTCCATGGCCCGGGGGTTGGGGACCTCTGCTTTAAAGGGTAGATTCCATGGCATTGCCCCATGCTGAGGCCCCTCCACTCCCAAACCTTGCCCTCCCCTTGACCCATCCCCAGAGTCTGCAGGTATTTTCCAATGCAGACCTGGCAACCCTAAGTCCATTTCCAATTCTTTTTATGGCACTGAGGTTCAAGGAGCCTCACTTCATCCCTTTCTTTATTGTTAGAGGAAAACAATTTTTTTATTATTATTCAGCAACATTAATCAATTACTATCCAAAAATAAACATCAGAATATTGCATCACATTTCCCATCTCCCTCCCCCCTTTCTGTGACTTCCCCGGTGCATTCTATTTAAAATATAGAAAGAATAAAAGGTAATATTAACCTTTTTTTAAAAAAAAATCCTATTTTTTAAAAAAGAACTTATAGTTATAATAAGATACAAATAAGAGCAAAATTACTTACTACTATTATTATCTACCTTCATTAATAATCCATTTATAGTATTATTATACTTAATTCTTAACATTACCTATCTTAATTGTAATCCATTGGTCCCAAACCTTATAAATGAAAAACATTATATATTTCTATAATTAACTATAACACTTAGTAGCACTTTACTTTAAAAAAAATAAAAAAAAATTAACCATTATTAAAAATCACCAAGTGTCCTTTCACCTTCCACTGTTTTTCAACCTATTTTTGAAATTTCTCCCATTCCTTGTTAAATTTATCTATGTCGAGTTCTTTTAATATTCTAGTAAACTTGTCCATTTCGCTCCAATGCATAATTTTCATAATCCAGTCCCATTTTTCTGGTATTTTGTTTTGCTTCCACAACTGCACATATAATGTCCTTGCAGCTGAAAGCATGTACCAAAGCAATGTTCTATCTTGTTTTGGAAAATTTTCGATTTGTATTCCCAACGAAAAGATTTCTGGTGCCTTCTTTATATTGTAAACCAAAATCTTTGTAATTTCTTGCTGTATCATTTGCCAAAATTGTATAGCCTTTTCACAGGTCCACCACATGTGATAGAAAGATCCTTCATGTTTTTTACATTTCCAACATCGATCAGACATATGACTGTTCATTTTTGACAGTTTCTTAGGAGTCATATACCATATGTATAACATTTTAAAACAATTTTCTTTTCTTTTATTATATGTCAATATTTTTATAGAGTTCTTCCATAGATATTCCCATTGTTCCATCTGAATGTCTTCATTTATGTTAATTGCCCACTTTATTATTTGAGATTTAATCACTTCATCCTCTGTAGACCATTTCAATAATAGTTTATATACCTTCAAAATCATTTTTTCATTATCGCCAAACAGCATTCTTTCCAGTTCAGTTTGATCTTGTCTTATTCCATCATTTCTAATATCTTGTTCAAGCAGACTTTTAATTTGTTGCAATTGAAACCAATTATATTTATAATCCAATTCTTCCACTGATTTTAATTCCACCTTGCCGCCTTGTATTTTTAGCAATTGTTTGTATGTTATCCGTTTTTCTTCCTGAATATCAGAGTACAATTTTATTACTTCTGTTGGCGCAATCCAATGTGGTTTCCTCTCATCGCCATATTTCTTGTATTTCAACCAAGTTTTTAACAAATTACTTCTTATATAATGATGTGAGAAAAAACCATCCACCTTACTTTTCCCATAACACAAATATGCATGCCATCCAAAAATATTTCCATGGCCTTCTAATGTTAATTTTTTATTTAATAACATTATCCATTCCTTTATCCACACCAAACAAACTGCATCATGGTATAATTTTAAATCAGGCACTTGAAAACCTCCCCTTTCCTTTGCATCAGTCAAGATCTTCATTTTAATTCTTGGTTTTTTGCCAGCCCATATAAATTCTGAAAGTTTCCTCTGCCATTTATTAAATTGTTTATCTTCTTTCACTATTGGAATTGTTTGGAATAAGAATATGATTCTTGATAATACATTCATCTTAATTGCCAATATTCTTCCCAGTATAGATAGGTTCAACCTATTCCATTTTAATAAATCTCCATCAATTTTCCGCCAGAAATTTTCATAGTTATTCTTATATAAATCAATATTTTTTGTTGTGATTTCTACTCCTAGATATTTTACTTTAGAAACCACTTCACAATTTGTTAAATTTTGTAGTTCTGCCTGTTTGCTCTTTGTCATATTTTTACACAAATTTTTTGACTTTTCTTTGTTCACATAAAAGCCTGCCAGTTCACCATATTCCTTAATTTTTTGAAGCAGCAATGGTGTAACTTGAGTCGAGTTTTCATTTATAAACATAACATCATCTGCAAAGGCTCTGTACTTATAAGAACAACCTTTCAGTTTCAAACCCTCTATCTCCTTATCTTCTTGGACTTGCATAAGCAATATCTCTAAAGTCATTATAAATATCAATGGGATAGAGGGCATCCTTGCCTTATTCCTTGACTAATTACCATTTTCTTGGTCAAATCTGCGTTAATACAAAGTCTTGCTTGTTGGTCAGTATATATTGCTTTTACCATTCACTCAAAGTCTTCACCCAATCTCAATTTCTCCATTACTGCAAACATAAATTCCCAATGTAGATTGTCAAAAGCTTTCTCTGCATCTGCAAAGAACAAAGCCACTTCTTTTTCTGGATGTTTATCATAGTATTCAATTATATCAATTACCATTCTGATATTGTCTCTAATCTGCCATCTGGGAAGAAACCCTGCTTGCTTTTCTTTCATAAAGTTATTCAAATGCTGCTTCAGGCATTCTGCTAGTATACTAGCATACAGTTTAGCACCCTTAATTTATTGTGGTTTTTAAATTTTATGTAACTGTTTTTAACCGTATTTATCAATTGCATTTTATTATATGAATTGTATTATAATCATGGTACATACCATGTCTTGTTAGCCGCCCTGAGCCTGCCTTGGCGGGGAGGGTGGGATATAAATAAAAACTTATTATTGTTATTATTATTTATAATCATTATTAAGTAATGAAATTGGTCTATAATTTTTTACATTTGTGGCATCTCTGTCCTCCTTTGGAATTAATTAGATCACTGCTTCTTTCCAAGGATTAGGTAGCTTCCCTTCAACTCTTATAATGTTCATCAATTTCAGAAGTTTTAGAAGTAGAGTCTCCTTCAAAACTTTATAATACTTTGCTGTAAATCCATCTGGACCAGGAGCTTCCCCCAATTTCATTGAATTAATTGCCGCCTCTATTTCCTCTTTTTCAGTCAGGTCCTTTAACATTTTCTTCATATTTTCTGTTAAAGGTTTTACATTCATTTTCTGTAAAAATGTCTCTATTTTTCCCTTATCCACCATGCAGCTTTTAAACAATTTCGCATAATATTTATAAAATTCTCTTTTAATTCCTTCGTGATCCACAATTTCTTTATCTCCCGAAATTATTTTATTGATAATTTTATTTTCCTTTTTTTGTTTCATTTGCCAGGCCAAGTATTTTCCTGGTTTGTTGGCACTCTCAAAAGATTTTTGTTGAAGCCTTTTTAAATTCCATTATACTTCTTTATTTAATAAATGTCTTAGTTATTCTTGTAGCATTGTTATTTCCTTTGAGATTTTCTTTTTTCCTGGCCTTTTTTTTAGTTCCCTCTCTCTCTTTCCAATTTCTTTTTGTAAATCCATCATTTGTTTTTCTTTAGCTTTTTTGTCCTTATTATTCAGTGTGATTATAATGCCTCTCATTTCTGCTTTAAATGCATCCCAAACCATTTGGTATTGGACGTCATTATTTTCATTTACTTGGAAGAAAGCTTTGGTCTCTTTCTCCAGAGCCTCTACTACCTCTTTTTTCTGCAGTAAATCTTCATTTATCCGCCATCTCAAAGTCTTTTTAGTGTCCTTCGCAAACCACATTATTAGGTTGTGGTCTGCACTTATTTTAGGAAGAATCTCTATTTTTTTTTGTCATCAACCCCAATTTTTTTGTAATCCATAACATATCAATCCTTGAGAAAGAGTTATGTCTTGCTGAAAAGAATGTATAGTCTTTCACTGTAGGGTTCATTTCTCTCCAAATATCCACACAACTTTCTTGTTTAACTCATTCAAAAAAAGATTTTGGCAATTTCCCTTCTTTATTTGTTTCCCCAGATCTGTCCAAAATATTCTTAACCATTCCATTAAAGTCTCCCATTATCATAATTTGCTCATATGTCACTTGGTCAAGTTGTTGCATAATGTCCTTAAAGAAAGAGTCTTTAGCTCCATTAGGAGCATACAATCCCAATGTTCTTTTGTGGTTTAAGATCACTTCCACTGCAATAAACCTACCATCATCGTCTTTAAAGATCAGTTTTGGTTCTAAGTCTTGCTTCACATAAAAAAAACCACACCTCTTTTTTTCTCCTTGGCCAGTGAAAAAAATTCCAAACCTAATTGCTTTTTCCATAAAAAATTGTAATCCAATTGTTTAATATGTACTTCTTGCAAACAAATAATGTTACATTTTTGTTTCTTAATCCAATGAAAAGTTGCCCTTCTTTTTTGTAGTGAGTTAAGTCCATTTACATTCCAAGATAATAATTTGTAATCCATCATGATTTTTCTGGTTATAATCTGTACCCCCAAATTCTTTATTTTCCATCAGGAATTTCTCCATATCTTGCACACTTGTAATGGTACATCTCTTCCCTTCGTATTCAAAACCCACACCTTCTGGAAGAATCCACCTATATCTCAATTCACTCTTTCTCAACTGATCTGTCAATTTTTTATATAGTTTTCTGTCACTTGGAACTTTTCTTGGTAATTCTTTCATGATTCTGACTTCACTACCCTCCACCACCAAATTACCCATATTGTTTACTTAAAATTCTGCCCACCAAGTCTCTTGTTACACATCTTACTACCACATCCCTTGGTAGCTTATTTTTCCTTGCATACTCTAAATTGACCCTGTAAATATAGTCATAGAAATAGTTAGTCTCATCAGGGTCATCACCAACAAATTCAGCAATAATCCTTATTATGTATGTTCTTATGTCCATTCCATCTTTTTCAGGCACCCCTCTCAAACGTATCTGGTTCTCCATTAGTTTGCAATCTTGCAGTACTGCTTTTTCCTGCATTTTTAAAGTGGAATCCACTGTATTAATTCTTACATCATGGTCTGTCACTTTATCGTCAATGTCTTGAATTCTTTTAGATATTGCTTTAACTTCTTTAGTGGGAACTGTTAGGGAAACTGCTCTCAAAATGAGATTGGGGAATTAGATTGAGAGACAGCTAACCCTAAAAAGGAATCTTTGTTATCAATTGTATACCAGGCTCAACCGTTCAGAGAGTCAATGCTCAATAAGAGACTCTAATTTAGTAAAAATCAATTGTAATTTATTTAGAATAATATTTCTTTCATACAAGGTAAAAATACAAAACACTCACACATTCACACAGGTCTAGGGAATATAGATAGATCAATAGGGGAACATATATGGATAAACAGACAGGGTAATATTTACCATCGTAGTCTTCCAGGAAGGTTTCCAATGGCGACTTAAGAGGACAGGGGAAATGGACCCAACACTGTGGCCAGAATTGGGGATGGATCTAGACAGCGGGTAATAGGGGTTGCTGAATAGAAAGCACACATGAGTGGAGTTGGGTCAGAGGTTAAATAGGCTTCCTCAGACCCTTGGGACTGGGAGGTCCAAGGGAGGAGAGATGGGAGGTTCAAGAAGGCTGGACATTCCTTACTGACACCTAATTGGATGCCTGCTTTGGCCAATGAACTTCACCTTAGTCCAGTGAACCTGGAAATTTCCAAGCTGCAATTTTGCCTGGGTTGGCCCCAGGGTACTTAGACTGGAGTGAGAATGGGAATGGCTGGGTACTTAAGTTTAAATGGGATTAACTAGGAGGGTGACAATAGGGAATAAAATACATGGCCTAGGTACCACCCGGTGTAGACAAAAGACTTGATGAAGACAGGAGATGTCCTTCCTCTTTTCTCATCTTCTGCTGGGCAAGAGTAATTGTTCTGGTATTGCTGAGCAATTAGGATCAACAGTTGAGCTATTAATCCATTCATGAGTTAATGGGTTGCTTGCAGGCTAGGGTGTGTACGTGTGACTTTCCCACTAAGGAGGAATGGAGTCTCTAGCCTGGCAGGGTGTGCTTGGACAAGCTTGATTGCCTTATGCAAAAGCTGAAGCAGATGCTTGAGATGGAATCAGGAAAGCAAGATGGATTCTGCTTGTTGTTAGCTTTAGGTCCATGGAGCCAGGCTGGAAACATGGTGGCCTGGCTTCTTCCACTGCAGTGGCCAAGAGCAGCTGGAGCATGTCTGTAGTTCTGGCTAACACTCTTCAGAGACGTAGAATGCAAAGCTGAGGCTTATGGTATCCACATAAGCCAGAAACTGCAAGCAAAGTCCACTTCTTAGAGCAGAGGTGTGAGAGTCAAATCTCCAGGCACCCTGGCAACCATGCTGGTGATCATGATGTTCACATGTATGAAAAGTAGGGGGCTTTTCCTCACAGTTCCCCCCCTCAAGACCTATGTCACCATCTGGTGGCGAGGTCTTGCAATAACACAATGTCCATATCTGTAGTTGACAGGCGGCGAGTCCACATAGCTTCAATTGTCTACCGGGGTGTACCGTCTATCTAAAAAGGTTGGAGCCACTATCTAAACTACTCAAAAATCAATTTGGAAAAATATTCCAATAGGCCAAAGGTTCCTTCCTTTGAATACTACGATGCAGGGATAACAGGCATTGGCAACATTGTAGGGCATACAGTATTAAAACACAGGGTTACAACCATTGAAATAAAAGTTGAGTACATAAAATCATTACTGCCATTTAAACCAGATAAATAACAAGAACTGATCTATAAAGCACACACAATCATGACAATAATTGATTAGAAAAACACAGGTACATTAGAATTCGTGGTTACAAGTGAATCCATATCTTAATCTTGAGTCTTCTTTTCTTCTTCTCCCCCCCTTGATAAGCTTCTTATACTGGGGTTTGAAGAGGATCTTCTTCCAGGTACCTATTGGGTATGTGAAAGTCCTAGTGGAGGGTGAACTAAAGAGTCTTCCCACCCCCCCTAGCACCCAGCGAAATCTGTCTTTATTGTTGCTAAAAGGGAGTCTTCCTGTAACCCAGCATGTAATTGGCAATGGTGCTTTTCTGCCTGTATCACTGATGGTCCATAGAGCAACAGTGGGCTTTGAGGAAAGAACCAAAAAGGAACCAAAAACATTCACACATGACAACATGGAGATGATTCTGTACCATTGTAGGGAGCAGTGAAAGCGGATCAAAAACGCATACATTCACCCATGAAGAAAGGAGTCTTAAAAAGCTATTAGTGAAGTGTCCTCCTGTCCAGAGTATGGTGACCAGTGAGCTTTTACGTCACAAGCTTACATATGTCATGTTAGGGGCCTGCATTGGGCCAGTTTGCCTATTACACTAAGCATTCAGGACTTTAGGAGGCTTTTTCCTTGTCAAGGAAGGAAAGTAAGATACACAATTCAGAAAACACAACCCAAAATATTCTTTGTTGCAACATAAAACTTAAAATAAAACATTGTGCGCAAGGTTGGAGCTCCAGGAAACTGACCATAGTTGGGGCGTCCCCCATATGATGAAAATAGTTCCACAAAGAAGAGACAAAAGAAAACCTTTGCTATAGCTTTGGAATATAATGAATTGTCAATACAATATAAAAACTTCAAAAACAAAAACTGAGGCCTCAATAGAACAATGCTAGCTAGCTTTATATGAGAGGGATCATATCCAAAATGGCAGGTGAGCTAGAGCAGAGAAATTAAAAACCTGGACATTAGTGAGGTGATCAGGTCCCACTAAATCCAGTTTTTCTCTAGGCTAGTTCAGCTAAAATGATCTCACATGTGAGCACAGATTTCAACAAAAACTTAACAAACCAGGAATTCTGAAAAGCAACATAATGGTTACACATACATAAAACAATTCTTAACAGGACTATCAACAACTCTTAGAATTACTGAGCATGCATTAGATTTGATTTGCAGGTCCAGATTCCCTGCACATCTATATTGAAAGAAAAGATTAGCAAACTTATCAAAAGTTACAACATCCTAGAAATCAAATACTGGTTAATACCTGGACAAACACACTAAAACAATTCATAAAAAGAGAAAAGATGTGGCAAGGGCATCTGTAGTACCAAGAGAAAATGCTGAGTTGTTACAAGAACAAGTCAAAAGAAAGACTTGAAGCACGAAAGCATATCCCTTGAAGAAGAAACCTTTTATGGAGTAAAAGGCAAAACTAGGATGATGGCACAATGCTCCAGGTTTAAGGCTTGTGTCAGAGAATGATTTTCCTCTGTGCATACACAGAGTGCAAAGAATGTGTTGCTGGAAGGCAACATGCTGTCAGAAATACCAAATAGACCAAAATTTGAGCATAATACAACAAGACTTAATTTGGAGAGCCTTGATAGGCTCAGCCAACTGGTTATAGATGCAAAAATAGCACAAAAGGACATTTAGTAGCAAGAAGAAAATCATGATCAGAAATGAACCCTGAGGAATCTATGTTAAGAATCTAACAGGTTATTGCTCATTTCCTTGAGAACATGGAAAATAGAAAAGGGTTTTCACTCAGAAAGAGTCTAGTTCTAACAAGATATAGGTGGAGGCAGAACCATCCATTGGTCATTATATTGCTTAAGACCAAACAAAGATATTGAGCCCACAAGGTGGGGCCTTTTAAGAACATGTGGATACCTTTTTCCACAGGCAGACTGGATTAAACTAGAGTTAAAACTCAAGATTCACCAAATAGCTAAAAGGGAAGATTGATCATAGATGGAACATAGCTATAAATGACATTCAGAGAGCAAATGAAGATACCAATAGTTGAAGCACATTTGAGGAATCCAGATTTCTAATGGAGACCAAGAACTTTCAGGAATTCTGCCAAAACAAGAGTATTAGTTCTTGAGGCTTAAGAGAGAAAAAGCACAGGGAGAGGGTAATTTTACCCCAAGGAAGTGTACAGATGTCCTATACTTCTTGTAGGAACCAAAATTTGTGAGATAAAATTTTCTTAGCTCTAATGCCCAGCAAAGGGCCCATAGATTGCAAAGCACTTTCCTTTTACTACAAAGCACTGGGAATGCCCAATAGACTTTGAGGAGCAATTTCCTAAAAGTGTTTCCCTTAAAATTAAGGCTACAAAATCTAAGTATAGGAGAGATTGGTACCAGTCACTAGAAAAAATATTTTAAGACCTAAAAGGTACAGCAAAAATAACAGAAAGAAAGCTTCTAATCTAGGAGAACTCCTAGTATTAGGGCAGTTTACAGGCAGAGGATTTTCTCTAGCAGAAAAGGATTGGCTGTAAGTAGAACTTTGGGATGCCAGCTCCAGGCTGGAGATTTCTAGAAATTTGGGTCAAATTTGAAAATCACAAGGCATGCAGTCCATTTCCTTGGACACTTATTTCCTCCAGAGGCTTAGCCTCAATGTACTGGGGAAAAGGCTATGATTTTGGGAGAGACCTCCAGGTCCCACCTGGAGGCTGGCAACCTTACAAAAACAGTAGTATGCACATCTTCCATCCGGGTATTTCTCTGGCTGGGAAGAGGCTGTCTCTGTGAGAGACTGCAATATAAAAAGTTTGGTAATGAAAAACTTTTGAAATTATATCTTTTTAGACCCAAAATCAGAAGATGGGAATTCAAAATAGCTCAAATACCTCAACTGTATTTCCACCCCCCCTAGATGAAGAAGGTGGGGAGGGTTTTAACAGACAAACCAAAATGCCTTCCCTCTTGGATGAAGTTTAGCTTAACAAAAGGCTAAAACAGACACAATGGATTTGGCCAGTACTCTCTTATCTGACCCTGATAAGTTTTTACAAAGAAAGGTGGAGGAGGAAAATAATGAGCTTTCTGCCTGGGTGGGGCTCAAAATTGTAACTCTTTTCCAGTTTCTTTAACTCAAGCTGAATTTGGCTGAGTTTATTTCAAGAGGGTCTGCATGAGATTTGCCAATCAGTACTACATTAGTTGTTGCTGGAGGTTCTCCTTTCTGTACTTTCAAATTTAAATGACAGACTTGCCCATTTGAGGTTAGCTGTCTTGTGTTGCTGTGACCTTTGAGAAGGAGAGGCAACACCTCTTATAAGACAAACACTGAATTTGATCTCTTCTGAGGCTCTGCAAGAAAACTTTCCTAGCCAGCAATCCACTGGAAGATACTGGGACAAAAAGTTCTTTCCAAGAATGATGGCAAACAAAAACTGTGGTTCCTCTTGCCACTGGCTAGTTATAGGTCTATAAGAAAATTAGGCTCTCTCTCAAAGACACTGAGTTGCTTGTATCTTAAGGAGACCTGAGATAAACAAAAATTTAATTTCTCAGGGCAATGCATTTAAAATTCTATTCCTTTGCCTTAGTTACTTATCAATCTTTACTGCTACAGATTTCCATTGAGCAAGAAGGAGAACAATTAGCATTTCCTCCTGATAGCAATAGTGCTGAGCATTTGCAATACTTTGGCCAGCTCTATTTGGGCCAATCTGCAGGCACTCTGTACAAGCTCAGAGGCTATACCATTTAAAATTCATAGAACTGAGGAAATAAATATTTTTTTTTTTTGACTTTATAAGCAAGAGAGAGAAAGATGAACTTGGGAGTTTCACAGATTTTCATTCAGCCAATTTGAAAGTTAAAACAGTTTCTTACATCTTGCTCTGAAAGCTTTGAATCAACAAAAACTAGTTCAGTCTCTCTTTCTCAGGTACTTGATGCTGGCATCTTTAAAGGGTTAAACTGAATATATATATTACATCAAGCTCCCATTACCCTGCAGAGAAAACTAACTCTGCAGGCTGGAACCCTTGCTGGGATTCCAGGAGATCTCCAGGCCTCACCTGGAGAAATGGCCTGGTCTGATTGTAGTCCAAGTCATTGCTTGTATGTTTTCTTATTTAGTCAAGGGAAAAGGTGCCCTTGTTACCTTTAAACCTAAATAAGGCCAGATCTCTCTGTTTTAAGAGACATTCAAGTCTAGGAGTTAGATTTTCCTTTGGGTGGGGGGAGGTTCAGAGACAAAGGAACCTTGCCTGCCCATGTGGGATTACCATTCTCTGAAGTTCCACAGAATTCTGGCTTTCAAATTCCCCCAATGGGATGAGATAAAGACAGTAAATTTCTAGCCAGAAGGGCTGAGACTTGCTCATGTAGGAGTGTCTGGAGCAAGTCCTTGCTAAAATGAATACCTTGTGCCATGATTGTGGAACTCTGCATAGGCTCAGAGACCACATTTCCTTCATGATTCTGGGGTAAGAGAACTGAAATAGGGACTGTTTTCTCATTTTCATGGGGGAAAGAAGTCTGGGGCTGCACAGCTGGGTTTGCCCCGCCATATTTCCTTTTATCCTGCGCTTCCAGAATTTCCAGTCTCCTCTCTGTGGCCCTGCAAGACTCCAGAACATTTTGAAGGAGGCTGGCAGTTTCCTTTTCTTTCCTACCAGCTTCTAACTTTTGTTGAAGTTCCCGATTTTTCTCAGCAAGCTTTTGGATTTCTAAATCTTTTTCCTGAGTAGGATTTGTAAGTTTCCCTACCCTTTCCTTATTAGGGAAATTTTCCAAAGCAGTAGCTTTGGGGAAGCTACCTCCATTTTCTGCAAACCCTGTGGCATTGGGAGCCATGTGCCCTGGTGGCTTCATGGCTTCTGAAAGGGCAGCAAGTAACATATGTGTGGGCTGCTTATCAAACTGCCTCATGTCTGCTCCAGTGGCTCTAAGCTGGGACCAAGCTGCCATTCTGACTTTGTCTCGAGGAGTCCGCCGAGGCCAGGGTTGCCCAGAGGCTGACTGTGTCTGCCTAGGAGCATAAGCCTGCTTGTGAAGGGGAACCTTTGGGGCAAGCTGGGGATGGCAAGAAGAGCTGGAACCAAAGCCAGTGTTTTGGAACTTCCAGTTCTGGCTTTCTTTTCCATGCCCGTCCTGTTCCTGATTATATTGTGCCTGAGTGAGCTGTGTTTCTAAAACAGCAACTTTTTGTTCAGAGACTTGGGCATGCTTTAAAGCATTCTCCAGTCTCCATTTGACCTCATGGAGAGAGTGGGTTAAATTTGCTATCTCCTTCTCATGCGCACTTAATCTAGCTGTGTAGTCTTCATGAACTATTTCCCTTTTTGCATAGTCAGCTTTCATTCTACTCTCTCTTTCCATAAAATTGCCAACTCTGTCAAGATTAGCCTCTAGATCTTTCCAGGTGGTGTTTACCAGGGCTGTTATGCCATAGCACCTCAAGGTGGGTATATTGAGACCTCTGATCACATCGGATATGAAATTTTGATTCTCATAATCTGGTTCCCCATTGTCTTTGGGTAATACTACCTTAGCTGCTTCTGCTAGGAATTTCTTCCTTATTAGATAGCTCACTGGACGCTCATCATGACCTTGTAAGGTCTGATGGTAGAGATCTTTTATATCCTCTCCATCCCAGGTGGCAAATAGTACCTCAGCCATCCATTCTAAGATGGTGGCATTAGACAGGTTCAGGCGATACATTACATTTCTTACTTTGTCTAGTTCAGGGCCTGAGGTGCATAATCTCAGCACATGGTTTAATTCAGTTAAGGAGGCTTCTTTGTAGTGAATTCTAGCGCTGGCCATCCACAACACTGAGGTGTCTATGTTATAGGGGCCAAGGAAGCTGGCAGCCATTTTAATGTCCTCTGCTCCCGAAGATCTGGTTTCCTTCACTACTTTTACAGATTCAGCTCCATTCTGTTTTCTGGCTGTGGTCTTTTTAGTGACCACAGGACGGACTGGGGCTGACCTGCTTTTATTTCCTTCTACCACCTCTTCATCCTCGCTTTCCTCGTCCGAAAAAGCATAAAGGGTGGATGGAGAGACCGTCGCTATAAGAGCGTTTTTACGGTCTAGCTTTTGATGCAGCAAGGCAATCTCCTTTTTACATGCCTCATGATTGGCTGCTTCTCTGTTTTTTCGGATCTTTTCTGTAACAATTTCAACGGCATGTTGCAACTTACTATTTCTGTCTTTTGTTTGTTCCAGCTCTTTGTCCAATGCTTTTAACTGCACTTGGGCCTTTTTCAGAGCGGACATGGTGTCTTGATGCACTAAGTTTAAGGTGTGTTTCTCTGCCTTAATCTCCTCTATGGTTCGACTTGCATGTTGCCAGTCGAGGTCCAAGCAATTGTTTTCCGCCGCCAGTCTGTTTATCTCTGCAGCGTGTCTTCTATGCAATTCTGCCTGTTCTACCTCATGGTTCTGCCGAATTGTATCTATCTCGGCTGCATGGGTCTGGAGTAGGAGTTCCCTGTCGGCGGTATGCTTTTGGGATTCCCGCTCCAGCACCGCCGCATGGCTCTGGAGCATGGATTCCCTTTCAGCAGTTTGCTTCTGGAATTCCCGCTCCAGCACCTCTGCGTGTCTCTTAAGGCTTGCCTCTAATTCTTGTTCCTTTTTTTCTATCTGCACCTCTTGCTGTTCTATTTGCTGGTCCCTTTGGGTAAGCTGTTCCCTGAGTTGTTTAATCAAGGTAGTGCTATCCCGTAGGGCTTCAAACAAACCCCATGTCGCAAAAAGGTCTCTTTTGCCCGAACTTATTGTTTTGTTGCTACAGTTCTCCTCAAATATATCTCTAAAGGACTGAAGGGGATCAGAGCCTTGGTTAAAGATTCCCTTGTTCCAGGGGTTGTCCCCTTTCTTTATTAACCATTTCTCCAACTTGGGGAGTTCTCCCTTTTTGGCAAAGATTTCCATAGCTTACAATTTAGTTCCTCTCAAAGTTCTAACTTTACTTGCAGGGCTGGTTTTCCTGCACTGTTAGGTGCCTAACCACAGGCCACCAAAATTAACTGATGCAGGAGCCTTCCCTGGCACTTTTCCTGCTTATTGGGGAGCAAAGAACTTGCAGGACACCTCTGTGTGCCTCACAAGTAAAGGAGGGAGTTGCAGGACCTTCCTTAGTTCTCTGCAACACTAACAAATGTTTGTGGCATGGGCTTATGGCCTTCCACACATTGTTGAGCTCCTCAGGAGGGGCTTTTCTCTAGCCTCTGCCTCCAAACCATCAAAAGTCTGAGTTCACCAAAAGGTTTTAAAAGTCTCAGAGCCTGAACTTTTCCTCAGTTGGCCCTAAGCAAAAGGGAAATTTTTCGGCTGAGAAGAGTTCCTACCTCCCCAGACCCGGGACAAATTTTTAACCCCCAGGGAGAGCTTCTTGCTCCTTCCACTAAATTCTCTTAAAGGCACAGCCAAGTGTAAGAACTAGCAGCATATTTCCAGATGCTTCCTGGCTCCTATGTGCTATTTTACACCTGGGCTGGCAACTTTACTTATGTTCCCTTTTTTTGTTTTGCCTACTGCCAATCTCTGATTGCGCTTCGGCTTGGGTTTAGGGGGCAGTGAGCCAATCCTATGATTGCGTCTCGGCCAGAAAAGGGAGCCACGAGCCGACCCAACTATCGCGTCTTCGGGCAAAAGGGAGCCACGAGCCGACCCAACGGTCGCGTCTTCGGGCAAAAGGGAGCCACGAGCCGACCCAACGGTCGCGTCTTCGGGCAAAAGGGAGCCACGAGCCGACCCAACGGTCGCGTCTTCGGGCAGAAGGGAGCCACGAGCCGACCCAACGGTCGCGTCTTCGGGCAGAAGGGAGCCACGAGCCGACCCAACGGTCGCGTCTTCGGGCAGAAGGGAGCCACGAGCCGACCCAACGGTCGCGTCTTCGGGCAGAAAAGGGAGCCACGAGCCGACCCAACGATCGCGTCTTCGGGCAAACAAAATAAAAAGTTGCCCAGCAGTCAGATTGCAGCGGTCCTACGACCCGCCTGCCCTCCTGACTGTCGGGTGCCTTAGACTAGCCTTGGCCTAGACTCGTGTAAGGACTTGGGTGTGTGTGTGCAAGTGTCTGAGTGTGTATGTAGTGTGTGTGCATGTGTGCACTAAGCTCTAAAGAAAAGGGAGAAGGGAAGGGCGCTCTTTCCAGGTCTTAAACAATCCTAGCCTGTCCTGACATTCCCTCCCACGATAGACGCGTTTAGAAAGGCCTCGGGACGGCGGCCAGGCTTCACGGGACTTCCCCCTTGCATTCGATCGGGCTCAGTCCTCTTGCGAGGTGTCTGGCCTCCTCGGGGCGGCTGAGAAGTCCAACGCTGAATGATAGAAATGGGAGTAGCCCAACCCACAATTATAGATGCTCGCTAGAGCCGTTCACACAGAACTCATTCACTCAATCACTCATGCAATAGCCTCCCTAGCAAGACTGTTTGAACGGTGCAACCCTACGTCTGTCTGTATGAAGACACGCGTGTCGACTCGCGTGTGTTCCTACAAACAGGATAATGCCAACGCTTTCTCCACCAATTTCTGTTAGGGAAACTGCTCTCAAAATGAGATTGGGGAATTAGATTGAGAGACAGCTAACCCTAAAAAGGAATCTTTGTTATCAATTGTATACCAGGCTCAACCGTTCAGAGAGTCAATGCTCAATAAGAGACTCTAATTTAGTAAAAATCAATTGTAATTTATTTAGAATAATATTTCTTTCATACAAGGTAAAAATACAAAACACTCACACATTCACACAGGTCTAGGGAATATAGATAGATCAATAGGGGAACATATATGGATAAACAGACAGGGTAATATTTACCATCGTAGTCTTCCAGGAAGGTTTCCAATGGCGACTTAAGAGGACAGGGGAAATGGACCCAACACTGTGGCCAGAATTGGGGATGGATCTAGACAGCGGGTAATAGGGGTTGCTGAATAGAAAGCACACATGAGTGGAGTTGGGTCAGAGGTTAAATAGGCTTCCTCAGACCCTTGGGACTGGGAGGTCCAAGGGAGGAGAGATGGGAGGTTCAAGAAGGCTGGACATTCCTTACTGACACCTAATTGGATGCCTGCTTTGGCCAATGAACTTCACCTTAGTCCAGTGAACCTGGAAATTTCCAAGCTGCAATTTTGCCTGGGTTGGCCCCAGGGTACTTAGACTGGAGTGAGAATGGGAATGGCTGGGTACTTAAGTTTAAATGGGATTAACTAGGAGGGTGACAATAGGGAATAAAATACATGGCCTAGGTACCACCCGGTGTAGACAAAAGACTTGATGAAGACAGGAGATGTCCTTCCTCTTTTCTCATCTTCTGCTGGGCAAGAGTAATTGTTCTGGTATTGCTGAGCAATTAGGATCAACAGTTGAGCTATTAATCCATTCATGAGTTAATGGGTTGCTTGCAGGCTAGGGTGTGTACGTGTGACTTTCCCACTAAGGAGGAATGGAGTCTCTAGCCTGGCAGGGTGTGCTTGGACAAGCTTGATTGCCTTATGCAAAAGCTGAAGCAGATGCTTGAGATGGAATCAGGAAAGCAAGATGGATTCTGCTTGTTGTTAGCTTTAGGTCCATGGAGCCAGGCTGGAAACATGGTGGCCTGGCTTCTTCCACTGCAGTGGCCAAGAGCAGCTGGAGCATGTCTGTAGTTCTGGCTAACACTCTTCAGAGACGTAGAATGCAAAGCTGAGGCTTATGGTATCCACATAAGCCAGAAACTGCAAGCAAAGTCCACTTCTTAGAGCAGAGGTGTGAGAGTCAAATCTCCAGGCACCCTGGCAACCATGCTGGTGATCATGATGTTCACATGTATGAAAAGTAGGGGGCTTTTCCTCACAGAACTTCTATATCCTTTTTTAATTCCTTCTTACATTCACTTACAGATTCCTTAATCACCTTCACCAGTCTTGCCTCCATGGTATCCATTTGTTCTTTTTTTCAGATTTTTTAACTTCTTCTAGTGTTTTGGCTCTTGTCTGGATCTGTTTCCCTAGCTTTTGAGCTGACATTACTGCCTTCCCATTATAAATATAGGCACCAAAGTTGATGTCACCAAAGTTCTTTAAAACTGTACAGTCTTATAGATCAGGTCATGCCCTTTCAGGCAAGCCCAAAATCGCCATCCTCCTAAGCTCCAAAGCCCAGATATTAATTTTTAAAACATTGTACTTTCCAAATAATGGCTGCCAATGTTTCTCTATGATTGTGATCCTAGAGAGGCTTAGGAGGCTTCTCTTAATGGCCACTTCCCTTTCTTGCCACAAAGCCTCATGATATTTCTATGATGTCACTTCCTGTGACATCTTGTTGTTCTGCAGTCCTCTTTTAGTTCAGAGGGGGTAGCTGACCACAGGTATGCATAACAATTTCAATTTCCCCCCTTTTTAGCCATTACTTTAATTTTCTCAGTTCCAATTTTTCCCCTCCTCCTTCTTTGTTTTAATGTCTTATATTAGTATCCAACCTTTTATTTTTCTTCCATATAAATCTTAATTTAATCCCGGAGCAGTAGATAAAGATCTTGTACCTTTTAACGATGTGATCCTTCAAAAGCACTGTTCAAACTCCCTTAGAAGTTAATTAGTCCCAAAGAAGCTTTGGCTTATGATGAATTTAAGTCGATTTAATGACTCCAGATATCCTCTGTAGACGTTAGAATAAGATTCTTCTCCAGAGACTCTTCAAAGCCAAAAAGAAACCCCACTGGGATTCCTCATTAACCAAAGTAAATCTCCTCAGAATTTAATAAGCATGTCTTAGCCACCTTCTTATCTAGAAGATGTTGACAGCAGGCATTAAAAACACCTTCTCTGTCCAGAACAGAGGGTCTGGTCTGCTCCTCGCTGAGAAGTACGTCAATCCTCCATGAATCCAAAACCGTAAGCCATCTCTCTCTTTATTGTTGTTGTTGTTGTTCAGTTGCACAGTTGAATCTGACTCTTTGTGACCCCATGGACCAAGTCACACCAGGCACTCCTGTCTTCCACCATCCTCTGAAGTCTGCTCAAATTCGTGTTTGTTACATCAGTAACGCTGTCCAGCCATCTCCTCTTTTGCCATCCCCTTCTTCTTTTGCCTTCTGTTTTCTCTTTTTATTATTTCCCCCCCAATCTGTCCCTGACTGTTCCACAGCATTTTAGACAACCTGTTTATGACCCTCACCAGTGTTTTCATTGTCATTTCTATTGTCAGCACTTTTCCACTTGATTTTCATATCTGCTGATATATACCTTGTGTCAAATGTGACATAATGAGTGATTAAAGCCTTTTTGTAAAAGGGGAGACAAAGAAAGCCGCAGCTGACTTCTAAGTGCTTTCCTGTAACCCCAACTTCCCCCCCCTTCAAATTGTGGAGTATGAATTAGAGGTCTTGCCTACACACAATTAAGGAGCCCTAGGCATGTAGTTTGCTGTGTATTATCAGATCATTGAACAAACTTTGAGTCACCTTTAAGACCAACAAAGTTTCATTACGTAAGAAGTTAAGTAAGAATTCACTGCCACAGGAGGTGGCGGCGGCTACAAGCATAGACAGCTTCAAGAGAGGATTGGATAAGTATATGCAGCAGAGGTCCATCTGTGGCTGTTAGCCATAGCGTACTGTTGGAACTCTCTGTCTGGGGCAGTGACACTCTGTATTCATTTGGTAATGGGGTTTTTTTTGGCCCCTTGGGGTTTCTTCAGTGAGTCCCAGTTTGGTGTAGTGGTTAAGTGTGTGGACTCTTATCTGGGAGAACCGGGTTTGATTCCCCACTCCTCCACTTACACCTGCTGGAATGGCCTTGGGATAGCCATAGCTCTGGCAGAGGTTGTCCTTGAAAGGGTAGCCGCTGTGAGAGTCCTCTCAGCCCCACCCACCTCACAGGGTGTCTGTTGTGGGGGGAGAAGATATAGGAGATTGTAAGCCGCTCTGAAACTGATTCAGAGAGAAGGGCGGGGTATAAATCTGCAATTCTCCTCCTCCTCCTCCTTCTGTTACTTTAAAAGGCCCTAGCACCACCGGCCTCTGTCATTATTGTATTGTTTATTATGTGTTGTACACAATCCTTAAAATATATTTTCGCAAACTGAAAGATGGTGTATTACTTGGTGGCTTTGATCAGTCTTCTAATTACACCAAGTGCCCTTCAAGCAGCTCATTTTTCTCCAGGGGAGCTGATCTCTGCCAGCTGGAAATCAGTTGCAATCGAGGGAGATCTCCAGGCCTCACCTGGAGGCTGGCAACCCTGAAATGGACAGACTAGGGAATGCCTCTTTGCAAGATCTTTGGCTCAATCACTGGAGTTAGTTTTGGTATGGTGGGGGCTACTCTCTGGGGAAACATCCATGTAGAGGCACATTTCTCTTAATGGGGTGATTTGTTAACTGAGTCACTTAGCGGGGCCGCCGCAGGCTATTCCAGCCTTTGAATTTTAACACCTGATCTGCCTTTCCCCAGACACAGCAAAGAAATCATTCCTAATTTCTTGCACCCCTGCAAGTCTATTCGCGTAGCTCTCCTGGATCACCCCTTAACAAGCGCAACCTTTGGGCCGCATGCAAATCCCATGAGTCATGCTGAGCCTGCGAGCACTTGCCCGCCTAAGCCGCACTTCAGGGTGGTGAAGTCATCGAGACAGAAATAGAGCCCTTTGCTTGGAAAACCTGTCCGTTCCCCTGAAGGAGATGGGTGGGGTCCCGCCCTGTATATCGCCCTTTGCATTTCTTTCAAACATCGCCTTGTTCTGCGGTGCCGTATTCCCTGAAATGGCAGCCCCCCCCCGAAAACAATGAGAGCAAAGGCCCTTTGCCAAGCAAGATACACAAAACTAAAGATACACACTGCGACCGACTCTGAAAGCTTTTGAATGGACCCAACGGCCGAGAGTCAGAGAAGGAACCAAATCCAGCAACCGATAGCCATAGCGTCACTGTTTGTCATGTCAATAGTTCAATGGGAAGCTGGCCTGTTTAACCATTCTGTGCAGACAGGAGTGGCCCCGGAACAAACAAAGCTGAGAGTCCCTGGAAGGCTATAAGGCCAGGGCAGCAGGAGTCTTTCAGCTTAGCAGTGCAAACAGAGGGGATGAGCTCACCCCTGGTTTTTCCCGGAAAGCTGGCAGCAATGTGGGGAAAGGCAATTGAATCAATTTAAGCTTCTACCATAGAGTTTTTAGAAGCGGCCCCGTGGCGCAGAGTGGTAAAACAGCAGTACTGCAGTACTGTGGGTCTGAACTCTCTGCTCACAACCTGACTTTGATCCCAGCGAAAGCTGGGTTCAGGTAGCCGACTCAAGGTTGACTCAGCCTTCCATCCTTCCAAGGTCGGTCAAATGAGGATCCAGCTTGCTGGGGGGAAAGTGTAAATGACTGGAGAAGGCAATGGCAAACCTCCCCGTAAAAAGTCTGCTGTGAAAATGTTGTGATGCGACATCACCCAAGAGTCGGAAATGACTAGTGCTTGCACAGGGGACCATTTCTTTTCCTTTTCCATGGAGTTTTTGTTCCAAAAACCAGACTGTTGCTCCCGATGCCCAGGGCTGGCTCTAGAGTATCTGGCACCCTAGGCAAGCCTAACTTCTGGCACTCCTTCCCCCTCCACTGATCACAAGGGCTTTTTTTGTAGTCAGGAACTCCTTTGCATATTAGGCTACGCCCTCCTGATGTAGCCAATCCTCCAAGAGTTTACAGGGCTCTTCTTACAGGGCCAGTTTGGTGTAGTGGTGAAGTGTGCGGACTCTTATCTGGGAGAATTGGGTTTGATCCCCCACTCCTCCACTTGCACCTGCTGGAATGGCCTCGGGTCAGCCATAGCACTGGCAGAGGTTGTCCTTGAAAGGGCAGCTGCTGGGAGAGTCCTCTCAGCCCCACCCGCCTCACAGGGACCTTTTTCACACAGTTTAAGTATTCCGATATGGAAGCTGGTCAGTTACTGAACAGTAACGGGTTTCTGCTGGCATTTCAGACAGACCTGACTCAGTAACTGGCTGCTACCGGAATACTGTCACCTTTTCACACAGTCCCGCGGCTGTCCCGGTAGTGAGGCATGCCTGAGTCGTTACTAACAAAGAGCAGCTTCTTCCAGTTTTCAACACCTCCTTCCAGGTTGAAATCGGTATGGGGCGCTGTGTGAAATGTCCAGTATCTAATCCGGGAGCAGTTTTCGCGCCCTTTTTCGCCCGATCTCCGGCTTTTTTTTTTTTGGAACCTCTTTTAAGATCGCGATAGCGCTATAGCAACGTCTCACAATAGCACCACCATAGGGATAGCTAGACTCCATTGAGATGCCAGAAATCGCCACCGCTGAAACTTGGTAACAGGTGCCCCATTGGATACACCGTTCAAGCGGGAGATCAGGGCACCAGGGATTGGTCTGTCACCTGTTGCTATCACTTCCATGCCCACACAGGAGTCAGGGGAATGTGATTGGTTTGTAGATGACTCTGAGGCACATTTTTTTTTGGGGGGGGAGCTGTTGCCACCTGGAGCGGGGTTGCCCATAGGGCAGCAAGTTTCGGCGGGAGAACAGACCAACAGTGATTGGTGAGACAGATGTTGCTAACTCAGCCTGATGTGCACCCATCCATGCCCACAGGCTATTGGCTGGACAGTGACCTGTGCCAAGCTGCAGCAGGTATAAATGTCGGGGGTGGGGGAGACACAGATTTCTGTGGGTTGTAGTTGGTGAGCTGGATTGTCTGGTTTAATAGGTGGGTGAGTGGTTTGTCAGGAATTGTGAGGAGGATGAGTGGGTCAAGAGGTGCAGCTTGGAGTGAGCAGGAGATTCTGGATCTCCTAGCAGCATGGGGAGATGATGGAATCCAAGAAGCTCTGCAGACATCCCATAGGAATTATGCTTGCTATCAAAAAGTCTCAGCTGAGATGGCCAAACGTGGCCATGACAGGACAGCAGAGCAATGTAGGAGTAAAACCAAAAGTCTGAGAGCAGAATACAGGCGGGTGATTGCACATAATTCCAATCCCGGAAATACAAATGTCACATGCCCCTTTTATAAGGAGCTTCATAGAATACTGAAGGGGGAAGGAAGCGTCAAGTCAAGAAGGCTGTCTGCCATCACCTTTCTGGGTGATCTGCCATCAGACCATGGCAGGGCTGTGGGCATGGATGGGTGCACATCAGGCTGAGTTAGCAACATCTGTCTCAACAATCACTGTTTGTCTGTTCTCCCGCCGAAACCTGCTGCCCTATGGGCAACCCCTCTCCAGGTGGCAACAGCCCCCCCCCCCCAAAAAAAAAATGTGCCTCAGAGTCACTTACAAACCAATCATATTCCCCTGACTCCAGTGTGGGCATGGAAGTGATAGCAAGAGGTGACAGACCAGTGCCTGGTGCCCTGATCTCCCGCTTGAACTGTGTATCCGATGGGGCACCTGTTACCAAGTTTCAGCGGTGGCGCTCTCTGGCATCTCAATGGAGCCCAGCTATCCCTATGGTGGTGCTGTTGTGAGATGTTGCTATAGCGCTATAGTGATCTTAAAAGATGTCCCCCCCCCAAAAAAAAGCCAGAGATCGCGCGCTGGTGGGCAAAAAAGGGTGCGAAAACGGCTGGTGCTAGTGGAAGCGAGATAAAAGTGGAACAGTGTGAAATAGCTCACTTCAATCATGGAACCCTACTGGGGAAAAACCCATGTTTCTGAAAACTCCCATCCCTGTCTCGGATTACTGCAAGGCAGCACAATACCGATTCCCTTCCGGTTTCTACTGGTAAGTGTGAAAAGGACCCAGGGTGTCTGTGGTAAGGGAGGAAGATAAAGGAAATTATGAGCTGCTCTGAGACTCTGAAATTCGAAGTGGAGGGCAAGATACAAATCCAATATAATCATCATCATCTTTTTCTTCTTCTTCTCCTCCTCCTCCTGCTTCTACTGTAAGCTCTTGGAGGATTGGCTACATCAGGGGGGTGTGGCCTAAAATGCAAAGGAGTTCCTGTTGCAAAAGAAGCCCTGCTGATAGCCACATGAGGGGCACCCGATTTGGCACCCCCAGAAGGCCGGCGCCCTAGGGAGTCACCTAGTTTGCTTAGTGGCAGGGACAGCCCTGCCGATGTCCCCAAAATGCCTATGACACTTCCGGGTCATGGCACGTTGGTGAAATGGCCCATTGCTGAAATGCTGGGCAGCCCTCCTTTTGTGGGGAGGTAATTCCCAGTGGAGAGGTGGAGCCTGGCAGTGGGAGACCCCTGCCCCCATCGGGTGCTCTGGCATCCCTAGGTATGGTACAGCAACTTCCCCTCCCCCCCTGAGCTAAAGCTAGGCCATAGCTCTGCCACGAACGAAAGCAAAAGCCCATGAAAGGACAAAAAGGGGGAAGGACGTTCAGCTTTGATCTCTCCCCTTCCCTAGGTTTGCCGCAGTAAAAGTATATGTATGAACGCTCTGCCCAAGCGCCTCACAATTCCTTCTTTGAGCCGGATCAAAGAAGGGTTTCCTTTGATCCTGTTCAAAGGGGGAAAGGCCCAGTGAGGCCCATGAAACGTGTCTGGATTGGACATGAAGTGAGGTGGATGCTCCCAAGAACAGAAGAAGAAGACCACAGATTTATACCCTTCTCTCTGAATCAGAGACTCAGAGCGGCTTACAATCTCCTATACCAAACTGTGGGTGTTAGCGTGGTATTCAGGAGGATATTCATTGGATTCCACAGCACCGGGGCTTTTTTTGTAGCAGGAACTCCTTTGCATATTAGGCCAAACACCCCTGATGTAGCCAATCCTCCAACAGCTTACAGGGCTGTTAGTACAGAGTCTACTGTAAGCTCCAGGAGGATTGGCTACATCAGGGGCTGTGGCCTAATATGCAATGGTGGGATTCTAGCAGGAGCTCCTTTGCTGTAGCCAATCCTCCAAGAGCTTATAAAAAGCCTTGTAAGCTCTTGGAGGATTGGTTACATCAGGGGTGTGTGGTCTAATATGCAAAGGAGCTCCAGCTGGAATTCCACCTCTGCTATTATGCAAAGGAGTTCCTGCTACAAAAAAGGCCCTGCACAGCACTGGTTAGTAACTGTACATACATAAGGCTTCCTTATCCTGGACTAAAGCATTGAGCCATCAAGGTCAATATTGTCAGATCTGAATGGCAGTGGCTCTCCAGGGTCTCAGGTGAAGGTCCTTCTCACCACCTCCTGCCTGGTTCTTTTTAAATGGCAATGCCAGGAATTGAAACTGGGACCTTCTGCATGCCAGGCAGATGCTCTTATCACTGAGCCACGGCAGGGCGATAGACAGGATTTTAAAAGTTGGGGAGCTTTTTACAAAGTCAGGGGGCACCCTTTCCCATCCACTGGAGGGCTTGCCGCTTCTCAGAAGCTTTCTGGAGTTGGGGCAAAAGCTGGAGGCTCTGAAAGTGGTAAAGTCGAGGCAGCCAGCCCTAACGCTTTGGAATCAAGATAGGATTGCCAAGTCCAATTCAAGAAATATCTGGGGACTTTGGGGGTGGAGCCAGGAGACTTTGGGGGTGGAGCCAGGAGCAAGGTTGTGGCAAGCATCATTGAACTCCAAAGAGAGTTCTGGCCATCATTTAAAGGGACCACACACCCTCTATTGGAAATAACGAAAGATAGGGGCACCTTTTGGGGGGCTCAGAGAATTGGACCCCCTGTTCCAATCCTTTTGAAACTTGGGAGGTATTTTGAGGAGAGGCACCGGATCCTATGCTAAAAATTTGGTGCCTCTACCTCAAAAAACAGCCCCCTCCAGATCCCCAGACACCCGTGGATCAATTCTCCATCATCCCCCATGGGAATTGGTCTCCTTAGGGAATAAGAGAGTGCCCAGCAGACATTTCCTCCCCCTCCCGCTTCCTGATGACCCAAAGCAGGGGGAGGGCCTCCAAACCGGGGGATCCCCTGCCCCCACCTGGGGATTGGCAACCCTAAATCAAGAAGGGACTGCAACTTGAGTGCAAGCAGGGGGGGGGGTTCCTTTCACCTCCCTCTCCCCCACCCTGGGGCTTTGCAACCAGCATCTCCATCCATCCTCCCCTCCCCAGCCCGTTCCACATGGCTTCCCCCACCTCCCGCTCCTCTCCCTCCCTCCTCTCCACCTGTTGCTTTTGCTGGCCGCTGCACACAGGACAACCTGAAGTCTCCAAAGCACTTTCCAGGGCAGCCCTATGTAGAGGGAATTGCAATAGTCTGTTCTGGAGATGACTGCGGAGTGACTCACTGTGGCCAGGTCCAGCTGGGACAGATCGGGGCCAGCTGGCAAGCCCGGTGTAGATAGAAAAAGGCCCGCACTGGTCAGGTCTTCCATTCAGTCCCATAAACCTCTTCTTGGTGGGTATTTTCATCGGAGTGGAACGTTTACAATTGATTCTGCCTCTTAGGGCCAAACATTTTTTTTTTTTTTAAAGCAATATCAAGGTAATCAATCAAGACCAGAAGTCAAGCGCTGTGTTTTTTCACCTCAGGACTGTGTGTCCTCTTTTAAATAAACTCTTTGAGATAAAGTTCTTTTCCATGGGCTCATACTGTGCAGCTGAAAGCTTTTCTGGGCCAAGAGGGTGTTGAGAGACGGCATGTGGTAGAAGACAAGGAATGGCTGAGAGCATCCAGTCTTGACTTAGGAGCTATAAATTTGAGACTTTTGGAGAGCTGGCCTGCTACTGAGACTGTGGGACCGAGGCAGTGCTAATATTTTATCCGTCCTGTTTTCCCCTCGTCCACTTAAGGCAAGGAAAAGCTGTGATCCCGAGACCAGGACATCCCGAGGTCATCTCTCCTCTCAGCCACAACTGAGGCTCATAGCTTCAAGTCAGGCTGAAACCTCCTAGGGTTGCCGAACATTCCCGCGTCCCTCAGCCTTTCCTCATAGGGCTTGGTCTCCAAAATATATCTGATATTCATTTCTGCATTCTTTGGCCTGCAATGTGTACACTGTTACGGTTAGCTAATGCCCTGGCGAGTCTGAAGAATGTGGGAAAGAGGGTGAGTCCTTTCTCTACCCTCAGTGCCCCCCATCACCAATGCCCCCAAGGAAGCCAGGCTAAACAGGTAGAGTCCTTCACCTGGTTTCTGAGCACCAGTTTGGTGTAGCGGTTAAGTGCGCAGACTCTTATCTGGGAGAACCGGGTTTGATTCCCCACTCCTCAGCTGTTGGAATGGTCTCGGGTCAGCCATAGCTCTTGCAGACGTCATCCTTGAAAGGACAGCTGCTGTGAGAGCCCTCTCAGCTCCACCTACCTCACAGGGTGTGTGTGTGTGTGGGGGGGGGAAGGTAAAGGAGAACGTGACTGCTCTGAGACTCTGAGATTTAGAGTATAAGGCGGGATATAAATCCAATATCTCCTCCTGTCCCTTGCTTCATGCTAGAGTATGATAGGATATTGGCATCCAGGGATGGAATTCTGGGAAATAGTTTTTCCCAGACTCAGCGCAAGCAGAAATTGCCCATCCTACCTTGTCCCTTCGAACCGATCTATTTCCCCAGGAAGCCAGTTCATGCATTCAGTTGGTGAGGACCCACAACGATCTATCAAGCGATGCATCTCCATGTGCGGAGCATGTGAGAGACTGTAAACGGGAGGATGTCGCTGTCTCTTAATTTGCTGGCATAGATTTTCAAAGGGAAACCGCAGAGCCCATCAAAGAACTCGCTTCCCTGGCCACCCACCATATTTCAGACGAGCCTTCGCATTTCCAAATTGTAATAATAGTAAGCACACATTGTTCCAAGGAGGTAACCAGAAAAACCCTCCACGCCTTTCCTACGAGGTTCTCCCTCACTTTGACAGACGCAGGCAGCCAAGAAAGTAGCACTATCCGTTGTGAAGAAGGGCTTCAGAAACCGACTCCCCAAAATTAATTACTTAATCATTGGATTTATATCCCTCCCTCCCCACGTGGTGGGTTCAGGGCAAGCCCCCCAGCGATCAAGCAGCCGTACCAAAAATATAACTCAACGGATAATATAACTCAACGGATTAGAGTTTAAAATCAAAATAGCACTCTACTGTCTCCGGTGCTCACCAATGCCTTCTGCTGGCATAGGGCATATAATACTAATAACAGGACCCATTCAGCAGATGCCAGTTTGGTGTAGTGGTTAAGTGGGCGGACTCATTATCCGGGAGAACTGGGTTCGATACCCCACTCCTCCACATGCAACTGCTGGAGTGACTGTGGGTCAGTCATAACTCTGTCAGAGCTGTTTCCCTCAAGAGCAGTTTCCATCAGAGCTCTCTCAGCCCCCACCTACCTCACAGGCAGTGTTCCTTCTAAGCTGAGTTAGTGTGAGCTAGCTCACAGATTTTTAGCCTCCAGCTCACAGCTTTTTGTCTTAGCTCAGGAAGGATGACCCAAGAGCACACTAATCCATGCAGCAGCTCACAGCTTTTAAGGCCAGTAGCCCACAACTTTTAAGGCCAGTAGCTCACAACTGACAACTTTAATGTCAGTAGCTCACAAAGCAGAATTTTTGCTCACAAGACTCTGCAGCTTAGAGGGAACATTGCTCACAGGGTGTCCATTGTGGGGAGGGGAAGAGAAAGGAGATTGTCAGCCATTAGGGTTGCCAAGTCCAATTTAAGAAATATCTGGGGACTTTGGGGGTGGAGCCAGGAGACTTTGGGGATGGAGCCAGGAGACATTAGGGGTGGAGCCAAAATATAGGCTGTGACAAGCATACATGACTGCAAAGGGAGTTCAGGCCATCACATTTAAAGGGACGGCACACCTTTTCAATGCCTTCCTTCCATAGGAAATAATGAAGGATAGGGGCACCTTCTTTTGGGGCTCACAGAATTGGAGACCCTGGTCCAATCTTTTTGAAACTTGGGGGGGTTGTTTGGGGAGAGGCACTACACGCTATACTGAAAATTTGGTGCCTCTACCCCAAAAAACAGCCCCCCCCAGAGCCCCAGATACCCACGGATCAATTCTCCATGATTTTCTATGGGAATAAATCTCCATAGGGAATAACAGAGTTCCCAGCAGACATTTCCCTCCCCTCCCCCCCCCTGTTTTCTGACGACCCTGAAGCGGGGGGAGGGCCTCCAAACCGGGCGATCCCCTGCCCCCACCTGGGGATTGGCAACCCTATCAGCCATTCTGAGACTCCTTTGGGTAGGGACGGACAGGGTATAAATCCAGTCTCTTTCTTCTTCTTCTTTAAGGACAGTGAACCTGGGCAGTGTGGGCATGGAAGGCCTGGCAGAAGAGCTCTATCTTGCAGGCCCTTCGAAATTACACTCGATCCCACACAGCCCTGATCAGGCTGGGGCCGGGATGGAACATAAGAACATGAGAGAAACCATGCTGGATCAAGCCAATGGCTCATCCGGTCCAACACTCTGTGTCACACAGTAGCCAATCCTCCAAGAGATCACCAGGCTCTTGTTTGTAAGCTCTTGGAGGATTGGCTACAACAGGGGTGTGTGGTCTAATATGCAAAGGAGCTCCTACTAGAATCCCACCCCTGGGCATGAAAGGATGCCTGGGAAGGAACACCATACACAGCAAAGTGCATGGCCCCAATCTTGGGTATTCAGCTGCAAAATGGTGGGTATTTTTAGGGCATGGTGGTGGAAAGTACTGTCAAATCACAGCTGGCTTTGGCAATCCCGTAGGGGTTTTCAAGGCATGAGATGGTCAGAGGTAGTTAACTGTTGCCTGCCTCTGCATAGCATCCCGGGACTTCCTTGGTGGTCTCCAGGGCTTTTTTTTTTTTTTTAAGCAGGAATGCAGTTCCGGCTGGCTGGGCATCAGGGGTGTGGCCTGATATGCAGATGAGGGCCTGCTGGGCTTTTCCTACAAAAAGCCCTGTGTAAAACAATGGTGATGTTAGGGTGTGTGTGTGTGGCCTAATATGCAAATGAGTTCCTGCTGGGCTGGTTCTTTAAATGAAACTAAGTCCTCAGGGCCAGATGAATTGCATCCAAGGGTTCTAAAAGAGCTTGCGGATGTAATTTCTGAGCCTCTGGCTATTATTTTTTCGAATTCTTGGAGAACAGGAGAGGTGCCGGAAGACTGGAGGCGGGCGAATGTTGTCCTCATTTTCAAGAAGGGGAAAAAAGGTGATCCAGGTAACTACCGACCCATCAGCTGGTCTCCCATCCAAGTCCTAACCAGGTCTGAACCTGCCTAGTTTCTGAGATGTGACAAGGCTGGGCTAGCCTGCCCAGCCAGGTCAGGATTTAGTAGAATATTTTTAAGAAGAAGAAGACTGCAGATTTATACCCCGCCCTTCTCTCTGAATCAGAGACTGAGAGCGGCTTACAATCTCCTATGTCTTCTCCCCCCTGTGAGGTGGGTGGGGCTGAAAGGGCTCTCACAGCAGCTGCCCTTTTGATTCCTACTTTTCCTCAGTCTTCTCTTCTGAGGGAAACGGTGCTCAACATGGCAAAAACAGAACATATAAGGAAGGCATGAAGTTCCAACCTAGAACATATATATATATATATATATATATATATATATATATATATATATATATATATATATATATATATATATATATATATATATATATATATATATATATATATATATAAACATATGAAGCTGCCTTATACTGAATCAGACCCTCGGTCCATCAAAGTCACTATTGTCTTCTCAGACTGGCAGCGGCTCTCCAGGGTCTCAAGCTGAGGTTTTTCATGCCTATTTGCCTGGACCCTTTTTTGGAGATGCCAGGGATTGAACCTGGGACCTTCTGCTTACCAAGCAGATGCTCTACCACTGAGCCACCGTCCCTCCCCTAGGATCAGCATAGGGGTAGTACATAAACACCTAGTTTCTTTAAATGAAACTAAGTCCTCAGGGCCAGATGAATTGCATCCAAAGGTTCTAAAAGAGCTTGCAGATGTAATTTCTGAGCCTCTGGCTATTATTTTTGAGAATTCTTGGAGAACAGGAGAGGTGTCGGAAGACTGGAGGCAGGCGAATGTTGTCCCCACCTTCAAGAAGGGGAAAAAAGGTGATCCGGGTAACTACCGACTCATCAGCTTGACGTCTATACCTGGAAAAGTTTTAGAACAAATCATCAAACAGTCGGTCCTGGAACATTTAGAAAGAATGGATGTGATTACTAAGAGCCAGCATGGTTTTCTCAAGAACAAGTCATGTCAGACTAACCTGATCTCTTCTTTTGAGAAACTGACTACCTTGCTAGATCAGGGGAATGCTGTAGACATCGTTTATCTTGATTTCAGTTAGACTTTTGATAAAGTTCCACATACTATCCTTGTTGACAAAATGGTAAAATGTGGTTTGGATCCTGTTACCATTTGGTGGATCTGTAACTGGTTCACAGATCACACCCAAAGAGTGCTTGTGAATAATTCCTCATCGTTTTGGAGAGGAGTGACAAGTGGATTACCTCAAGGATCTGTCCTGGGACCTGTTTTGTTCAACAGCTTTATCAATGATTTGGATGAAGGAATAGAGGGAATGCTTATTAAATTTGCAGATGATACTAAATTGGGAGGGGTTGCAAACACAGAAGAAGACAGAAACAGGATACAGGATGACCGTGACAGGCTAGAAAACTGGGCTAAATTCAATAAAATGAATTTTAACAGGGATAAATGTAAAGTTCTGCATTTAGGTAGGAAAAATCCAATACATGGTTATAAGATGGGGGAGACTTGTCTTAGCAGTAGTATGTGTGAAAAGGATCTAGGGGTCTTAGTGGATCATACGCTGAACATGAGTCAACAGTGTGATGCGGTGGCTATAAAGGCAAATGCAATTTTGGGCTGTATAGTGTCCAGATCACGTGATGTGATGATATTGCTTTACTCTGCTCTGGTAAGACCTCACCTGGAGTATTGTGTTCAGTTTTGGGCAGCACATTTTAAGAAGTGTATAGGCAAGCTGGAACGGGTCCAGAGGAGGGCGACAAAGATGGCGAGGGGTCTGGAGACCAAGTCCTATGAGGAAAGGTTGAAGGAGCTGGGGATGTTTAGCCTGGAGAGGAGGCGGCTGAGAGGTGATATGATCACCATCTTCAAGTACTTGAAGGGCTGTCATATAGAGGATGGTGTGGAATTGTTTTCTGTGCCCCGGAAGGTAGCACCAGAACCAACGGGTTGAAATGAAATCAAAAGAGTTTCCAACTCAACATTAGGAAGAACTTCCTGACCGTTAGAGCGATTCCTCAGGGGAACAGGCTTCCTCGGGAGGTGGTGGGCTCTCCTTCCTTGGAGGTTTTTAAACAGAGGCTAGATGGCCATCTGACAGCAATGAAGATCCTGTGAATTTAGGGGGAAGTGTTTGTGAGTTTCCTGCATTGTGTAGGGGGTTGGACTAGATGACCCTAGAGGTCCCTTCCAACTCTATAATTCTATGACTTTATGACAACTCCTGCCAGAGCTATGGGTCGACTCAAGGCCATTCCTGCCAGAGCTAAGGGTCAACTCAAGGCCATTCCAGCAGCTGCAAGTGGAGGAGTGGGGAATCAAACCTGGTCCTCCCAGATAAGAGTCTGCACACTTGAACATATATGAACATATGAAGCTGCCTTATACTGAATCAGACCCTCGGTCCATCAAAGTCAGTATTGTCTTCTCAGACTGGCAGCGGCTCTCCAGGGTCTCAAGCGGAGGTTTTTCACACCTCTTTGCCTGGACCCTTTTTTGGAGATGCCAGGGAATGAACCTGGGACCTTCTGCTTACCAAGCAGATGCTCTACCACTGAGCCACCTCCCTCCCACTAACCTCCCACTTAACCACTACATCAAAGTGGCTCGCTTAAGAATTACAGCACATGAGTAAAATATAGAAAATAATTTTTTGGCTGCATTAGTGTTTTCCAATATACCCTATTTTAAACTCAGTTAGTGTGTTTATTTCCTCTTCTCTCATTCTTATTTATTTCTTTTCAGTAATCAAAGTTAAATCATAATACAAAAACAATAAGAAATTCCATTTACAATACAATAATCAGTTAGGTTCACAGGTACAATGTTCACTATACGATTCCACTATTCCAACGATCATGCATTCCCAAAACATACGTTCAATCAGAAAATACATTTTAAACGGCATGGTTCGAGTTTAGAATTCACAAGTTTAGAGTTCACATAAGCTTAGCGTTCACGCAGGAATTCTGGATATTCTAAATATATCCTGTTCCGATTTTATGGAATTGTGGGAACAAATATTGAATTGGGCAGCCGCGTTGGTCTGAAGCAATAGAACAAAGCAGTAGTCAAGTTTCACCTTTAAGACCGACGAAGTTTTATTCAGCATGTAAATTTCCGTGCGCTCTAAGCAGATGAAGTCTGCTTAGAGCACACAAAAGCTTACATTCTGAATAAAACTTCGTTGGTCTTAAAGGTGCCACTCGACTACTGCTTTGTTATATCACAAAAGTGTTTTTGAAAGCCCCCTCTGTTTCAAAACCAGTCCTCCCAGCAATATTGAGGGTTGGATGTTTGAGAAACCCATGCCTAAAGTTTTCTGAAGTATTCACAATTAGTTCTTTAGATCATCATTTATTTATATGAAAACAAATGTACATAAATGGCTTATCAATACATGCAAGAATTAGCTGCAGTAAGATATGACACTATTATAGATAGGCTGATCCCTTGGAGCTTTTGCCCCAAAACCAAACTGTTGCCCCAACGTCCCTACATCACTTCTGAGTTACATTGGGAGTCATATGGGCACATCACAGAAATGTGCCATGTTCCAGCTGCCAGAAAGTCCTCCCCCAATCAGTGTTCCCTCTAAGCTGCACTAGGGGGCTCTGGTGCAAAACATTTAGCTGGCTGCTCAGGGATATTAGCTTCTAGCTCACAAGCATTTTCCCCTCCAGTGGAAACAATGGAGGATAGGGGCATCTTCTTCTGAGCCCCCTAGAATTGGACCCTTGGTTTAATCTTTTGGAAGCTGGGGTGGGTGGGTTGAGGAGAGGCACCGGCAGCTGTGCTGCAAATTTGGCGCCTCTGCCAAGAAAAAAAAAAAACAGCCCCTCCTCTCAAGGGTCAATTCTCCATTATAGTCTATGGAGCCCATTGACTATAATGGTCTCCATAGGCTAAAATGGAGCAGAGGGGAAATTGTTTTTTGGGGGGGGTTTTGCACACCCCTGTTATGCTTTTCAGTATGATTTGTAAGCTGCCTCGGGTCACAGGGAAAAGTAGGATCTAAATATTTGAATGAAGAAGTTGGTAACGTTTAAGAAACTTCCTTTTTGTTAGGTTACGCGGGGTTCTGACAGTGATTGTTCCATTTCTGCTATACTTGACCTGTAAATTTGTCATATTTCACTAACTTCCCTCCAAAGTAGACCGTAATAATCCCCCTCCCCCAAGTGATGGTATGTTTTCTGAGGCTCAGAGCAGGGTGATGGTCCAAGGCCAGATCTACCAATATAGTGGAATGGGGTGACCTGTTCTCTGGAAGCCAATCCCCAATATAGTGGCCCAGAGTGGGTAGACCTGTTTTCTGGAGGCCAGGTCTACCAAAATAATGAAAAGGGGTGGGTAGACCTGTTCTCTGGATGACAGGTTACCACACTAATGAGATTTGACTTGATTCTGTTTTCTCTTGCAATGTTTAAATTATTCTGAAGATATAGTTTAAATATAGTCTAAAAGAACTCATTCTGAGATTTTTACAAGGTTATGGAAATAATCTTCTAACCCCCCCCCCCCCCTAATTTACATGATCGTCAAAAGCAGACTCACTCCCATTTTAATGCTACTAGTTTTTTTCCCCTCACAGAATTTTCGCTCACAACACTGTGGAGCTTTGAGGGAACATTGCCCCGCATCCCCTTCCAGCCACCTGGAGGGGTCTGGCGATCCTGTTGCCATTGGTTGGGATAAATGCATAAATAACCTGTGAAGTGGATAAGATTGATGGAGAATATGCAGCTTGAAGACCCCCAAGGAGTTTCATAACGAGCTGCACTTGAGTTGGGCCTTCCCAAGTTACTACCATATTCTAAGCAGGAGTCAAGTGGCACCTTTAAGACCAACCAATTTTTATTTAGAACGTAAGCTTTCGTGCGCTTTTAAGCACACTTCATCAGACGAGGAATCCAGCACAGTGAGCAGAGCCATACAGAGCCGGTAGGTAGTGGCCCAGAATGCAACATGGTACAGATTTAAGAACCAATGACAGTGAAGTAAAATTATCTGGTAGGCAGTGGTTTAGAATGTAAAATGGAACAATGACAGAATAGTAAAACTAACAAATTGAGCAAACCTTTGATCTGAATAGCATGAGCATGCAAAAGCAACAAAACAGCAGTATGCTGTTGCTTTTTTTGTTGCTTTCGCAAGCTCATGCTACTCAGATCAGTTTGCTCAATTTGTTAATTTTACTATTGTGTCGTTGTAGAATAATAGAATCATAGAGTTGGAAGGCTCCTCTAGGGTCATCTAGTCCAACCCCCTGCACAATGCAGAAAACTCACAAACACTTCCCCCTAAATTCACAGGATCTTCATTGTACCATTTTAAATCCTAAACCACTGCCTACCAGATAATTTTACTTCAGTGTCATTGGTTCTTAAATCTGTACCATGTTGCATTCTGGGCCACTGCCTACCAGCTATGTATGGCTCTGCTCACTGTGCTGGATTCCTCGTCTGATGAAGTGTGCTTAACAGCACACAAAAGCTTACGTTCTAAATAAAAATTGGTTGGTCTTAAAGGTGAAACTTGACTCCTGCTTTGTTCAGACCAACATGGCTGCCCGTTTGGATCTACCATATTCTAAGTACCACGTCTCACTGGAATATTGTGTAGAAAGATCCCTTATGGTTTTGTATAGACTAGTTTACAACTATGACCTTTGAATGTCAAGGCATATGCACAATGGAAAATTAAATCGGTTTAGTTTGATATTGCTTTCCTTCTCTGGGCTTCCTCAAAGAACACTGGGAAATGTACTTCCATCAAAGTCCTATAGCAGTACACCCAGGAGCCTATGAGCCAGCATTTGAAAGATATGCCTATCAATGGCTTCTACCTTGGGGAATAAACAGGATTTTCATATTCAGAGGCAGTAAACTTCTGAAATCCAATGCTAGGAGTCAACATCAGGGGATAGCCTGATCCAGCATGGCTACAGTTGCCAGCTCTAGGTTGGGTAATACCTAAAGATTTTGGGAGTGGAGCCTGGGGAGGGCAGAATTTAGAGAGAGGAGGGACCTTGGTAGAGTATAATGCCATGTAATCCACCTTCTGAAGCAGCCATTTTCTCCAGGAGAGATAGGAGAAATGTTTCAAATGAATGAATTAATGTACAATCTAGACATTGGTTGTAATTCCAAAAAATCTCCTGCCACCCACTGGAGGTTTATCTAGAACCACTAAAATACTGCGTAGAGACTTGTTGAATATCCTAATACTGTGTGCAAAAATTATTAACAATAAAGAATACTAATGCTTCCAAAGAATTGTAAGGATAGCAAAATGGTACAACACAAACTCTGTGTATGCTCAATGAACTAAAGCAAGGCTGTACAAGTCTAATGGTATACACCCTTGTTTTACTTACGGTATTATTATTATTATTTTCAATTTATAGTCTGCCCTTTCCCAAATAGTCTCTGAGCGGGTAACAACAGTCAATAATACAAGGTTAAAATCAGATACATATAATAAAACAATATACAATCTAAAAGCAAAATAACAGCTTAAAAACTATCTCCAATTCTGCCATTGGTGGTATCAGTTGCCTCCACCCATACACCCCCCCCCCAGTTGGTATAAGATCAATGGGTCAGCAGAGCTATATCATTAGGGTCCCTGCAGCAGGGAGCCCACAGAATAACAAAATGTCCACCGTCTCAGTTGAATGCCTGGTGGAACAGCTCTTGCTCATGCACGAGTACATAAATCAAACATATACACATTATAAAAGAGCTTGCAGAGGCTAGAATAATAATTCTATTCAAGCAAACAGGGTTTCAATCTCTACATATCTCGGTGCTTTAGTGGTTCTAGATATCCTTACACACTGTGGTCCTTAAATTTGCATATTATCACCTAGAGCAGGGGTGTCAAACATGCATTTTGGGTTCCGAATCAGGCCCCCGGAGGGCTCCTATCAGGCCCCCGAGCAACTGGGTGTCATCTGCTTCCTTCTGCCTCTCTCTTGCTTCCTTTTGCATCACAGCCTGCTTTGCAAGGCTTGCTCAATTGCACAGCAGAGCTACTGAGCCAAACCTCTCTTCCTTCTATTGACTGAGGCTCCCGACCCCCCCCCCCCCCAGTCCCTGGGGAAGGAAGGAAAGAGCCAGAGTTTCCTTTGCCCAGTTCCCTGGGCCCTATGGGAGAAATACAAAGAAAACACCTTTAAGACCAATGAGTGCTGAAGTTTTAAGCACGTTTTAAGTTTAAAAAAAAATACATATTTGTGTTTGTGTTCTTTATAAAATTTATATCTCTGCTACCTAATCTTAAATAGGTACACACATGGCCCGGCCCAACATGGCTCAGCCCAACCCAACATGGCCCGGCCCAACAAGGTCTCATTTGTGTCAGATCCGGCCCTCATAACAAATGGGCTTGACACCCCTGACCTAGAGGTTGATAACCTCAGCAGACCTCTTCTTATGTTCTCACAAAACGTAGCTGGCTCTTGCAGGTATTAGTTCGGACAGGTATTACAGTCTCCGGGAGAGCCCCATTCATCCTGTCTGCCCCTGGTATCCCCGCTCACCTAAGCACCCCTCACAGACTCAGGAGCCATGCAGAAGAAGAATGAAGTCACTACTGCTTCTGCAAAATATGCCAGAAATGTAGCATCGTTTACCATCTCTGCACCATGCAATGCGACATGTTTCCATCTTTGCTGGATATTACATGCGGTATGTAGTTACCCATATCATCTGTTCACTGAATTAATACGGATAGTCTGTCAAAGCTGTTTTTACTTCCCGGACCCTCATTTTAATTAAGGCATCAAATAATTCATTTTGTGCACATGTTTGAGTCTAGTGAAGAAAGGCTTCAATATTGCTACGCGGCCGGATACTTTCCACTACCCCGACACTCATTTTAATGAAGACTTCGAATGCTCCAGATTTTCCACATGTGTCGGTCCGCAGAAACAAACGAGAATTCTGCATGTTGAAATATGACCGGTCAAGGCCATGATCAATCCATTAGAGAATATCAAATATTGGCAATAATCCTTTCCCAGCTGGTTGCCATTTGTCCGTAAGGATTACGATGATGAAAAAAAACACAAAGCCCACGCGTTGCCATCAGACCGTTCCAAGTCCGTCCATGTACTCGATGTACTTTTACCTCCTGACACCATGAAGTAATAAACAGATTACTGTTGGGATATAGCTCTTAGTTATTTAAATCTTGAGATATGCATTGTTGAGGGACCGGGGGACGTGATGCTTGAGCAGCGAGAGACCGTCAACCCAACTCGTTCTGTTTACGCGCTCAAATTCTGAATAGATGTCAACTCATATTTTTTCTTCCATATATAGCGAGACTTCAGGGTTACATCCATATTTTTAAAAAGGGAAGGTAGCTGCTGACTGGATTCACAAACCGAATACAGAGGTGGAAAATCTTACGTTTTGATGGTTAGGTGAGCTATTATGGTTCGGAGAGCCGGTTTGGTGTAGTGGTTAAGCGCGCGAACTCTTATCCGGGAGAACCGGGTTTGATTCCCCACTCCTCCACTTGCAGCTGCTGGAATGGCCTTGGGTCAGCCATAGCTCTGGCAGAGCTGTCCTTGAAAGGGCAGCTGCTGTGAGAGCTCTCTCAGCCCCACCCACCTCACAGGGTGTCTGTTGTCGGGGGAGAAGATATAGGAGACTGTAAGCCGCTCTGAGTCTCTGATTCAGAAAGAAGGGCGGGATATGAACATTTGAAGCTGCCTTATACTGAATCAGACCCTCGGTCCATCAAAGTCAGTATTGTCCTCTCAGACTGGCAGCGCTCTCCAGGGTCTCAAGCTGAGGTTTTTCACACCTATTTGCCTGGACCCTTTTTAGTTAGAGATGCCGGGGATTGAACCTGGGACCTTCTTCTTCCCAAGCAGATGCTCTACCACTGAGCCACCATCCCTCCCCGATATAAATCTGCAGTCTTCTTCTTCTATTCTCAAATCAGTTTTGTAGATGGATTTTTTTTTTTGGGGGGGGGGGTTCTAAGCTGCCCATCAGAGTTGGTTTTTACTTTTCCTGTTAAATTAGTAGGGGTGCTCAAACTGCTGTTTCATTCATGCCTTGTTCATCAGCTGCAAACTGGGAGCCAGTTTTTTGCTTGACTGTCTGTCTGTTCAACAACCCATTCCTGTCTGTTTGGCAAGTTGCTTCGACGATAACCTTCTTAATAGTAGAGTACAGCACAATCGGCTTTCCCCTCCATTTGAATTCTTGCATAGCCTCACAGGGTTCTGCTTGCTTCCCAGCTGTTCTGCTCAGCAGGCAACTGTTTAAATGCACAGTGGAACTGGTCACAAAGCCAGTTTGGTGTAGTGGCTAAGTGTGCGGACTCTTATCTGGGAGAACCGGGTTTGATTCCCCACTTCCCCCAGCTCCTGGTCTTGGGTCAGCCATAGCTATCGCAGGAGTTGTCCTTGAAAGGGCAGCTTCTGTCAGAGCTCTCTCAGCCCCACCCACCTCACAGGGTGTCTGTTGTGGGGGAGGAAGATAAAGGAGATTGTAAGTCACTCTGAGGCTGTGAGATTCGGAGTGGAGGGCGGGATATAAATCCAATATCATCGTATCAAGCAGTCATAAATGAACACTTACACATTTCTGTTTGGTGTTCCTCTAAGTAGTCCTCAGGAATGACAGTCTGCTTGGGGCAGTGACATTTTCATGCACATACAGTTTAGGGGAAAAGACCCAACACAAACCTGTCTGGGGGGGGGGGTATCCCAGTTATTCAGTGCCAAACCGAACAGACCAAGGGGTCTGCTCACTGTTGATTCTCCCATCCTCACACAGTAAGTTCTGCAGTCAAACCGGTTTGTCGTGAAATCCTACCCAAGGGCCCACATTCTGTTTTACGTTTCCCAGGACAACGCAGATGGACAGGAATAGGTGGGCTTAGGGTTGCCTGGTCCCTCAGAGAAGCCAGCAGGGACAGAGGGTGCGCTTAGCGAGAGCAGGGAGGCATGCCCGGCATTTCTGCCACCCGCCTACATCACCCGGAAGTGATGTCGGAACATTGGGGGGCGGGGGGTGATGCTCTGATTCTGAGGCAAAACTCCATGGTAGAATTATCTTCCACCATAGAGTTTTTGTCCAAAAACCAGACTGCCACCCACGACATACCTCCATCACTCCCAAGTCAGGTAGGCAAATCACGGAAATGCCAGGCATTCCTCTCTTTGGGGGGGGGAGTAATTCCCCCCACCAGCCGGTTGGCTGGCAGCAGAGAGATGGAGCCTGGTAGTAGAGACTCCCGTCTCTACCAGGATAGTCTGTCATCCCTAGGTGGGCTCTGGAATAGAACCTTTCCACATTATTGGAGACCGTAAAGGACAGCTTCTAGTATTATGATATGATATGATATGATATGATAAATTTATTGTCATTGTTCTCAAAAAAGGAAAATGAGAGCAACGAAATGAGGTGCTCTTCCACAAACATACCAAGAAGAAGAAGAAGAAGATATTGGATTTATATCCCGCCCTCCACTCCGAAGAGTCTCAGAGCGGCTCACAATCTCCTTTCCCTTCCTCCCCCACAACAGACACCCTGTGAGGTGGGTGGGGCTGGAGAGGGCTCTCACAGCAGCTGCCCTTTCAAGGACAACCTCTGCCAGAGCTATGGCTAACCCAACACCATTCCAGCAGTTGTAAGTGGAGGAGTGGGGAATCAAACCCGGTTCTCCCAGATAAGAGACCGCACACTTAACCACTACACCAAACTGGCTCTCCAACACATCAACACTAAAGAAAAGGACATATACATAAACCATTAAATACAACTAAAACAAATAACCATTCATGACCCTACATTTAGCCTACATCTAAAACAAATAGCCATTCATATATATATAGCAAGGATCAGCTGCCGTAAAGATGCTATTTCCGGTACCTTCCATATGACAGCACATAGGCCACACTGGGTAGCAGATCATGTGTGGGGAGAGCAGATTATTAGTGAAGCTATAGAGAACCAGGGCTTTTTTTTTGGTGGCAGGAACTCCTTTGCCTATTAGGCCACACACCCCTGATGTAGCCACTCCCCAAGAGCTCACAGGGCTCAGTGCAGTGCCTACCGTAAGCTTCAGGAGGGTTGGCTACACCAGGAGTATGTGGCCTAATATGCAGAGGAGTTCCCGCTACAAAACCAGCTACCGGAAGAGGTCAGGGCCCTGCGGGACATTGGACAGTTCCGCAGGGCCTGTAAGACAGTCCTCTTCCGGTTGGCTTATAACCGACCGGCATTGAAATACTCTGAAGGAAGTCTATAAGATAGCACACTGACATTGATTGAGGTATCGATATATTAGTTGTTTCAATTATGTAAATTATTATTGTATTTTAAGTCTGAATTTTATTGTTAGAACTTTTGTGCTGTGAGCCGCCCTGAGCCCGCTTCGGTGCGGTAGGGCGGGATATAAATCAAATCAAATCAATAAATAATTTTAAAAAGCCCCGTAGAGAACAATGTCTTTCTCTGATGCCGAATCTTTGCTACGGAGCAATTCTAATAGATCCCAATAGCATCAAATATGTAGTCTCTTTCTTTTCCCAAGTTTACACAAAGAAACAGTTTTATCTGTCAACAGCCACATACCTCTGTTTGTTTTAAATCTTATAAATGTAGTGGCTTCCCCCAAAGAATCCTGGGTGTTTTAATGAGACAAAGTGCTGCGAATACTCTATTGACGACCCCCCATTACTGCCACACAGAATGAGAATCCCCAGGGTTGTCTAGGAAAGGAAAGGTCCCCTGTGCAAGCACCAGTCGTTTCCAACTCTGGGGCGACATTGCTTTCACAACATTTTCACGGCAGACCTTTTACGGGGTGGTTTGCCATTGCCTTCCCCAGTCATCTACACTTTCCCCCCAGCAAGCTGGGGACTCATTTTACCAACCTAAGAAGGATGGGAGGCTGAGTCAACCTTGAGCCGGCTACCTGAAAACCCAGCTTCCACCAGGGATTGAACTCAGGTCGTGAGCAGAGTTTAGGACTGCAGTACTGCAGCTTTAACACTCTGCACCACGGGGCTCTGTCAGGGTTGTCTAGAGGAGAACAAATGAAAGTTTAACCAATTTTGAATCAACATCACACAGAGATGTATACACAGAGAATCTGATTAAATGTGAGTGATGCTGTTATAGTCTATCAAATGTGGTTTTGCACCCAAGCTATGCAATCCATTTTTAATTGAGCGTTGTCCTCTGACCATTTGTTCTTATGTCATTCTCTCTTCTCTCTGACTCATTGACCAGCTATGCAGTCAAAGCACAAGGCCCCTGCCCCTGTTCTCACTTTATTTATAAACAGTGTCCTATGTTCTTAATCTTTAGTTACACTGGCACATGACCAAGAACTTTGCATGTCATTTTGTCCAACGTCTGCCCCAGCCATTAAGGATACACTGTTCTTCAAGGTTCACTGAATTCCTTTTGAGTTTCTGGAACACATTTCTTTCTTTCTTTCTTTCTTTCTTTCTTTCTTTCTTTCTTTCTTTCTTTCTTTCTTTCTTTCTTTCTTTCTTTCTTTCTTCTTTCTTTCTTTCTTTCTTTCTTTCTTTCTTTCTTTCTTTCTTTCTTTCTTCCTTCCTTCCTTCCTTCCTTCCTTCCTTCCTTCCTTCCTTCCTTCCTTCCTTCCTTCCTTCTTCCTTCCTTCCTTCCTTCCTCTCTTGGCTATATGGCCTTGCTAGCATCCCATCAGATGGGGATATTTTGGAGTCAAAGAGACTGGATGGAAAGAACCCCCCCCCCCAAAAAAAAAAAAAAAGACTGGAAGATGGAAAGCTAGGGACATAGAGCAAAAAGAAGTGGACCCGGTTGAAGAACGCTGGATTTCAAAGTGAATTATCTTCAAGGCTATTTGTGTAGCAGAAACTCCTTTGCATAGTAGGCCATACACCCCGGATGTAGCCAATCCTCCAAGAGCTTACAGAAGGCCCTGTAAGAAGAGCCCTGTAAGCTCTTGGAGGATTGGCTACAATGTGGGGGGGGGGGGGAGGTAGCCTGATATTCAAAGAAGTTCCTGCTACACACAAAAAAGCCCTGATTATCTTGCATCCTACAATTACCCACTTGGCACAGAAGCCATGGCTCAGTGGTAGAGCATCCATTTTGCATGCTGACAGTCCCAGGTTCGATTGGTAGCACCTCCTGTTAAAAGGAAGTAATCGGGGCTTTTTTTGTAGCAGGAACTCCTTTGCATATGAAGCCACACTCCCCTGATGTAGCCAATCCTCCAAGAACTTACAAAAAAAGAGCCTTGTCAGCTCTTGGAGGATTGGCTACATCAGGGGTGTGTGGCCTAATATGCAAAGGAGTTCCTGCTACAAAAAAGCCCTGGAAGTAATAGTAGGTGATGTGAACGGCCTCTACCCTGGAAAGACACTGCCAGCCAGGAAAGGCAATACTGACCTTGATAGATCAAGAGTCTCATTTGGTTTTAAGGCAGCGCCAAGTGTTCATGTAGAGAGAGCCCCATAGCACAGAGTGGTAAAGCTGCGGTACTGCAGTCCTAAGCTCTGCTCATGACTTGAGTTCGATCCTGGTAGAAGCTGGGTTCAGGTCGCCGGCTCGAAGTTGACTCAGCCTTCCATCCTTCCAAGGTCGGTCAAATGAGGACCCAGCTTGCTGGGGGGAAAGCGTGGATGGCTGGGGAAGGCAATGGCAAACCACCCCGTAAAAAGTCTGCCGTGAAAATGTTGTGAAAGCAACATCACCCCAGAGTTGGAAACGACTGGTGCTTGCACAGGGGCCTACCTTGACCTTTTTAAGTGTTCCCGTGTAGACCAATGGGAAGAATACATTCACTTTGACCCGTACAACAGTGATTCCCCTACAGCATACCTCCCATTGACTCTCAGCCAGGCATGCTGCTGTTGGGCAAACTTGAATGTCCCCTGGCCATCACAGAGCAGGCTTCACACCTGAGCTATGAATTTAGCAGCAAGGGAAAGCCAACATGAAAATATGGGAGTGGTTTCGGCTCAGTCCCAGCGTTGCTTTGAACACTAAAATGTGCTGGGTTCAAAGCATGAGGACACCCAAGAGATAGTGAGTTCAGCTCTTTATTCAGTGATTCAGCACTGTGAGACAGGAACAGAACTGTCTGGCAGGACCAACGGCCCTGCTTATATGCACGCAAACCTCCCCACCCAGAAACCCATTACCATCATCCCATTACACACAACTATAGGTTAATAGCTGGCCTAACGATCCCTGATGGGCCTCCTTCCTGAATCCCATTGCCATCATCCCATTACACACAACTATAGGTTAATGGCTGGCCTAACGATCCCTGATGGGCCTCCTTCCTGAATCCTATTACCATCATCCCATTACACACAACTATAGGTTAATAGCTGTCCTAACGATCCCTGATGGGCCTCCTTCCTGAATCCCATCACCATCATCCCATTACACACAACTATAGGTTAATGGCTGGCCTAACGATCCCTGATGGGCCTCCTTCCTGAATCCTATTACCATCATCCCATTACACACAACTATAGGTTAATAGCTGTCCTAACGATCCCTGATGGGCCTCCTTCCTGAATCCCATCACCATCATCCCATTACACACAACTATAGGTTAATAGCTGTCCTAACGATCCCTGATGGGCCTCCTTCCTGAATCCCATTACCATCATCCCATTACACACAACTATAGGCTAATAGCTGTCCTAACGATCCCTGATGGGCCTCCTTCCTGAATCCCATCACCATCATCCCATTACACACAACTATAGGTTAATAGCTGTCCTAACAATCCCTGATGGGCCTCCTTCCTGAATCCCATTACCATCATCCCATTACACACAACTATAGGCTAATAGCTGTCCTAACGATCCCTGATGGGCCTCCTTCCTGAATCCCATCACCATCATCCCATTACACACAACTATAGGTTAATAGCTGTCCTAACAATCCCTGATGGGCCTCCTTCCTGAATCCCATTACCATCATCCCATTACACACAACTATAGGCTAATAGCTGTCCTAACGATCCCTGATGGGCCTCCTTCCTGAATCCCATCACCATCATCCCATTACACACAACTATAGGCTAATAGCTGTCCTAACGATCCCTGATGGGCCTCCTTCCTGAATCCCATCACCATCATCCCATTACACACAACTATAGGCTAATAGCTGTCCTAACGATCCCTGATGGGCCTCCTTCCTGAATCCCATTACCATCATCCCATTACACACAACTATAGGTTAATAGCTGTCCTAACGATCCCTGATGGGCCTCCTTCCTGAATCCCATCACCATCATCCCATTACACACAACTATAGGCTAATAGCTGTCCTAACGATCCCTGATGGGCCTCCTTCCTGAATCCCATCACCATCATCCCATTACACACAACTATAGGTTAATAGCTGGCCTAACGATCCCTGATGGGCCTCCTTCCTGAATCCAGGTGGCTCTTGTTTTAGGGTCTCCAGCTCAGCCAAGTCTCTGCTGCCCTAAGGCCAAACTCCAGTTCCAATACATAACAAACTCCAAAAGAGCAATGGCTCAGCTTGGCTGAAACCAATGAAAAATGTGCCTCTGATGCGCAGGGTCATCCCCCAGGGCTGCCAACCATTCGGTGGGGCCCAAAGATCTCCTAGAATTGCAACTGATTTCCAGACAACAGAGATCAACTGCCCTGGAGAAAATGCCTGCTTATGATCATAGAATCATTGAGTTGGAAGGGACCTCTAGGGTCATCCTAGTCCAATGCAGGAAACTCACATATACCTCTTCCCTAAATTCTCAGGATCTTCATTGCTGTCAGAGGGCCATCTAGCCTCTCCAAAGAAGGAGAGCCTGCCACCTCCTGAGGAAGCCTGTTCCACTGAGGAACCGCTCTAAAGGTCAGGAAGTTCTTCCTAATGTTGAGCTGGAAACTCTTCTGGTTTAATTTCAACCCATTGGTTCTGGTCCTACCTTTTGGGGCCACAGAAAACAATTCCACCCCATCCTCTATATGACAGCCCTTCAAGTACATGAAGATGGTGATCATATCACCTCTCAGCCACCTCCTCGCCAGGCTAAACATGCCCAGCTCCTTCAACCTTTCCTCATAGGACTTGGCCTCCAGTCCCCTCACCATCTCCATCACCCTCCTCTTGACCCGTTCCAGCTTGTCTATATCCTTCTTAAAATGTGGTGCCCAAAACTGAACACAATACTCCAGGTGAGGTCTTACCAAAGCAAAGCGATACCATGTCACATGATCTGGACACTATGCTTCTGTGGTTACAGCCCAAAATTGCATTTGCCTTTTTAGCCACCGCATCACACTGTTGACTCATGTTCAGCGTATGGTCCACTAAGACCCCTAGATCCTTTTCGCACATACTACTGCTAAGACAAGTCTCCACCATCCTTTAACCATGCATCGGATTTTTCCTATCTAAATGCTGAACTTTACATTTATCCCTGTTAAAACTCGTATTGGTTTTAGCCCAGTTTTCCAGCCTGTCAAGATCAGCCTGTATCCTGTTTCTGTCTTCTACTGTAGTTGTGACCCCTCCCAATTTAGTACCATCTGCAAATTTAATAAGCATTCCCTCTATTCCTTCATCCAAATCCTTCATCCAAAGATGGTGGAGTCCATGGCATTCTACCCTACTGAGGTCCCTCCCCTCCCTGAGTCCCGCCTTCCCCAGACTTCGCTACTCAAGTCTCTAGGAATTTCACAAGCCGGAGCTGGCAGTGGCAGCTCTCTTCTCACCCTTAATAAAGTGTCAGTCAAAAATGTATTGTGTATAGCCATTGGCCGTTACAAAACAAAACAGAGCCCAAACAACAAAGTTTCAAACGAACACCTTAAAAGTTCCCCATAAAGGCTAACCCCAAGAAGCTGCAGCGTTTGAAATTACTCTTGCTCTTATCTTCTTAGCTTACTCCAGACGGAAATTTAAGTCTGGGGGCATTGTCGAGTGGACAGATTCTCTGTGTATACATCTGTGTATGATGTTGATTCAAAACTGGTTAGACTTTCGTTTGTTCTCCTCTAGACAACCCTGACAGAGCCCCGTGGTGCAGAGCGTTAAAGCTGCAGTACTGCAGTCCTAATCTCTGCTCACGACCTGAGTTCGATCCCCGGCGGAAGCTGGGTTTCCAGGTAGCTGGCTCAAGGTTGACTCAGCTTTCCATCCTTCCGAGGTTGTTAAAATGAGTCCCCAGCTTGCTGGTGGGAAAGTGTAGTTGACTGAGGGAGGCAATGGCAAACCACGCCGTAAAAAGTCTGCCGTGAAAACGTTGTGAAAGCGACGTCACCCCAGAGTCGGAAACGACTGGTGCTTGCACAGGGAACCTTTCCTCCCTCTATCATAGGTGAACCACAAATGCAAAAAACATTGGTCTGTTGGAATGTGGGAACATTGACCAGCTAACAGAGTTGTTTGCATAGTCTGAAAGCGGAGAACTGTGAAGGATGTTCTGATGTTAACTCTGGAGATATTAACCAGGTATGGGGATCTCAGATAATCAGTTCTGATGAGTCTGAACCAGGGGGCTACTTTAGATTTCAGGATTAGAGAGCGATCTAGCAACGCATCTGAAAAAAATATCCAATCGCTAATTTGGGAATTGTCATTTTGGGCCCCTCGGAGATCATCAGGGATAGAATAACTCTGGATAATGTTGTTGAGTTAACTAGAACGCCTAGGGTTGCCGAGTTGAATTCAAGAAATATCTGGGGACTTTGGGGGTGGAGCCAGGAGACTTTGGGGGTGGAGCCATAGGCAAAGTTGTGACAAGCACAACTGAACTCCTAAGGAAGTTCTGGCTATCACATTTAAGGGGACCACATACCTTTTTAATGCTTTCCCTACATTAGAAGTAACAAAGGATAGGGGCACCTTCTTTTGGGGCTCATAGAATTGGACCCCCTGGTCCAATCCTTTTGAAAATTGGAGAGCATTTTGAGGAGACTCATCAGATGCTACGCTGAAAAGTCGATACCTCTACCTCAAAAAATCGCCTTTCCAGAGCCCCAGATATCCCAGGATTAATTCTCCATTATACCCTATGGTCCAGCAGACATTTCCCTCCCCCCACCCTTTCTGATCACCCTGAAGCTCCAGAGGGCCTCCAAACTGGGACTCTACTCGTGAGTTGCTGAACTTCCAAGTTTTTCACAGTAACGCGGGGCAACCAAAGGTTCAAGTTTACCTTCACACTATGCAAACGACCTCTGCAAGGATTGTGCAACCAGCGGAGCGTCTGGGCTCCTTTCACAGCCATGTTGTTCTGCCTCCTTCCACCCCCCACCCTGCTCCCCTTCAGCCTTAAAGACACAGACACACCATCCAAAGAGGAAGGCTTTCTCAAGTAGAGACTGACGCCTCCGGAGGGGGAAAGGCTCATGATGGCTGTGGGACCTGGGGATTGGCAAGCCTAAGAACCCCTGTGATCTTTTGATAGTAGAAAATTAAATGAATATTAATTAAGGGAAGTGTGATGAGAGGATTTACTTTTCTCCAATGTTCTGTTATAGCTAGGTGTACCCGTGCTCTTATGGAAGGGAGTCCTATTTCAGCCCCCCATCAAGAATAAAGAGTCTCTTCAGTTATCTTCCTTAATCCCCTCACTTAAATGGCAAATGTGGCAGAAACACTTGCTAAAACAATTGCTGGTATTCCAAGTGGAGATAGAAGTCCTGTAGATAACACGTTTAACTAACCACTTCATAGCCAATACATACATCAATATCACATTTGGCCATGAAGGCCGATTCTGGTTCTTGGTGTATCTGGCATTAGAGGTGGGGTCGGGCGCAAGATATCTCGGGTACATTTTTCATGTGCTGCTCTACTGCTGAGAAACCCTCGGCGTTGAATGTTCTGTGAGAAATAAATAAGGAAGGGTGCAATAAAAACGAATTCCCAGGGACATCAGACACCGCATACCTTTGTTCTCCTCGAAAAATAAAGTCGTGGTTTGCAAACAAAGGCAGGAATGTACAGTAATTAAAGGGTCAGCTCTGAACGATCCAAAATAGAAACATTTATTTGAAGCAGCCCGACCAGTTCTTAATAGAATCAAGCCACGATGTTATGTGAGCAGCTTCCGTTTCTTTTAATTCTGGACTTTCTGAAACCGAAGGACAGAGAATATGGATCGTATGCTTAAGGCCAGACTACTTTGGGAAATAGCGTTTGTCTTTGACCAGTGTTCATCATGGAATTGGAAGCTTGAGAAAACTGGTAAAAGAGGGGGGGGGGGGGGAAGAGTGGTTAAATTACAGTTGCTAACCTAAAGGATTGTTTGACATGCAACCGATCGATGGTTGTCAGGTCCTACCTGGCTCTGGGCGGGGGCTATTCTCTTATGGGCAAAGAACATGTTGTCTGATGACATCAGCATTATCGCACATTGCTGAGGGATGCTCTGTCACTTAGGGAAAAAACTCTATGATAATCAGAGTTTCCCCCTAAGTGATAGCGCAGGGGTGTCAAACTCATTTGTCATGAGGGCCTGATCTGACATAAATTTGACTTTGTCGGGCTGGGCCAGGCCATGTGCGTACCTATTTAAGTTCAGGTGGCAGAGATATAAACTTTATAAAGGACACAAAGAAACACAATTAAATATTTTTTTTAAAACAACTTAAAATAAAAACATGCTTAAAACATCAGGACTCGTTGGTCTTAAAGGTGTTTCCTTTCTATCTCTTCCATGGGATCCAGGGAACTGGGTAAAGGAATCTCTGGCTCTTTCCCTCCTTCCCCAGGGGGCCAAGAAAGGGAGGAGCCTCAGCCAATTGAAGGAAAAGAGGTTTGGCTCAAAAGTTCTCCGCTGTGCAATTGAGAGTGCCTGGCAAAGTAAGCGAGTTGCTTGGGGGCCTGATAAGAGCCCTCCAGGGGGCTGATTCGGCCCCCAGGCCACATGTTTGACACCCCTGTGATAGAACATCCCCCTGGCAATGTGACCAGTGTGATCACGTCATTTCAGGGTGACGTCATTGCCTCGGGCATTTCGTGGCACACCAGTGCTCTTCGGAGGCAGGGCTCCCTGGTGGCCAGCTTCATGGTGGCGGGTTGTGGCCCCCCAAATTGGGGGAACCTCTGCCCCCTGGTGGAAGGCTGGGAAGTCTAAACTGATTTTTAATTGAAATAACCTAAACTGACTGATACTTGCTAACCTTCAGGTGAGGCCTGGGGATCTCCTGGAATTACAACTGATCTCAAGACTGGTTCTTTTGTAGAAAATGGGTGTTTCGGAGGGTTGGCTCTAGGGCATTATATACTATTGAGGTCCAGGGCTTTTTGTGTAGCAGGAACTCCTTTGCATATTAGGCCACCCCCCCCCCCCCCGATGTAGCCAATCCTCCAAGAGCTTACAGGGCTCTTAATACAGGGCCTGCTATAAGCTCCAGGAGGATTGGCTACGTCAGGGGTGTGTGGCCTAAGATGCAAAGGAGTTCCTGCTACAACAAAAGTCCTGCTGAGGTCCCTTCCCCAACCCCACCCTTCCCAGGCTCCAACCCCAAATCTCCAAGAATTTCCCAGCCCAGAGCTGGCTGCCTGAAGTATTGGGCCAATCATGCCACAAACAGCTGTGTTTTACACTGCAAGGTGCAAGATACTTGCAATTTCTGTCCATCACAGTGGGAGGTCTTCTAGTGTCCTGGCCCCACTGATGGACTCCTGATGGCGCCTGTTTTTTTGGCCACTGTGTGACACAGAATGTTGGACTGGATGGGCCATTTGCCTGATTCAACAGGGCTTCTCTTATGTTCTTATGGACCTCCTGATGTCGCCTGCTTTTTTGGCCACTGTGTGACACAGAGTGTTGGACTGGATGGGCCATTGGCCTGATCCAACATGGCTTCTCTTATGTTCTTATGGACCTCCTGATGGCACTTGGGGGTTTTTTGGCCACTGTGTGACACAGAGTGTTGGACTGGATGGGCCATTGGCCTGATCCAACATGGCTTTTCTTATGTTCTTATGAATGGCCTTGGCCTTGGTGTTGATTGGCCCTCCAGGTTTTCCATGGAAGTGAGGTGGTGATGCCGCAGCCGTCACCAGGCTTGACCAGCCAGCCCTAATTTCAGACTAACTAGTGATCCCTTGCTCTGGGGCCTTTCCCTCAGTGCCAATCTGCTGACTGGTGGAGAAACTTACTGGCAGCAAATTGAGGCCCAGACCTCTCTCACCAGTGATGCAGCAACATCGCTTCCAGAATGCACTCGTAGTGATGTCATCAAGTTGCCTGTGATGTGGGGATTCTCTGGTATTTGGGCAACAACTCTATAAATACGAGGAATAAATATGGTACAATGGCTTCTGCTATAGAGTTTTTGCCTAGAGTGTCCCCATGTGGCTGGCAACATCTCTCCACCCACCTTTCCACTTCCTGCCAGTTGGCAGGGGGTACCTAGGTTCTGCACATCCCTGCTCAGTGTGGTTTAGGATGACATAGTCATCTATGAGAAAATGTACATTTTGCGTAGCATATTCTCGGGAAACAAAGAGGAGAAAAGGAATGAGCATCAAGCTAAAACCAGAACACTATTTTTTATTGGTCATTTCCCCCCCCCAAACCTCATGTCGTTCGATTCCACCTTTCATGGTCTTGGAAACAATGAATGGCCCACGTTTGAAAGTTTCATTTTGCTGCGTGTTGTGGCCTAGGATTGTCATAGCCAAGTGAATCCCTTCTTCAGCATGCAATCCATTATCCTCCACATAATAATGCTGTTTGAACATAAGCATTTCCTAGAAAGAAGCTATAAAAGAAAAGCCTTCCTCGGGAATTGGACAACAGATGTTTCCTTTGTGTGGTTTCTCTGATTTGGGGGGGGGGGGAATATCTGGGGCACTGTTACTTTCCTTTGAGCAGCTTGCCGCAGAGGGCCAGATTCAGTGTTATTGCTCCCTCAGAGAACTAGCTGCTAGTGTAGTGCTAAGAGAAGGAAGGGACTCACGAAATTCCTCAGATCAGTTTCTGTGAGCATCTTTTTTACAGTTTGCAGAGACTTGGTCGATAGCACTCTGGGAAGACAGTTTCAGAGGGCAGCTGTGTTGGTCTGCAGTAGAACCATTAGATTTGAGTCTAGTAGCATCTTAGAGACCTTCAGGAGTTTCAGGGCATGCCCCGACCAGTGTTCCCTCTAAGCTGAGTTGCCATGAGCTAGCTCACAGATTTTTAGCCTCCAGCTCACACATTTTTGTCTCACCTCAGGAAGGATGAGCCCAGACACAATAATTGATGCAGTGGCTCACATCGTTCATGCCAGTAGCTCACAAAGTATAATTTTTGCTCACGAGACTCTGCAGCTTAGAGGGAACATTGGCCCTGACCCCGATAGCCCAGGGAAGCCCAATCTCATCAGGTCTCAGAAGCTAAGCAGGCTTGACTCTGGCAAGTACTTGGATGCGAGACCTCCTTGGAATACCAGAGTCAGGAGGCAGGAACAGGCTTTCACCAGCCATCTCTCTGAATATCCTCCAGGCTCCCAATAGGGGTCAGTCACCAGAGGTCACCATGACTTCTAGGTGTACACACTCACACATAGACTCAGGGCTTTTTTTGAGCAGGAATGGAGTTCCAGCTGGCTTGTGTCAGAGGGCATGGCCTAAAGTGCACATAAGTCCCTGCCGGGCTTTTTCTGCAAGAAAAGCCCTGTGCAAAACAATGGTGATGTCAGGAGGTGTGGCCTAATATGCAAATGAGATTCTGCTGGGCTTTTTCTACCAAAAAAGCCCTGCTCACACTCATTTGCACACACACAATTTAAAAAAAAAAAAAAAAAGAGGTTCAGGGCACGAGCATTCAAGAGACAAAGCTCCCTTCATCAGACACAGGCAGAGTAGAAATTGAGAGTCTTTGAGTCCTTCGATCCTAGTCAACGGGTGGGAAGGGAGTGTTTGTAAAGCATGCTTGAACATATGAACATATGAAGCTGCCTTATACTGAGTCAGACCCTTGGTCCATCAAAGTCAGTATTGTCTTCTCAGACTGGCAGCAGCTCTCCAGGGTCTCAAGCTGAGGTTTTTCACACCTATTTGCCTGGACTCTTTTTTGGAGATGCCAGGGATTGAACCTGGGACCTTCTGCTTACCAAACAGATGCTCTACCACTGAGCCACCGTCCCTCCCCGTAAAAGATGCAAAGGTCCAGCGCATATTGTTATCGGCTTGAATAGAGCAAAACCAAAGAAGTTTCAAGGGGGGGGATTACAATGCGAGATTGCTGGACTCGGATAGTTCACAAGTTCAGAATTATGGGCCCCCAGGACTGAACGGGAACGCTTGATTTTTATCTCACTACAGATGCTAATTTTCTCCCCTCCTCCCCAGCATTTCCCCCTGTGCTCTAATCGAGCAGATGACAGTATACATTGGACCTTTGCATCCTTTATGAGCATTCTTTACAACACCCTCTCCTACCTTCCGACTAGGATCAAAGGACTCAGGTATCAAGTCGCCAGCAGTTCAGTGATCAACACCAGGCTATTCAGATGATAATCATTTATGGAGTCACTGACAGGCTGCAGCAAGATGGTCCTTGAAAAAACTGACTTTGGCGGGCCCCTGCCCTCTACTTATACGTTATGCTTAACCGTTATACATTCAAACCCAAGGCGCAGAGCAAGCAGTCCCTCCCCCCATAGTTCTTTCCCAGGGCCCTTGCAGGTGCACACATATCAGATAGCGACGGCCTTGGCCATCCCTGGGATCAGGCAGAAAGAATGTTTCGTTTGTTACACAGAGATAGGAGCTGGCTAAGCAAGCTAGAAGTGAAAGTAACCTTCTGACGAAATGGCAAGAGGCACTCAATTTCTACTCTACCCATGTCTGATGAAGGAAATTTTCACTCTCAAAAGCTTGTGCCCTGAAACTCTTGTGGTTTTCTAAGAGGCTCTTGAACTTGAATCTAGGCACTCCTTGAGTTTCCTTCACTCAGGACCTGGTCAGGGCATTGGGTGCTATAACCAAATCCAGACCTTGCAGTGTATGTTCTCTAACCCAGGGGATCTTAGGTCAGTCGCTGCAGCTGGAATTAGCCCCAGAATTCAAAGGGAAGTGAGCAGAATGTAAAATTCTGTTGACCGGGCTCATAATGTTCGTATCAGGTCTGAAGGAACAGCTGTCATATAAAGTTGTACAGTCCAGGAACAATGTCAGCCCTTTATCGGTGGATTATCTCCAAGTGTTGCATGGGAGACTTTGGACTTTTATTGCTTAGATTGTTTCTTTGGCGCTGGGCGAGAGTGCTTGATTTCCACCCTCTTTTCCTTCAATTTTGAATTTTCCTTCTTTCAGTTTAGTTCCCTTTGCACTTCTGTTAAGAAGGAAGTTGATAGGAAGCTGGGCTTTTTTTTTTTTGTAGCAGGGACTCCTTTGCATATTAGGCCACACACCCCTGATGGAGCCAATCCTCCTGGAGCTTACAGTAGGCCCTGTACTACGGGCCCTGTAAGCTTGTGGAGGATTGGCTACATCAGGGATGTGTGGCCTAATATGCAAAGGAGTTCTTGCCACAAAAAAAGCCCTGATAGGAGGGATCAGAGCTTTCATTGAGCAGGAACACAGAGGAATGCTGTTCCAACTGGCTTGGTGCCGGGGTGTGTGGCCTAATATGCAAATAAGACCTTGCTCAGCTTTTTCTACAGAAAAGCCCTGTATGAAACATTGGTGACATCAGGGGTGTGTGGCCTAATATGCAAATGAGTTCCTGCTGGGCTTTTTCTACAAAAAAAGACCTGATAGGAGGGATTGCTTCAATGTAACAGGTACACGAGGCGGATTATTCCTTAATTACCTACCCTGCCCGCTTTGTGCCCTGTTGCCTTTAAAGACACCAGGTGACCATTCCTGAGGGTCAGGTGACTGTGTGTCAAAAGGCTAACCTGGGGATTTTCTGTGTTCCCAACATGCCATGCAGCTGGGCTCCTCCAGTTTGGTGTAGTGGTTAAGTGTGCGGACTCTTATCTGGGAGAACCGGGTTTGATTCCCCCACTCCTCCACTTGCACCTGCTGGAATGGCCTTGGGTCAGCCATAGCTCTGGCAGAGGTTGTCCTTGAAAGGGCAGCTGCTGGGAGAGCCCTCTCCAGCCCCACCCACCTCACAGGGTGTCTGTTGCGGGGGAGGAAGGGAAAGGAGATTATAGGCCACTCTGAGCCTCTGTCCTTGAAAGGGCAGCTGCTGTGAGAGCCCTCTCCAGGTCCACCCACTTCACAGGGTGTCTGTTGTGGGGGAGGAAGGTAAAGGAGATTGTAGGCCGCTCTGAGCATCTGTCCTTGAAAGGGCAGCTGCTGTGAGAGCCCTCTCCAGCCCCACCCACCTCACAGGGTGTCTGTTGTGGGGGAGGAAAGTAAAGGAGATTGTAGGCTGCTCTGAGCATCTGTCCTTGAAAGAGCAGCTGCTGTGAGAGCCCTCTCCAGCCCCACCTACCTCACAGGGTGTCTGTTGTGGGGGAGGAAGGGAAAGGAGATTGTGAGCCGCTCTGAGACTCTTTGGAGTGGAGGGCGGGATATGAATCCAATATCTTCATCTACCTCACAGGGTGTCTGTTGTGGGGGAGGAAGGGAAAGGAGATTGTGAGCTGCTCTGAGACTCTTCGGAGTGGAGGGCGGGATATAAATCCAATATCTTCTCCTCCTCCTCCTGGCTGCCTCTGTGAAAAGACAGCCGCAGAATGATGCCTTGCCTCTTTCATCAGGATAATGTTTCCAATTCAAGTCTTGCTACAGCCATGCTTCAATGGCAAAGCATGTTTATTGCTTTCCTATAGCAGGATAACCAGGCTACACTGGAAACATCTGAAGGCTGGAATCAACAGAAGGAATTCCAACACCAGTGCCAAAGCATAATACATTGAGCGCAAAGGAGAATTATGACAAGAACGTATGCCTGGGAACTGAGTTATGTCTCAGTCTATATGAAGCTGTTCATCAAGTGTGACTGTAAGAGACAGCATATAAACAACAAAGTACCACCACGTGAAAGGATTTCTCAAAACGAAACAAAAAAAGCCATGTTTTCCTTTCGTGCCACACATCTGAAACACAGCCTTATGTGCAAAAATTAATTTACACTGTAGAAGAAGAAGATATTGGATTTATATCCTGCCCTATACTCTGAATCTCAGAGCCTCAAAGCAATCACAGTCTCCTTAACACACACACCCCCACAACAGACACCCTGTGTGGTAGGTGGGGCTGAGAGAACTCTCACAGAAGCTGCCCTTTCAAGGACAAATCCCACGAGAGCTGTGGCTGACCCAAAGCCATTCCAGCAGCTGCAATCAAATCCGGTTCTCCCAAATAAGAGTCTGTGCACTTAACCACTACACCAAACTGGCTCTGGAAGCTTGGATTACCCTGATGGCCTGGACTAGCTTGATCTTGTCAGCTCTCGGAAACTAAACAAAGTCAGCCCTGGCTAGTAAGTGGATAGGAGATGAAGAAGAGGATAGAAGTGGATAGGAGATGAAGAAGAAGATAGAAGAAGAAGATATTGGTTTTATATCCCGCCCTCCACTCCGAAGAGTCTCAGAGTGGCTCACAATCTCCTTTACCTTCCTCCCCCACAACAGACACCCTGTGAGGTAGATGAAGATATTGGATTTATATCCTGCCCTCCACTCCAAAGAGTCTCAGAGCGGCTCACAATCTCCTTTACCTTCCTCCCCCAAAACAGACACCCTGTGAGGTAGATGAAGATATTGGATTTATACCCCGCCCTCCACTCCGAAGAGTCTCAGAGCGGCTCACAATCTCCTTTCCCTTCCTCCCCCACAACAGACACCCTGTGAGGTAGATGAAGATATTGGATTTATATCCAGCCCTCCACTCTGAAGAGTCTCAGAGCGGCTCACAATCTCCTTTACCTTCCTCCCCCACAACAGACACCCTGTGAGGTGGGTGGGGCTGGAGAGGGCTCTCACAGCAGCTGCCCTTTCAAGGACAACCTCTGCCAGAGCTATGGCTGACCCAAGGCCATGCTAGCAGGTGCAAGTGGAGGAGTGGGGAATCAAACCCGGTTCTCCCAGATAAGAGTCTGCACACTTAACCACTACACCAAACTGTCTCTCCAAGGAAGTCCAGGGTCACTATGAAGAGGGAGGCAACGGCAAACCACTTCTGTTCACCTCTTCCCTTGAAAGCCCTACAGGGTCACTGTAAGTCAGCTGTAACTTGATGGCCCTTTCTACCACATAGTTTGGAGCCAGTGATGTACAAATGGAAACAAAAAAGGACTCCACGTAGTTCTGCTTGTGCTAGATCTTCCACAAAGCCTAGCACTGTCCTCCTTACGTGTCACGATGTTCTGAAATGTATTTATTTATCTTCAATTTAGGGTTTTTAGGTAGCCGGCTTGAGGTTGACTTAGCCTTCCATCCTTCCAAGGTCGGTCAAATGAGGACCTAGCTTGCTGGGGGGGGGGGGAAGCGTAGAGGACTGGGGAAGGCAATAGCAAACCACCCCGTAAAAAGATCTGCCGTGAAAACGTTGCGAAAGCAACGTCACCCCAGAGTTGGAAACGACTGGTGCTTGCACAGGGGACCTTTCCTTTCCTTTTCCATTCCAAAAGCAGACTCGGGGCATCTCACAGGCATAATAAAACCAACAATCTCAATTACAAGTATAAAATTATAAAATATAAACAATTAACAATTTAAAACAACATATTAGCTGCTATACAGAATCTTGTAGCATAGGCCGATCAGGTTATATTAGAGCTTCTGTTTAATCTGTTGGTGGTCCTTCTGGTGATATTGCTCAGCATCAAAGAAGCGGAAGCCTTCTCCCACTAGTTACTGTAGGCCAGTCGAAAAGGTTCGGTTTTACATGCCCTGCGGAATTGGGAGAGATCTTGCTGGGCTCTTATGGCCTCAGGGAGAGCATTCCACAGCATTGGTGCTGCCACTGAGAAGGCCCTGGCCTGTGTAGAGCCTAGTCTAGTCTCCCTTGGTCTGAGGATGGACAACAGATTTTGAGTTCCTGAACGCAGTGCTCTCTGGGGAACATATGGAGAAAGGTGGTCCCGTAGATAGGTAGGTCCTCAGCCATACAGGGCTTTAAAGATCAATACCAGCACTTTGAAACTGATTCGGTACACAATAGGCAGCCAGTGCAGCTCTTTCAACACTGGCTGAATGTGCTCCCATCAAGGGAGCCCCATTTACAACCGTGCTGCAGCGTTCTGCACTAGCTGCAGTCTCCGAGTCAGAGTCAAGGGCAGCCCCATGTAGAGGGCATTACAGTAGTCTATCCTCGAGGTGACCGTAGTGTGGATCACCATTGCTAAATATTTCAAGTGGTTACCATCGTTTTTTCCCCCTTGTGTTTCTGATGGTGCAAGAGTTCTAATGCATGGGGAAATTTCGCACCGAACTGACCTCAAAGTCCATAGTCAGCAAAGAGAATGAAGCACAATCTAAGGCTAGCAAAGTTACAGATAATCACAACTGCCAGCTGCATGGCCAAAGGAAGTATGGGAGCCTCCCACAGGCTTAATTGAAACTGTAAGAGTGTGCTCACCAACACTTCTTGGTGCAGCCATCACGCTAAAATATGAAATGGGCCCACGATTCAGGGAAATTTGGACTTGCAAAAAATTAGGAGTAAGACTGACAAATAATCAAGACACTTCCTTTTGGGTAGCTAGGCCTCAAGATCTAAGACTTTGGCCTATAGCTAGGACATCTGGAGGAACGGTAGCTGCCAGTATATGGATCAAATGCTAAGAGGACTGGATACCTGACTTGTTATAGTTGTGTCAGAAGACATTATCATAAGAACAACTTATCGCAAGAGAAGTTGCGCCCCATGAGGTTCTTTCTTTTGTAGGGGAGCCCCTTTCTCTTTGACACATAGTTGTCTTTTCAGCAAGTCATATAATCCTAAAAAATCAATCCTAAAAAAAAGTTTGTCATAGCGAAAAAAAGGGTATGGGAAGCAACTGACTGACATTTTCAACCCAGAATAGGAAATTTGATATACAACCATCACTCTCTCTTAGAGAAGCAGCTCTGCCACTCTCCTGTTAAGAGTCAGTTTGGTGTAGGGGTTAAGTACACGGACTCTTATCTGGGAGAACCGGGTTTGATTCCCCACTCCTCCACTTGCACCTGCTGCAATGGCCTTGGGTCAGCCATAGCTCTCGTAGGAGTTGTCCTTGATAGGGCAGCTGTTGTAAGAGCTCTCTCAGCCCCACCTACCTCACAGTGTGTCTGTTGTGGGGGAGGAAGATAAAGGAGATTGTGACCGCTCTGAGACTCTGAGATTCAGAGTGTAGGGTGGGGTATAAATCCAATATCTTCTTATTTATTTATGTATTTTATTTTGGTAAATTTATATTCCACCCTTTCCCAAATGGGCTCAGGGCGGAGCACAAACAGGTAAAACCAGTCAAATACAATAAAACCTATAAAATGCAATTAAAAACAACACAACACAGTACTATATAACAAAGGCGGGCAGGCTCATAGAGCAGGTTGGAATATAATCCTTCTTCTTCTTCTTAAGGTACTAACTGGTATATAGGAGGTAGAGAAGGTGACTAGCAACCCTGGTTAAACCCATGGCAGTTCCAGGAAAGGTGAATTTGCCTGAGACAAAGATTCAATCTATCAAATTTTACAAGTCACATATCCTACTTTCTATAAGTCAGTTCTGAACTTAAGAGGAAAGCTGTGCAGTTAGTAGGGGTGTGTGTGCTGTCTGGAACATGTCCGACCATCATTTACAATCCACTCAACTTAATCAAAAGCCTTTTCATTACCAAACAATGTATCAGGATGTAAGTACTATTACCGTGTTCCTTTTCAGCCACTCAATTGTGGTACACAAGTCTGGGCATTTCTAAATATTATATGAGCTCATGATCTAGCACACAAAGCTCTAGCATTGTGAACCTGAGCACATCTTAAGTGCCAGAATGCCAGTGTGGCATTGTGCCTCAATTGCATCACATAAATGGCTAATGAGATCTGACTCAGTGATGGCATTGAATACATTCCAGAGCAAAAGGCTGGAGTCTTTTGTTGGCTACCAGTTGAATAGAAAATGTGTTCAGACCTGTGTCTCGCAGAGATTGTACTCTGAGGTTACTATTTTGATTTGCTCGGTACACTGATCTCCTTACCTTTATTTAACCTTTTGTGTTTCAGTTTAGAGAAATGAATACTTTCAATTATCTTTTGACGAAGGTCACAGCGGGGTCCTTTGTGGGCAGCTAATGTTACAGTCTGACAGGTTAGCAGTGGCATGTTACTGTCCGCTTTCCAGGCCTTGTTTGAGCCTGACAGAGACTTGGGAGCCATCCATTTGGACAACTGGTGTAATTATACACAAAGGTGATGGTTGTTCTTTTGCATAAGTGCGCCTACATGGCTTTCCAAACCAGCTGAGGTCTGGAAAGCCCCCACTCTCCTGGTTTTCCACAAACTAAGTCAAACTATTCAAGAAGGCATTTCTGTGCAGGTGATTAGGGCTGCACTGCACAAAATGGTCTTACAAACTTGCTCGGATAAATGGTGAGGGACTGTGATCTATATTGCTATGTTTAGCTTATTGTAAGTGAAGTCCAGACCGATTTTGCACTCACCTTACACCTCTCTCACGTTCGTCTTCTCAGCGCTGCTTTCTTCCAATTTCACACTATTTGCCCCGGGGCTGCAGCAAGGATCAGCGTTTTTGCACAGCAAACAGAAACTGGGTTTTAGCGGTTCCTGTTTGCTGTGCAAAAACAACGATTCTTGCTGCAGTCCTGGGGCAGATAGTGGGAAATCGGAAGAAAGCCGCTCTGAGAAGACGGATGTGAGAGCGGCATAAGGTGAGTGTGAAATCGGTCCCAATTTATGTCTGTTCCGTACTGCTTAATGTGCCATGTGAATACTTACACTATGCTTCAGTTCTTTCCGGTGGACCAGTCCTCTATCTACCAGTGTTGGGGAATGATGATGGAAATTGCCATCAAGTTGTAAACTTGTGGTGACCCCATAGGGTTTTCAAGGCAAGAAATTACCAGAGGTGGTTTGCTCTTGCCTGTCTCTTTGCAGCAGCTATGGTCTTCTTTGGTGGTCTCCCATCCAAGTACTAACCAGGGCTGATTCTGCTTAGCAACCAGCTCTGGTGAGATTGGCCCGTACAGGGTAATTCAGGCTGCTTTGCTGCCCATACACCTCCACTTTTATGTTCATTTGCAAATAAAAGCATATTTTAAAAATACAATTCTCCAGTGCTTGCTGTCATGAAAAGAAAGCACACCCTACAACAAGGAGACCTCGGCTAGAGCATCTCACCATTCCCTCTTTTTGTAGCAGTGTTACACTGATTCATTCTTGCAGTGCACATTGTGTCCCTGTATGAGTACCTGGTCATGTTCCGGCATGTGTTTGTTCTCTCTCACTGACATCAGTGGGACTTAAAAGGACTGTGCCCCAAATAATTATATGGCATACTAAAGGAGAACAAGCTAAAGGAGAAAGTTGTGTTGGGACTTCTGCTACTGTTGGTTATCTCTCCTCACCATCATTTTTATTTGATATCTGTATAGACCCCAAAGAATGTTTGTTAATTGCTGCATGTATATCTGTACCCTAAAGGTATTTAAAAAAAATAATGCAAAATTGACTAATTCTCAACATCTTAAGTTTTTGCCACCTAGGTTGTCTGTGGAATTTTGAATGTGAAAAATCAAATCTGAAGCATTTGATTCAAAGTCCGGATGTTTCATTGTGTGCAGTTATTCTAGTCTAAACCCATTGGTTTGAATGGAGTTTAAACTGGAGTAATTCTATACAGAATTGCACTTTTAGCATGTTTGGAATGTCTTGCTTTTCACCATCATCAAGGAAAACTTCCTAAGCCAGTGCCTGTCAAATGAAATTGCTGCATGCCTTCTATTAAACACTGCCAAATATTAAAGCAGTGTCAGTAGTAGTCAGTAGTACACGTCAGTAGTATATGTCAGTAGTAAAAAACAAACAAACCATACCATGTCTTTAAAATTCTGATAAATATCCAGCATTGAAATCAGATAACGAAGTAACAAATCAAATATTACAATAAAGTATATTAAATACTGATATCAAATAGTCAGTGAATGTTCATTAAAGGTAAAGATAGCCCCCTGTACAAGCACCAGTCATTTATGATTCTGGGGTGATGTTGCATCATGACGTTTTCACGGCAGACTTTTTACGGGGTGGTTTGCCCTTGCCTTCCCCAGTCATCTACGCTTTCCCCCCAGCGAGCTGGGGGACTCATTTGACCGACCTCGGAAGGACGGAAGGCTGAGTCAACCTTGAGCCAGCTACCTGAACCCAGTTTCTGCTGGGATCGAACTCAGGTTGTGAGCAGAGCTTGGACTGCAGTACTGCAGCTTGACCACTCTGCGCCACGGGGCTCCTATGAATGTTCATTAAAAAGTGTAAATATCCAGAGAAAATCTGGTGACTAATCAGCATCACAGGTTGTAGAGGAAATTCCAGGGAGAAATTTACTTGAACTTATGAACATATGAAGCTGCCTTCTACTGAATCAGACCCTGGGTCCATCAAAGTCAGTACTGTCTGCTCAGACTGGCAGCGGCTCTCCAGGGTCTCAAGCTGAGGTTTTTCACACCTACTTGCCTGGACCCTTTTTTGGAGATACCGGGGATTGAACCTGGGACCTTCTGCTTCCCAAGCAGATGCTCTACCACTGAGCCACCATCCCTCCCCTTCAGCTCTGTTGCTGTGTTCATTTTCTCTTCCAAAATGGAAGGATGCCATGTGTCATATATTTAAAAAATGTTACTTCATCATCGAGCAATGGGCTCATCATGTATAGGATCATCATGATTGTGTGACTGTAATCATGTGGATTTATTAAATAAATACAGAAGGGCTATATGCTGAGACAATTGGAAATACAGAAGGGCTATATGCTGAGACAATTTATCCTCTTTTAAATCCAGTCCCTAAAGCACGGGGGTGGGGGTGGAGGGGAATTGTGGATGTGCAATTAAAAAGCAAAATGCTAATATAGCACGTTCCCTCTGATGTGTTGCAAAATAACCACGATTGAGTGTTACTTCGGCTGTTGCATAAACTGTATGGATAAAGGAAGCTCTGGCTGTTTCCTCCCTTCCCCAGGGGGCCAAAAGGGGGAGGAGCCTCAGCCAATAGAAAGAAGAGAAGCTTGGCCCAGTAGCTCTGCTGTGCAATTGAGAGAGCCTAGCAAAGCAAGCTCTCCTCCCTTTCCTGATAACTAAATAACACATAAGAACATAAGAGAAGCCATGTTGGATCAGGCCAATGGCCCATCCAGTCCAACACTCTGTATCACACAGTGGCAAAAAAATGTATATATACACACACACTGTGGCTAATAGCCACTGATGGACCTCTGCTCCATATTTTTATCTAAACCCCCCTTGAAGGTGGCTATGCTTGTGGCCGCCACCACCTCCTGTGGCAGTGAATTCCACATGTTAATCACCCTTTGGGTGAAGAAGTACTTCCTTTTATCCGTTTTAACCTGTCTGCTCAGCAATTTCATCGAATGCCCACGAGTAACACATACTGATAACGAAATAAAATCTTGCAATTCTAAGCATGCTTCCTTGGCAATCATTCCTATTGAAACGAATGGCACACAAGCCTGAGCGACCTTATCTAGGATTGGACAGAACGCTCCGTCCAACACTTCAGGACACTGTTGAAAGATGGATGCACAACACCCTCAAAAGAAGTGCTATAGGAATTATTTATTTGATCACTGAAAGGTTAGCAAACTTGGAAAGCAATGTCTTCTTGTCGCATCAAAGCTCTCCTTCAGATCTCTTGAGATGGGTATATATTTCTGATACTTAAGAGGTCACGCTGACATCCTCCTCCTAAATCATGCATTTCCTGGAATTATTCTTCATGATGCTTTAGCGATCCAAGAGAAGCAAAAGAAGCTCTGACTAGGTGGAGTCTCTTGCGAAAGGGGATGGTTTTCTCAGCTACCTGCACAGGATGGAGTGTTTGCTTCTGGTCAACAATTAGACTCATTGCGCCCACCTCTATGGGAGGTGCCAGTGTCCTCGGTGAAGTATAACTTCTGAAAAAGTACATCGCTATCACTGAACTGGATGGCCCAGGCTAGCCTGATCTCATTCTATTTCTGCAGGGCTTTTTTTATGTTGAAAAGCCCAGCAGGAACACATTTCCGTATTAGGCCACACCTTCTGAGATCACCATTGTTTCATACAGGGCTTTTTTTTGGTAGAAAAGGCCCAGCAGGAACTCATTTGAATATTAGGCCATGCCCTCTGGTGCCAAGCCAGCCGGAACTGCGTGCCTGTGTGTTCCTGCTCAAAAAAACCCCTGGATCTCTGAAGCTATGCAGGGTGGGCCTTGCTTAGTACTTGGATGGGAGACCTCCCCAAGGAAGTCCCGCATCACTATGCACAGGCAGGCGATGGCAAACCATCTCTGAATGTCTGTTGCCTTGAAAACCCTACAGGGTCGCCACGAGTTGGTTGCAACTTGATGTCACTTTCTTCCATCATATTGCCATGCAATTCACCATAGAAGCGTTTCGTTACTCTAGTACAGGGGTGGAATTCTAGCAGGAGCTCCTTTGCACATTAGGCCACACATCCCTGATGCAGCCAATCCTCCAAGAGCTTACAAAGAAGAGCCTTGGAAGCTCTTGGAGGATTGGCTACATCTGGGGTGTGTGGCCTAATATGCAAAGGAGCTCCTGCTAGAATTTCACCCCTGCTCTCGTATATAGCTAAATGTGGTTAATCTGGGTGGGATTAACAAATCAGGCCCTTGAAGGGCTCCTAGCAGTCCCCTGAGCAACTAGCTGTTGTCTGCTTCCTTTCCCCTCTCTCTTACTTCTTTCTGCATAACAGCTTGCTTTGCAAGGCATGCTCAATAGCACAGGAGCTACAGAGCAGTCTCTATTTTCCCCATTGGCTGAGGTTCCTCTCTTGGGGAGGAAAAGAAGGAGAGCTTGCTTTGCTAGGCTCTCTCAATTGCACAGCAGAGCTACTGAGCCAAGCCTCTGTTCTTTCTATTGGCTGAGGCTCCTCCCCCTTCTGGCCCTCTGGGGAAGGGAGGTAACAGCCAGAGCTTCCTTTATCCAGTTTCTTGGATTACATGGGAGAGATACAAAGAAAGCAACTTTAAGTCCGAGTGCTAATGTTTTAAGCAGGTTTCAAGTTAAAAAAAAAAATTAATTGTGTTTGTGTCCTTTATAAAGTTTCTATCTCTGCTACCTAATCTTAAAGAGATACACACATGGCACGGTCCGACATGGCTCGGTCCAACAAGGTCTCATTTATGTCAGATCCAGCCCTCGTAACAGATGAGTTCGACGCCCCTGACATGGTGTCACCTTCCTCTTTCCCTTGAAATTTCATCTGAAAAAATCAACCTTTTCTTCAGAACCTTTCATCTAAACCCCAAAATCCTAAATCCATGGAACGGTGTTTCACTTTGATGGTGTTTAAACCGGAAGCTCCTTAGAACAGGACACTGCCTTTCTCTGCCTTAGACGTTCAGCCACTCATTGGATTCAGGGGGCTTGAATTATGTTTGGCTGTTAAAGTGCTAATCTATTTTTTTTCCTTTAAATTACCAGGTTCTAAAGAGCACTGTTAAAGCATTCATTCGGTCTCTGAAATTATACACGTGTGCAGAGATTCTAAAGTTCAATATCTTTTTGCCATGTGCCTCCCATGATTCCTCTTCGTCCTAACCTAACGGAAGAGGTACTCTCCTTGAAATGCATAGAAAAATCAACAAGAAAACCAATAAAGCCCTTAAATAGAAATATAAGCAGGGCTTTTTTGGGGGAGAAAAAGCCCAGCAGGAACTCATTTGTATATTAGGCCACACACCCTGATACCAAGTCAGCTGGAACTGCATTCCTGCTATATATAAAAAAACCCTAAATATAATATTCATTTGTATTTATTCGGAGATTGTTGTATTAAGAGAAAATAAGGGCCAGAGGGGGCAGGAAAATCATGGCTGAATACAAAGGAGGAGATTTGTAAATATTTGAAGGTTTTGTACTTGATAAAGGTGCTTATGTCATATATTCTGTTTCTAGAGAGAACTCAGGAAGAGGAGGTGGTTTATAGTAAGGCTGTTAAGATGAATTCTCTTTAGCAAGTTTCTTCCTGAAATCCAGCAGTCCTTTTCATCTTTTTTTCCAGGAATTTGGAGTCAGTTTCCAATAAATTCAATTCTGATCAAAGAGAAATTTGAAGAAAGAAGGAGCAGGAAGGGACGCTCTGCAATATTTCTGGATTTCAAAGCCCTCAGCGCTCTGGGACCCTCATATCTATGGGACTAGTTCTCCCACAACAACCCCCCCCCCACTCTCCCTTTGGCCATTATCTAGGGCTCTCTTGCAGATGCCTGGTCCCAGGGTGGCTTGGCTAGCTGTCTCCAGGGGAAGGGCCTTCTTAGTTGTGGCCGCTACTCTGTGGAATACACTCTCGGATGACACCTGTGCCTTTCCGGACTTCATTAGTTTCTGCAGGGCATACAAAGCTGAATTGTTTAGGTTGGCCTTTGAAAGATGACCACACGTTCAAGCTGTTTTAATGGTGGTAGCCACATATTAATACATTAATATTTTAATGTTAATATTTTATACTTTTTTGTTTTTATGCTGATCTACCTTATGTATTGTAATGTTGTAAATCACCAAGAGGCCCTTCAGGTGGAAAAGGAAAGGTCCCCTATGCAAGCACCAGTCATTTCCGACTCTGGGGTGACATTGCTTTCACATTTTCATGGCAGACTTTTTACGGGGTGGTTTGCCATTGCCTTCCCCAGTCTTTTACACTTCCCTCCCAGCAAGCTGGGTACTCATTTTACCAACCTTAGAAGGATGAAAGGCTGAGTCAACCTTGGGCCAGCTACCTGAATCCAGCTTCCGCTGGAATCATAAGAGCATAAGAGAAGCCATGATGGATCAGGCCAATGGCCCATCCAGTCCAACACTCTGTGTCACACAGTGGCCAATATATATATATACACACACACACACACACTGTGGCTAATAGCCACCGATGGACCTCTGCTCCATATTTTTATCTAAACCCCTCTTGAAGGTGGCCATGCTTGTGGCCGTCACCACCTCCTGTGGCAGTGAATTCCACATGTTAATCACCCTTTGGGTGAAGAAGTACTTCCTTTTATCCATACTCAGGTTGTGAGCAGAGAGTTCAGACCACAGTACTGCAGTACTGCTGCTTTACCACTTTGTGCCACACTAATAAATAGATAAAAATCTCACTCTGTAGATGTTCAGAGGCAGGCCAATTTGGTGTAGTGGTTACGGAGTGTAGTGGGGAGAGCCAGTTTGCTGTAGTGGTTAAGTGCGTGGACTCTTATCTGGGAGAACTGGGTTTGATTCCCCACTCCTCCACTGGAATGGCCTTGGGCCAGCCATAGCTCTCACAGAGGTTGTCCTTGAAAGGGCAGCATCTGTGAGACCTCTCTCATCCCCACCCACCTCACCGGGTGTCTGTTGTGGGGGGAGAAGATTGTAAGCTGCTCTGAGATTTGGAGGGGCGGGCAAGATATAAATCCAATGTCTTATTTTTATTATTACCGCATTGTAATATACAATGAAATAATTATACAACTCATGGTAGAAAGCTACAAAGGATGATAGGAAAGAGTTAATGTTTAGAGGAGAGGCCATTTGCCTCATTGAGGTGTCTGGGAAGAAGACATAGTAGCAGGGTCGTTAAAGATGGCTTCTGGAATTGCACAAGTTAGGGTCCCAGGGCCGGATTAATAATCAGGCCAAGTAGGCACTGGCCTATGGGCCCCCATGATTGGCCCAAGCTTAGCCAGTGAGCTTCACGACTGAGCCAAGGTTTTTGAACAAAGTTGCCCAATGCAGTCAGCTTCACAACACACTCCCTTCAAGTTCTCTTTATGCACAGCAAACGTTTCTCGATCAGAGGCGGGGACCGTATCTAGGCATCTCTTTAATATAAGTAGCCAATAAATTCTTTGCTTTAGAGCACATTTCCAAAAAAACATATGATTTTTATTCCTACGCACACTTGACCTATGATCATATCCCATCTACGAGTCTCCCGATTCCAAGTCCCAGAGTTCCTGAGGTGTTACATTTTGGTTAACTGTCATAAACATGTAAATCTTCCAAGCCATGGAAGGAGGTTTGGCCATAGCAGCAGCTCTTGTTCTATCTGAACTGCACGTGATCGTACAGCCCTTGTAAGGCTGGCTTGGCACACTGCTTTCATTTCGGTATTTGTTCTCTACGTGATGAGGCATTGTTACAGTTCTAAGGAGAAGGTTATTGTTCGGTCATTCCGAGGTTGCGTTGTGATTCTCCGTGCTTTCTTTGGCGAAAATTGCTTGGGATAGTGGCTTCTGAGCAAACCTCAGACACTCATTGGGGTTCCTCGGAAAGAAGATCGATAATAGTTTTGAGGTTTCCCTGAAGAGTACATGGCTATTAGAGATGGGAAATTCCAGACCCTCCAAGACTGATGGTTGACCAATGGGAACTCTTTCCTGATAAATCAGAAATAGATTGGGAAATAGATCATACTGATACTGTGCATCTAGACTGCTCATGAATTTGCCTGTCTCTCTTCTCCAGTCTAGTCCCCACGCATTTAAGGATTATTACTACCAAAATCTTAGAAGGGATAGTGGTATTCATGGTTTAATGTATTGCTTTTTGTAATTATCTTTAGTTTGATGAGCCCAGAGCTTTTTCTGGAGAGTCAGTTTGGTGTAGTGGTTAAGTACGCGGACTCTTATCTGGGAGAGCCGGGTTTGATTCCCCACTCCTCCACTTGCACCTGCTGGAATGGCCTTGGGTTAGCCATAACTCTGGCAGGGGTTGTCCTTGAAAGGGCAGCTGCTGTGAGAACTGTCTCAGCCCCACCCACCTCACAGGGTGTCTGTTGTGGGGGGAGAAGATATAGGAGATTGTAAGCCGCTCTGAGTCTCTAATTCAGAGAGAAGGGCAGGGTATAAATCTGCAGTTCCTCTTCTTCTTTCTGTAGCAGGAACTCCTTTGCACATTAGGCCACACACCCCTATGTAACCAATCCTCCATGAGCTTATAGTAGGCCCTGTACTAAGAGCCTTGTAAGGTCCTGGAGGATTGGCTATATCAGGGGTGTGTGGCCTAATATGCAAAGGAGTTCCTGCTACAAAAAAAAGCCCTGAGTAAGCCTGTTGGGATGAATCTGAATTCTAGCTTCAGCAGAGCAATCTATTCCCACAGGACTCGCTAGTGTCGAATAAGTTTCTATGTGGTGTAGCAGTTAGAGGGGCAGCTAGGATCTGGGACATCCAGGGTCAAATTCCTACTCTGCTGTGGAAGCCAGTGCTGGGTGAACGGGGGGGGGGGGGGGGGGGGCGGGGAGGAGACATTCTCACTCAGCCTAGCCTCACAGAGTTGTTGAGACGACAACATGGAGGAGGAGCAAATGATGTTGCAAGCCAGTCTGGGTCCCCGGGAGGGAGGGAAAATCTGGTATAAAGATCTGTAAATAAATAAGTAAAGGTCCTGCCTGCTGAATTTAGAATTCAGGTGCAGCCGGGGTGGAATTCTAGCAGGAGCTCCTTTGCATATTAGGCCACACACCCCTGATATAGCCAATCATCCAAGAGCCTACAAAAAAGAGCCTTGTAAGTTCTTGGAGGATTGGCTACATCGGGGATGTGGCATAATATGCAAAGGAGCTCCTGCTAGAATTTCGTCCCCGGGTGCAGCCCAATGCCACAGTAAAGCAGCTCTTTGGGAGAGGTTCTGAGTGTTTACTTAGAAGTGTCCTACTATGATTGATAGGGTCAAAGCTTGTAGTATTTTTGGGAATTGTACGAGTGCTGAGATTGTGGATCTTTTGAAGTGCCTCGCCATGAACTGAAGCTTAGACAAAGCTTGTGTGGCAAAAACGAGGTCTGAATGTTCTGGAAGGACTCGTTTCGCTTCCACAAAATAACGCTGAGAATGGTACTGCGCATCTAAGAATCGTTGCTCCATCAGGCTGAAGTTCGCACCAATTGCTCTGCATGCTGAAGTCCGTCTCTACAGCTCTTCAACTGCGGGAGTTTTGGACATTTGCCTAAGAAACGAGAAAAGAAAGAAAATACAGTGGACTTATCTGTTTAATCCCAAAGTCGGAAATGACTGGTGCTTGCACAGGGGACTGACTACCTTACCTTATCATTTTATTAAGGACTGGAATACCGTTATGGATGATGAGCCCTCCTCTGGTTCATTTGTTGTTTTGGATGAATAAATATATGCCGGTATGTGTTAAATAAACTATTTTGCTAAGCTTAGAGTTGGATGTGAATATCTACAGCTGTAAAACGTGCGCTATAGACGGGTTCCGTGGAAACGCAGCTTTTCTCCTTGCCATCTTCCAGGCGGGGCCTAGAGATCTTTTGAAGTTACAGCTTATCTCCAGATGAGAGAAATCAGTTCCCCGGGAAAGAATGACTGATTTCGAGGGTGGACTCTATGGCATTGTAACTTGCTAAGCTCCCTCCCCTCCCGAGACTCCACCCTCCTCCGACTCAGCCCCCAGAATCGCCAGAGATTTCCCCACTCAGAGTTTGTAGTCTTAGTTTCCAGGCAACATAGCATTTGCTGCCCAAAAATAATGCAAACATCCATTTAAGCAAAGTGGGAAGCAAGAATGGCATGAAAAGAAAGTTCACCAGATAGGAGAAGTCATGGACATTTCAGATTTGAGAGCATCTGGACACAATTCAGCCAGAGTTAAGCACTATTAAGTCCCAACTGTCTCGAAGGAAGAATAAGAGGCACTCTCTTCTGTATGCCTGAACAGGACTTACGAATGTTTAACAGTGGCTTGGATGTGCCCGTATTGTTTTACATTTTTCCAGCCAATAAATCTATATCTTTGACAGCAGAACGTGTTCTTCTCTCACACTGACACCACCAATATAATCGTTCCATTTCCTGGCTCAGATTTATGCGTCTGTCAGGAAGGAGGACTGGGAAATATGAGGAATGATGTAACTTGATTAGGACTGTCTGAATATTCACATCAAGTTGTAAATTCAGAATGCTTCCAACTACTGTAAATTCTCTCTCCCTCTGTTTCTATCTCTGTCTCTCTCTGTCTCTGACTCTCTCTCTTTCTCTCTGTGTCTCTGTCTAGCTCTCTGTCTGTCTCTCTGTCTCTGTCCATCTGTCTGTCTCTGTCTGTCTGTCTCTGTATCTCTCCCTCCCTCCCCCCATACACACATTCAAGGTACAAAAAATATTTTTAATCCAATATTTTTGGGACCTGAACAACATATTGGAATGACATTGATTGCTAAGATGCAGCAAGGTCTTAATGAAGACAGACGAAAACTTCAGGGAAAAGACAAAGTAAGAAATGAGTTTCAAAACTCAGGGCCAACTTTTCTTAGGGATGCCAGCCTCCAGGTGAGACTTGTGGATCCCCTAGAATTCCAGCTCATCTCCAGACTACAGATCCCCTGGAGGAAATTGATGCTTTAGAGGGTGGGCTCTGTGGTATTGTTCCCCACTGAGGTTCCTGTTCCAGTCTCCACCCCCAAATCTCCTGCAGTTTTCCACCCTCTCTCTTCAGGACCACCTCTCTCCATATGCCCCTGGAACAGCATTACACTCTAGCAATAAGACTCTTCTGGTAATAAGACTCTTCCGGGCTGAGACAGATATGGCTGTCCTCGACTAGGGCCTTTTCTGCCCTGGCCCCAGCCTGGTGGAATTCTCTGCCAGAGAATATCCATGCCCTAAGGGATTAATTACCTTTCTGTAGGGCCTGCAAGGCAGATATGTTCTGCCAGACATTCGCCCCCTATATCTTTCCCCATATCCCCTCCACCCAGGGAGTTTGCAGATACTGAAACAACTCGCATCTTGAATATAGGGTGTAATAGTGTTTTCAAAGGCTTTCATGGCCAGAGTCCATTGGTTGTTGTAGATTTTCCAGGCTGTGTGGCCGTGGTCACGTGGTCATTATCTTGAGGGAGCTTCCTGGGCTGTGACATGCTAATGGAGGAGCTTACCATGTTAGATTGCACAGAGAAGCCACTGAAATCCAGAAACATAAACAATTTCAACAGGAAGGAACAAAGTTTAAAAATGAATAGGGCATGATTTCCAGTCCTGAAAAACACAAAATGGCCTACAGTTTAGATTAGATTAGAATTTCAATAGCCAATCCATATACAAAAGAACCTCCTCAGGTAAGCTCCTCCATTAGCATGTCACAACCAAGGAAGCTCCCACAACAAGAAGAATGCAGATTTATACCCTGCCCTTCTCTCTGAATCAGAGACTCAGAGCGGCTTACAATCTCCTATAACTTCTACCCCCACAACAGACACCCTGTAAAGTAGGTGGAGCTGAGAGGGGTCTCACAAAATAATGACTCAGCCCTACCCCCACCTGCCTGAGTAGATATAAATTACCTGCCTACCAACTTCTTCTCAATTTGACCTAGAGAGAACTCCAGTTTTTCTGAGTTACACCTCTGAGGATGCCAGTCACAATTGCTGGCGAAATGTCAGATCTCACAATGCCAAGACCACAGCCACACAGCCCGGAAAACCGACAACAACCAACGTAATAGTGTTTGTTTGGGGAAAACTTATTTTTTAATGCATTTACTATTTTTTACTTCTATTTGTAGATATCTGATTGTTGATGTAAGTTGCCCTAAGCCCTGCTTGCAGGGAAGGATGGCCTATTAAATTAAAACGTACAAACAAACAAACCCTACCCCTCATCTCCCACTGGTGTCTGGGGGAAGTTAATTTACCAATTTGCCACTGATAGCAATGAAGCCAGCAGAATTCATGATGATAAGAATTTGTAGATGGGCGCAGTCCACAGAAGTTAAGACAGCCAGTGTTAAAGTTGCTGATTCCAGGTTGGGAAATCCTTGCAGATTTGGGGGCAGAGCCCAGGGAGGGCACAGTTTGGAGAAGGGTGAGTGCTCAGTAGGAATGCAATGTCACACAGTCTACTCTACAAAGCAGTTATTTTCTCCAGGGAACTGCTCTCTGGAGATCAATTGTAATTCTGGGAGACCTCCAGGCCCCACCTGGAGGCTGGCAAACCTATAGGTAGTGGTTAGAATGCTGGGCTAGAATTTGAGAGATCTGGGTTCAAATCCACAAGCAGCCATGAGACCCATTGGATAACTGTTGTATCGTGCAGCTGAGTATCGTTCAGGTTCAAAGCAAGGTTTATTGTGGAACAACAGCTGTATTATCAGTCAGGAAACTAGATTAGGCCCAGGCCAAATCCCTCCCTCCTATTCCCTGTCGTACTATGCCACATCTCTCAGCAAGCTGTTGTTTAGCCTCTAGCAGATCTAAAAACACCACAACGGCCTTGGCCAGTCACTCTCTCTTAGGCTAATCCAGGGGGGGGGGGCAATGATAGTTCTCCAGATGTTCTTTGTCTACAGCTCCCATCAGCCCCAGACATTGGCTATGCTGGCTGGGGCTGATGGGAGTTGTAGGCAAAAAACATCTGGAGAGCTACCGTTGGCCACCCCTATCCTACAGTGTTGTTGTGAAGTTTAAATGAAAAAGGAAGAACTTCTCTGAGCTAAATAAAAATCGTACTTGGACGGGAGCCCCTCAACGATGTCCAGGGTCACTATGCAGAGGCAAGCAATGGCAAAACCACCTCTGAATGTCTCTTGCCTTGAAAAGAACACATGAACGCATGAAGCTGCCTTATGCTGAATCAGACCCTCGGCCCATCGAAGTCAGTACTGTCTACTCAGACTGGCAGTGGCTCTCCAGGGTCTTAAGCTGAGGTTTTCCACGCCTACTTTCCACGCCCTTTTTAGTTGGAGATGTCGGGGATTGAACCTGGGACCTTCTGCTCACCAAGCAGATGTTCCACCGCTGAGTCACAGTCCCTCCCCAAAGGACATATGAAGAAGAAGAAGATATTGGATTTATATCCCGCCCTCCACTCCGAAGAGTCTCAGAGCGGCTCACAATCTCCTTTACCTTCCTCCCCCACAACAGACACCCTGTGAGGTGGGTGGGGCTGGAGAGGGCTCTCACAGCAGCTGCCCTTTCAAGGACAACCTCTGCCAGAGCTATGGCTGACCCAAGGCCATGCTAGCAGGTGTAAGTGGAGGAGAGGGGAATCAAACTCGGTTCTCCCAGATAAGAGTCCGCACACTTAACCACTACACCAAACTGGCTCTCCAGCTGCCTATGAAGCTGCCTTATACTGAATCAGACCCTGGGTCCATCAAAGTCAGTATTGTCTTCTCAGACTGGCAGCGGCTCTCCAGGGTCTCAAGCTGAGGTTTTCCACACCTACTCGCCTGGACCCTTTTTTAGTAGGAGATGCCGGGAATTGAACCTGGGGCCTTCTGCTTACCAAGCAGAGGCTCTACCACTGAGCCACTGTCCCTCCCCAAAACTATGGCTGACCCAAGGCCATTCCAGCAGCTGCAAGTGGAGGAGTAGGGAATCAAATCCGGTTCTCCCAGATAAGAGTCCACTCACTTAACCACTCCACCAAACTAGCTCTACAATGCCACCAGGAGTCATCATAAATTATTTTCTAAAGCGGCCACGCACCACGGGCTGAAAGTTTTTGTATCTGGAACCAGTGCTCCATAAACTAAACACAAAGTTGCTAGTCGGTTACTTACAAACGCCACTTTGAGAACTGATAGTGCCGTTTGTGAGGAACTGACTAGCAACTTTGTGTTTAGTTTATGGAGCACTGGTTCCAGGTACAAAAACTTTCAGACCGCGGAGTGTGGCCGCTTTAGAAAATAATTGTCTCGGAAATTGACATGCACATGCTTGTAGAATGAACAGAGCTGTGGTTCCAGAAATTTGATTTTGTTGTCGGACGAAGATACGCCATCGAAACACGCCTATTACCGGAAGTGTGTCACAATCTGCATATTTTCTGGAACGTATTATTTTGACACCTTTCCAAATATTGATTATTGTGACAATATTGGACTTTTGAGCCTATTTGCCTTTGTTTGTGGACTTTCGAGTTGTTAATTGTGTACATGATTTTGTACATCTTGTTGAATCACTTATGTATGTTCATAAAGAAGTACCAACTGATTGCTGGAATTCATGTTGCACAGTACATTGAATGAATTACTGGATTTATGTGACTAGTGCCTTTTGAACGATACAAGCACGGTTTTCTCCTAATCCCCAGGTGGGGGCAGGGGATCCCCTGGTTTGGAGGCTCTCCCCTGCTTCAGGATCATCAGAAAGCGGGCGGGGTGGTGGTGGAGGGAAATGTCTGCTGGGCATTGTTCTCTAAGGAGACTGATTCCCATAGGGTATAGTGGAAAATTGATCTGTGGGTATCTGGAGTTCTGGGGGTGAGGCCTGTTTTTTGAGGTAAAGGCACCAAGTTTTCAGCATAGCATCTGGTGCCTCTCCTCAACCCCCCCCCCCCTTCCAAGCTTCAAAAAGATTGAATCGGGGGGTGGTGGGGAGTTCGAATTTAATGACCCCCAAAACAAGGTTCTGCTATCCTTCATTATTCCAAATGGAGAGAAGGCATTTAAAAGGTGTGCGGTCCCTTTCAATGTGATGGCCAGATAGCGCTATAGAATGGTTTTAAAGTTGATATGTAAATTATGGTTTATATATGTTTTATTGGATTAATTGTTTTATAATGTTGTCAGCCGCCCTGAGTCCGCTTGCGGAGAGGGCGGGATATAAATGAAAAGTAATAAATAAATAAATAAATAAACTCCCTTCTGAGTTCAACAGTGCTTGTCACACCCTTGCTCCTGGCTCCACCCCCAAAGTACCCTGGCTCCACCCCCAAAATCACCAGATATTTCTCTTGTTGGTCCCAGCAACCCTAACTGAAATTTGGGTGGGATATTCCTTGGGTGATGGGTACAGTCCCATTGTATTGTATCTCAACTGGTTGTGGAAGATGGGAAAGTTATACCCAGAAATGTGTTTTCTATTGGACCCAATGGAAGCAAGAATCACATTTCCTATCGACGTATTTCCGATATTAAAGGATCCTACTCGGTGATCTTTTTAAAAAAAACCACAACACCCTTGAGTACCATTGTTATTAGAAGTGAGGCTAAAAACTCCCTCTCTTCAATGGTTAAATACAACCCCTACCACTAAATAGAATTTTTTCATGCAACCCTTCAAAGTAGCACTCTAGATCTCGGTCCCCGTTTCCCTCCAACCTCATTGTATTTGACCGACATGTCAAAACGAATAAATGGAATGATTTGTTTGGAAAGAATAAATGGAATTTGGCACAAAAGTTCTAAACAATGCCACATGGCGTACATGAAAGAGAATGGAAAATCGCGTTCAAATAAATTGAATATTCACTCATGACAGATTGCAGTTATAATACTGGCAGACGCTGAAATGTGAAACATGGCTATGTTCTTGGAAATAAAGCTCTTTAAAAGGAGCCCAAAAATCATGCCTCTTGTCCGTGCTGTCTGACCGTGGTGGCCCATTGTACAGAACTGCATTCCAAAGGGTGTAACATGGCAGAGTGCATCTGAAAACTTACATCCAAAATCTCTCTCCTCCTGTGAGCCGGTTTGGTGTAGTGAAGTGTTCAGACTCTTATCTGGGAGAACCGGGTTTGATTCCCCACTCCTCCACTTGCAGCTGCTGGAATGGCCTTGGGTCAGCCATAGCTCTGGCAGAGGTTGTCCTCGAAAGGGCAGCTGCTGTGAGAGTTTTCTCAGCCCCACCCACTTCACAGGGTGTCTGTTGTGGGGGAGGAAGGTAAAGGAGATTGTGAGCCGCTCTGAGACACTGAGATTTGGAGTGGAGGGCGGGATATAAATCCAATATCTTCTTCTTCTTCTCCCCCCTGCCCCGCATTAGGTTTGCAGTGCTGCATAATAGGACAAGAGCTTCCAAATATATCATTTCCCTCCCCTCCCCATATGTTGCTCTCTGTCATGCAAAAAACTGGAATATCTGGTGTGCACCCTTTTGCAAGAAGCCCTCTCAAATTTGTGTTTTTATGTATTAGCTTTCTCAATGTGTTTCAAATTTAGTAGTCCCTGCCCGCCCCGCCCCAACTTTGCTTTGGCTTTTTCTGCCGCTTCAATGTTTAGGCCTACAATATATTACCGATCAAATATGTATTTGCAATAACTGCTGTGTCTCGTACTCATAGTTGCTCTCTCGGGATGAGCTTTAGACATGTCATTGGCTCCCCGGAACAGCCTTCATCCTCCCAGCTGTGCCTTATTCTTCCAGAGTTTTTTCCTTGGCTGTCCCGAAACTCTGCGGAATCTCTCCTCCTGCTCTTCCCATCTGCTCCCTGTGCTAACACTTCCCTGGCACGAGGTAATATCCATCTCTGCTACTCATTCCACGTATTAACATTCTGCAAGATCAACCGAATGTTCGGGTAAACCAAACGCCTGAAATGTTGCTATCCGGCCGGAAGACCGTTTCCCACAACTGGTTGCAACCTTAAGAGTTTCAGGTGACGCCGAGAGCATTGTGTCTCACGCAGAGACATTGCTTCTGGGTTTGTGCCAGAAATGGCATTATGACATCAGCACAATGCTGATTCCCTTCCGTTCGGTTCCCACGGCTCCACAGAACAGCAGCAGGAGCGGTGGAATCCAGGGCACGAGTCCTCCAACCAAAGCAAGAACAGGATAGGCAGGGCGTTTTTCGCTCTGATAGGCAGGGCTTTTTTCATTTGCATATTAGGCCACACACCCCTGATGTAGCCAATCCTTCAAGAGCTTACAGGGCTCTTAGTAGGGGGCCTACTGTCGGCTCCAGGAGGATTGGCTACATCAAGGGAGTGTGGCAAAATATGCAAAGGAGTTCCTGCTACAAAGAAAGGCCTGCTGACAGGCAGGTGTAAAATTCTAGCAGGAGCATCAGGGGTGTGTGGACTAATATGCAAAGGAGCTCCTGCTGGAATTCCACGCCTGCTGATAGGTTAGCTGTATATGATAGGTTAGCTGTATATGACTAGTGGATGGTTTTTCTTTTAACAAGTCAAGAGTCAGCTTTCAGCTGAAGGAGATTTGACAGTATCAGTTAATTACTTCCAGTTTTTCTCCTAATTTTGCACTAAGGTTGCCAGTTCTGGGTTGGGAAACACCTGGAGATTTTGGAGGTGGAGTCTGGGAACGGTTAGGGAGGGGAAAGACCTCACCTGGGTATAATAGAGTCTACCCCGGTAAGCTGCCATTTTCACCAGGGGAACTGCTCCCCATTGCCTGGAGATCAATGGTAACAGCAGGAGATCTCCAGGTGCTTCCTGGAGATTGCAACCTGAGAGCCAGTTCAGTGTAGTGGTTAGTGCATGGACTCTTATCTGGGAGAACCGGGTTTGATTCCCCACTCCTCCACTTGCACCTGTTGGAATGGCCTTGGGTTAGCCATAGCTCTGGCAGAGGTTGTTGTTGAAAGGGCAGCTGCTGGGAGAGCCCTCTCCAGCCCCACCCACCTCACAGGGTGTCTGTTGTGGGGGGAGACGATATAGGAGATTGTAAGCCGCTCTGAGTCTCTGATTCAGGCGGGGTATAAATCTGCAATTCTTCTACTTCTTCTTCTAGAAAACTGCGATCACAATAACGAACCACAATAAAAGTTATTTATGCAGTTCCCCCCTTCCAATTTTTATGCAATATTCATATAATTATAACAAGTCATGTACTCTATAATAAAATGGGCGTGACACATTGCAATAACTCATTCATATGTATATCCAGGGCTCTTTTTCTAGCAAAAGCTCCTCTGCATATTAGGCCACGCCCCCCTGATGTAGCCAATCCTCCAAGTGCTTACAGGGCTCTTAGTACAGGGCCTACTGGAAGCTCCAGGAGACTGGCTACATCAGGGGTGTGTGGCCTAATATGCAGAGCAGCATCTGCTAGAAAGAGCCCTGCATATAACCGTACACGCCGAATTCATGCATCATCACTCAGCAATATAAACACTTGGATACATATTTTCACAATTGATTATTACAATTTAGGAGTAAAAAGGTAGAGGTAGTCCCCTGTGCAAGCACCAGTCGTTTCCGGCGCTGGGTGACATCGCATCACGACGTTTTCATGGAAGACTTTTTGCAGGGTGGTTTGCCATTGGCTTCCCCAGTCATCTACACTTTCCCCCCAGCAAGCTGGGTACTCATTTTACCGACCCAGGAAGGATGGAAGGCTGAGTCAACCTTGAGCTGGCTACCTGAACCCAGCTTCCGCCGGGTCGTGAGCAGAGAGTTTGACAGCAGTACTGCAGCTTTACTACTCTGCACTGCAGGGCTCTTAGGAGTAGTGGTAAGCAAATACAGAAGTGTGCTTGGTCATAGATTGGCAACCCTAGATAAACTCCCAGGGAATCTATTTCTTCTACAAATGTTAGCTGTTTCTCTTCCTGTGGGTGTATGTGCACGGAACTGCGTAGAAGAAGTAGATACAGAAACTGACCTCTGGAGCATTGTGGGAAAATACGAACTTGGAAGTATGAAGAGCATCCTGAAATTAATTTTTCAGTATGTTCTGGAAAAGTCTCCTTCCCATCTACCTTTTTTTTTAAAAAAAAATTTATCCTGGCGGCAACCGAAGGGAAACTGCCAATCTGCAGTGATAAAAGACAGGATTCTGTGCTATTTGTAGCCCAGCTGGAAACAGGAAGTACCAGAAATCTGACAGGAGTTCTTGCCGTGTCACGAGGCTTGACCTAGTTCGACACAGTTATGACCGGAATTCTCGGTCTCTCTTTTTCTCAGGATTTAAAGGACATGTGTATCTTTCTGCTCTGGAAAGGACAGAAACTTGAGCCTCTACTCTGAAAGCAGGTGAGGTGTCTATTGTGTGTGTCTGTGTCTGTTGCGGGGGGAGTGGTGGTGGGAGGATCCTCAAACTCAACTGTGGCTCTTTGGCTGGTCTCCCAAGGCACCCTTGCACACCTTTGTGGATAATCAGGGGTGGAATTCTAGCAGGAGCTTCTTTGCATGTTAGGCCGCACCCCCTGATGTAGCCAATCCTCCAAGAGCTTACAAGGCTCTTTTCTGTAAGATCTTGGAGGACTGGCTATGTCAGGGAGCGTGGCCTAATATGCAAAGGAGCTCCAGCTAGAATCCCACCGCTGCGGACAATACAGGCAAAGCCTTTGCCTTTTCCCTTGAAGATACCAGTCATGCAGTGTGCCATCAAGGGTTGGGGGTACTGCTCAAGCCAAAAACACAACCACCCTGTAGGGCAAACGAAGTTTGAGTCCGGTGGCGCCTTGAAGACCAACAAGTTTAATTCTGGCGTGCCCATGAAAGCTTCGACTCAGGATCGAACTCGTTGGTCTTCAAGGCACCACAGGACTCAAACGTTGTTCTAGTGCTTCAGGCCAAACTGGCGCCCTACTTGAATCTATCTTCATGGAAGACACCACATTAAACTGAATGGACTGGAACTACCGGGGTGGAATTCTAGTGGGAGCTTCTTTGCATATTAGGCCACACACCCCTGATGTAGCCAATCCTCCAAGAGCTTACAAGTAGGGTTGCCAATCCCCAGGTGGGGGCAGGGGATCCCCCTGTTTGGAGACCCTCCTCCCACTTCAGGGTCGCCAGAAAGCGGGGGGAGGGGAGGGAAATGTCTGCTGGGAACTCTGTTATTCCCTATGGAGACTTATTCCCATAGAAAAACATGGAGAATTGATCTGCGGGTATCTGGGGCTCCGGGGGGGCTGTTTTTGGGGGTAGAGGCACCAAATTTTTGGTATAGCATCTAGTGCCTCTCCCTAAAATACCCCCCAAGTTTCAAAAAGATTGGACCAGGGGGTCCAATTCTATGAGCCCCAAAAGAAGGTGCCCCTATCATTCATTATTTCCTATTGAAGGAAGGAACTGAAAAGGTGTGCCGTCCCTTTAAATGTGATGGCCAGAACTCCCTTTGGAGTTCAATTATGCTTGTCACAGCCTTGATCTTGGCTCCACCCCCAAAGTCCCCAGATATTTCTTGAATTGGACTTGGCAACCCTACTTACAAGGCTCTTTTTTTTGTAAGCTTTTGGAGGATTGGCTACATCAGGGACGTGTGGCCTAATATGCAAAGGAGCTCCTGCTAGAATTCCACCCTTGGAAACTACCAACAACCAGTGTTCCCTCTAAGCTGAATAAGTGTGAGCTAGCTCACAATTTTTTAGCCTCCAGCTCACACATTTGTATCTTAGCTCAGGAAAAACGGCCCTCGAGCAAACCAGTTTATGCAGCAGCTCACCGCTTTAACGCCAGTAGCTCACAAAGTAGAATTTTTGCTCACAAGACTACACACCTTAGAGGGAACACTGCCAACAACCCGGCATTTCTACTCCTCTTCTAGGTCTGGCAGCCATAACTGGCAACTCAGCAGGGGAATTAGTGGGGGGGGGGGGAGATAAAATCTCTTTGACATCACACCGATGGGTAACATCATTTCTGGCACAAAACTGCAAACAACATTGCCATGTCAGAGTGACACTCTAGGATTCACCCCAAAGCTAGCCTAGGGTGAATCCTAGAGATCTTGCTTACATGATGTCAACACTTCGGGTTTTGTGTTAGAAGCGATGTTGAGTTCTGTCATGATGCTGAACAGCACCCATTTCCTCCCACCAGGCTTTCAATGAGGGGGGGCAATGAATGGGCAGTGAATAAAGGGGAGTGAATAGGTAGTGAATAGGGGGGCAGACAAGAAGACTTCCCGCTACAGCAGGAGTCCGGACACCCCATTCCATCTCCGGGCACACATTTGTCTTAGGCTGAAAGTAGGGTTTCTAGATTCCCCCTGGGTGTCAGTGGGGAGTAGGGGTGGGGGTAGGGTTGCCAGATCGAGGCTGGGAAAATCCTGGAGATTATGAACAGAAGCTGTAGAGGACAGAGACCCCAGTGGGGTACAATGCCACAGAATCCACTCTCCCAAGCATCCATTTTCCCCAGGGGAACTGACATCTGTAAAACAGGGGATGAAATATGATTCTAGAGGCTGCCATCCATAGCTGAAAACAGCACATTTGCCAATTCCGACTATCAGGTCAGAAGATGTGTTAAACTTAAAAGATTTTAACATTTTAATCTTCCAGTTTATACAGCATATTGTTGGAACTCTCTGTCTCGGGCAGTGATGCTCTAAATTCTTGGTGCTTGGGGGGGCAATTGTGGGAGGGCTTCTAGTGTCCTAGCCCCACTGATGGACCTCCTGATGGCACCTGGTTTCTTGGCCACTGTATGACACAGAGTGTTGGACTGGATGGGCCATTGGCCTGGTCCAACATGGCTTCTCTTATGTTCTTAAAATGTATCCTAAAGGCCATTGTAAAGCAGGCTTGGCAATTTTGGTAAAGTATAAACTGTTATCAAAGATTCTCCCTCTTGTTACCTGTCCTCTAGTAGCTCAGGCCTTTTTTTGTCAGCATTATCTATCTATCTATCTATCTATCTATCTATCTATCTATCTATCTATCTATCTATCTATCTATCTATCTATCTGTCTGTCTGTCTGTCTGTCTGTCTGTCTGTCTGTCTGTCTGTCTGTCTGTCTGTCTGTCTGTCTGTCTGTCTGTCTGTCTATTTATTTATTTATTTATTTTTGCTGATTTCTAGTCCACCCTTTCCCAGGTCGGGCTCAGGGCGGATTACAACATAATAAATAATTAAAATTACATCATAAGACAATTAAAATTAAACAGTTAAAACCATTAAAATAAATTAAAATAAGGCAGCGTCAGTGTACAGATATGTACATCCATTCACAGGTTGGACACAGGATGTGGTCAGTGCAGGTAGGCCAATTAGCTGGTGTGAGGATGCCCGCCTGCCTCAGCCAAAAGCCTGGCGGAACAGCTCCATTTTACAGGCCCTCCGGAATAGCAATAAATCCGGAAGGGCCGTATCTCCTTGGGGAGTTGATTCCACCAGGTTGGGGCCAGGGCCGAAAAGGCCCTGACCCTGGTCGAGGCAAGCCAGACATCCTTTGGGCCAGGGTTGGTCAAAAGATGTTGACTGGCTGATCATAGAGGCCTCCGGGGCTCATATGGGGAGAGACGGTCCCATATATATGTAGGTCCCAAGCTGCGTAAGGCTTTAAAAGTTAATACTAAAGCCTTGAAACGTATCTGGTACTCAACTGGTAGCCAGTACAGACTGTGCAGCAATGGCTGACTGCTTGCCCATACAGGCAGTTCAGTCAGCAATCGTGTTGCTGTATTCTGCATTCGCTAGAGTTTCCGGATCAGTCCCAAGGGCAAGCCTGCATAGAGCGAGTTATAGTAATCCAACCTGGAAGTGACCATTGCATGGATCGCTGTGGATAGGTCCTGGGGAACCAGATAGGGCGCTAGTTGTTTGACCTGCTGAAGATGGAAAAAGGCAGACCATGCAACTGCTGTAACCTGGGCTTCCATAGAAAGGGTGGCATCCAGCATCACTCCCAAACTCCTCACCTTCTGAGCTGGTATGAGAGGTGCACCATCCAGGGTGGGAAGTTGGATACCTTTTCTTAGCTCACCACAGCTCAGACACAGGACCTCCGTCTTCACTGGATTAGGCTTCAGCCGGCTCAACTGTAACCAGCCAGCCACCATTTCCAATGCCGTGGTCAAGTGAATTGGGACGGAGTCCGGCCGACTGTCCATCAACAGATAGAACTGGGTGTCGTCTGCATACTGGTGACAACCCAGCCCAAAAACTCTGGCAATCTGGGCAAGGGGGCGCATATAGATGTTGAATATCATTGGTGAGAGAATAGCTCCCTGCGGAACACCACATTCCAGTGGGTAACGCCAGGAGATCTGCTCACTAATCGCCACCCTTTGTACCCGACCACAGAGAAAGGAGGAAAACCACTGTAAGACTACCTCCTGAACTTCAATGTCGGCAAGGTGGTGGGTCATAAGATTGTAATCAACTGTGTCAAATGCTGCTGTAAGATCTAGAAGCAACAGCAGCACTGACCCGCCTTGATCCAGATGCCTTCAAAGGTCATCTGTGAGGGCCACCAAAGCAGTCTCCACCTCATGACCAGGATGGAAGCCAGACTGGAAGAGATCAAGGATGGATGTATCCTCCAGGAAAGCTTGAAACTGCTTAGCCACTGCTTTCTCAATTACCTTGTCCAGAAACAATAAATTCGAGATTGGGCAGTAATTGGCTAGGACCTTTGGGTCCAAAGATGGCTTTTTCAAAAGCAGGTGAACCACGGCCTCTTTAAGCTTGGCTGGAAATATTCCTGATGATAGGGATAGGTTGACAATCTCAGCCAATGGACCCCTGATACCATATCCACCCACTTTAACAAGCCAAGATGGACATGGGTCCAGAGGACAAGTGGTGGGCTTCACTGCAGCCAAGATCCTGTCCACATCCTCCTGAGTGAGGCAGCTGAAGTGGTCCAACCTGGGACCTGAAGACAGACAACAGGCTTCCAGTTCCTGTACTGTCTCAACTATGGCTGGAAGATTTTGAAGGAGAGTTGAGACCTTATCGCAAATGAGACCATATCGCAAAGGCCTCAGAGCCGATGTCCAGTTCCCTAGCTTTTTGGCTGCCTACCGGCACTGTAGTCAATGATCAAATTATTCTAAATAATTGGGTTGGGCACAATTTTGCAGATGCAATGGAGGCCACATAGAAATCTTCCTTTGCAGACTTCACCTCCTTCTCATAAACTTTCATAAACATTCTATAAGAAGTTCTAGACTCCTCACCATAAGATCTCCGCCACACTCGCTCTAGCCGTCTAAGCTGTCGCTTCATCCTCTGCAGCTCCAGGGTATACCATGGAGCCGCTTTGGTATGGCAGCGAAGTGGGTGCCAGGGGGCGATATCATCGATGGCTGTAGAGAGCTGGGAGTACCAGTCCTCCACTAACTCATTCAACAAACCGCTAGGGGGCATCGGATCCTACAAAGCTTCCCGAAACCGCTCTGGGTCCAGTTGGCTTTGCGGGCGAGCATAAATCTTCTTGCCGCCTGAACAGGCGGAGGTTACGAGTCCAATCGAACTTTCAGGGCGTAATGATCTGACCATGGAACTGTATAAACAGCAATCAGATCAGGTGTTATCCCGGCCCCAAAGACCAAATCCAGCGCATGGCCAGCCTGGTAGGTGGGAGCTGAAATAAACTGGCTGAGTCCTAGTGTCTCCATAGATGATACCAGGTCCTGCACCCGCGTGGATGCAACATCATCAACGTGGACATTGAAATCCCCCAGGATCAACAACCTAGAGACGTCCAATGCCCAGGTCGACACCGCATCCAGTAGGGCAGGCAGACTCTCTGGGGGCATGTTTGGTGGCCGGTACCCCACCCAGATCGCCAAACTCTCCTCAGCTTCCCATACCAGGCCAACACATTCAATTCCAGTGATGTTTGGGGCAGGGAGCGCCCTGAAAGCAAAGAATTCACGAATGAGCATTGCAAACCCCCCCCCCCCCTCAGATGTCCAGGATTGGTGGAGGACTGAGAACCCGGGTGGGGTAGGCTGATTCAGGGCGACAGTCTAGCCCTCTTGAACCCAGGTCTCAGTCACACATGCCAGGTCTATCTGTTGCTCTACAAAGTAATATTGTAGAGTGCGGGTCTTATTATTAATAGACCTGGCATTAATCAACACCAATGTCGGAGCCAGGATTATCTTAGCCCCACAACCGACATGCCTTGGGATGGGACGTAGGTGGGAAGAGGTCTGAGTATTCCCATATCTCTGACCTCTTCTGAATCTCTGTGACCTAGTCCCACCACCTTATCTCTCCTGCCCCAAAATGACCAGAATCCCTGATCCAATCATGGCCTCCCTCTCACAATGCTATCGGGCCATACTGGCCCACCTAGCCTGTGACCCACCACAATATTACGTCCCAGTTTCTTAAAACTAATACTGGACCCACTAGTTATAACCTAATTCTACTAATAAATTGATCCCAAATACCGTTCATAATCTTAAATAGCCAATTAATGCAAAAAAATTTAACTCAAAGAAACCCTCCCTTAATCCAATTGCTTCAACCCTTCCCAGCTTATTCTATCTAAATTCAATTAATCAGCTAACTTATCTATGGGGTAGCAATTAAATGGTCTCAATTTAGGAAACAATTTAATTCTAATTAGTTAATTAAATCCCATCCTCAATCCTATTTAATTAATTAAATTCAATCTATCAGCCAAATCCCTCCTATTCAATTAATTAAAATTCAGCCAATTAACTAAGTCCCTCCCTCCTTCCCACAATCCTATGAATTTGAACAGGAAAACTAATTAAACTAACATAAACTAATAAATCAGCAACTCAGTATTATTTAAACTAACTAGGCTAACCTTCACCAGACTACAGCATAAAGTGCCAAGTACAGGGAGTGCAAGGTGTTAAATGCCAAAGCAATCCGTCAATCACAGCTGTTGGGCAGACCCTGCCACCACTTCTCCCCCTCTGCTGCAGCTCTCCTCTCCTTGCCTCCTTCTAAGACCTCTTTTAGCCAGGCGGCTGTGTCCTTTCAAGCTTCCACCCAAGCTTTCGCTTTCAGCCGCCTCTAGCAGCCACTTGTCTTCAGCCAGCTCAAGCTGGTCTGGAGGGTTAGCAATCCCTCCAGAGTCTCTCAGCTTGGATGACAGAGTGCCGAGTCAAAAGTACCAAAGGTACTGGCAACAGACCGAGAAGCAGAAAGTTTGTTCTTCCAGCGGCATCTCCGGGTGCTGTTGTTGGACTGTTCGACAGATCTCAAATTCGGGGCAAATCCCTGTGCTGCTGCGATGTCCAAAGACCTCTAACTCCACCTCCGGGTCCTCTCTGGCACCGACCAGCACCCAGCAATTGTCAACGCCAGTGGTATCCAGTTGCCGCTCGGGTGAGTTTCGATGCAGCGCCGCTGCTGTTCCGGTCCTCCGCAACTCCACCAGGCTACCACAACAGTGTTTGTAGAAATTCTGTTGAGTAGTAACTTGTTTAAAAGGGCACAGATTGCCTTCTGCAATTGGCAACAAACTGTACCAGCACTCTGCTGAGAACGGTGAAAAGTCCACATCCAAAAACTTAAATAAAACTGCAAAATACTAAATTTCGCGGGAGCTCCATTACGCTCCTCTCACACCGCTGCCGCCATCTTCCAACTTAATTCTACCAACTTAATTGTGGTTAATGATTATTTGCCACCATCCAACTTTGAAAAGGAACAAAGAGCCAACTGGGTGAGATTTTTTGAATATATTGGGCTAATATATTAGAAATATATATATATATATATATATTTATATATATATATCACAGGGGTGGCCAACGGTAGCTCTCCAGATGTTTTTTTGCCTACAACTCCCATCAGCCCCAGCCAGCATGGCCAATGGCTGGGGCTGATGGGAGTTGTAGGCAAAAAACATCTAGAGAGCTACCATTGGCCACCTCTGATATACTATATATATATATATATATGGCACAGAAGAATAGATGCTTTTGAGCTGTGGTGCGGGAGAAGACTCTTGAGAGTCCCTTGGACTGCAAGAAGATCGAATCAGTCAGTCCTAAGGGAAATCAACCCTGACTGTTCCCTGGCAGGTCAGATGCTGAAGCTGAAGCTCAAATACTTTGGCCACCCAATGAGAAGGGAGCACTCCCTGGAGAAGACCCTGATGCTGGGAAAGACAGAAGGCAAAAGAAGAAGGGGACGGCAAAAGATGATATGGCTGGACAGCTTTATGGATGTAACTAACAGGAATTTGAGTGGACTTCAGAGGATGGTGGAAGGCTGGAGGGCCTGGCGTGACTTGGTCCATGGGGTCGCAAAGAGTCGGATTCTACCGTGCGACTGAACAACAACAACAAAATATCTGATGACTTGATGGTTGAGATTGCACTTGTATAGTGAATTAGCCCTCCCCATGCCAGTACAGTAGCTGGAAAACACTGCACCAGTTTTTCTGGAAAAAGAGAAGAAGAAGAAGTTATTGGATTTATATCCCACCCTATACTCCGAATCTCAGAGTCTCAGAGCGGTCACAATCTCCTATACCATCCTCCCCCTCCCCCACAACAGACACTCTGTGAGGTAGATGGGGCTGAGAGAGCTCTTACAGAAGCTGCCCTTTCAAGGACAACTCTTATGAGAGCTATGGCTGACTGCAGGTCATTCCAGCAGGTGCAAGTGAAGGAGTGGGGGAATCAAATCTGGTTCTCCCAGATAAGAGTCCACGCACTTAACCACTACACCAAACTGGCTCTCAAAGAGGTGCCAGAACTCTCAAGAAAAAAATGAAGGAGGAACACATGAGTGCCCCTCATTAACTTTTAAACATTTTTAGAGAATTTTGTTATCTCAAAGAGGTTCTGAAACTCCATTCCACCCTGCTGCCCCAGAAAAAAAAAGCCCTACTATGCAAAGGAAATCTTATCAAGGATATTGGTGTTCAGTGCAAACATGGTGTCCTGGCATGCTTGCTGAGTCACTCTTTCCCTTTCTGAACTTTTCTTATTTCCCACTTCCCCAGGGAAACACAGGATGAGGAAGTGGAAACTGAAAAGCAGAGCAAAGCAACAGCCCCAATAGAGAATGAGCATAGCCTGTTCATATAAAAAAAACTGGAGGAAACTCCATCTGGGTTAGTTTTCCTTTCAGGATGCACACACCTTCAGCTGAACAGAGCCTGTGATATCACACCTATGCCAATCGCATGGAAATAGGCAGGGCTTTCTTTTGTAGCAGGAACTCCTTTGCATATTAGGCCACATCCATCTGATGTAACCAATCCTCCAAGAGCTTACAGGGGTATCAGTATGGGGCCTACTCTAAGCTCTTAGAGGATTGGCTACATCAGGGACGTGTGGTCTAATATGCAAAGGAGTTCCCACTACAAAAAAAGCCCTGAGAATAGGGCTGCCAGCCTCCAGGCACAGCCTGGAATTGTCCGGGCATTACAAAGATAATTCCCTTTGAGGAAACTGCAATTCTTGAGGACAGACTCCATGACTTCACATCACCACTGAGCTCCATTCTCTCCCTCAAAGTCCACCCTCCTGGCCCCAAATCTCCAGGAATTTCCCAAGCTGGAGTTACGTGCAATTAAACTTACAGCACAGTAAAATGTGAATGAATTAAACAGGGATATATACAGGGATATATATATATTCTACCTTGAATAAAATGTCATTGGTCTTAAAGGCACACTTTTTCGGATACAGCAGAATGGAAGTTGCCAATCCATACATATAGACAGGGCTTTTTTTTTTTTTTGAGCAGGAACACAAAGGAACGCAGTTCCGGCTGGCTTGGTGTCAGTTCCAGCTGGCTTGGTGTCAGTTCCAGCTGCCTTGGTGTCAGGTGAATGGTCTAATATGCAAATGAGTTCCTGTTGGGCTTTTTCTACCCAAAAAGCCTGTAAGAAACCATGGTGATGTCAGGGAGTATGGCCTAATATGCAAATGAGTTCCTGCTGGGCTTTTTCTACAAAAAAAGCCCTGCATATAGGTATGTATATAGGTGAGCAGCAAATTAACAACCAGCCTAATGAAGATGTTTAACCGATGCAAGGCCCAGACAGGAATAACAAGGTTAGTTAATAGGGTCCCCTTGTGTCTGGATTTAATTCCAAGGGAAAACACAGTGAAGCAAATGCATGTATCAAAATTGGAGACTGATGTGTAAATGTACACATTGTGGAATGCTGAGAGCGATTAAGAAGAAGACTACAGATTTATACCCTGTCCTTCTCTCCGAATCTCAGAGCGGCTCACAATCTCCTTTACCTTCCTCCCCCATAACAAACACCCTGTGAGGTAGGTGGGGCTGAGAGGGCTCTCACAGCAGCTGCCCTTTCAAAGACAACTACTGCAATAGCTATGGCTGACTCAAGGCCATTACAGCAGCTGCAAGTGGAGGAGTGGGGGATCAAACCTGGTTCTCCCGGACAAGAGTCCGTACACTTAACCACTACACCAAACTGGCTCACCTGAGTCCTTGTTGTTATTCTCCTTCCATCTTCTTTCAGGCTTGGAGGTAACCAGGGATTTTCTTGTAGCAGGAACTCCTCTGCATATTAGGCTACACCCCCCTGATGTAGCCAATCCTCAAGAGCTTAGAGGGCTTAGTACAGGGTCTACTGTAAACTCTTGGAGGATTGGCTACATCAGGGGGAGCTGTCAGCAAAGGAGTTCCTGCTACAAAAAAAAGCCCTGGAGGTAACTAACAGCATCCAGTTCTTTAAGTGATTGGGGTGATTGGTTGTGCAATGTTATGTCTCCCCTGTCATCAGACCAGAGAAATACATTCCAATCTACCATTCCAAATTACATTAGGTAAAGGTAAAGGTAGTCCCCTGTGCAAGCACCAGTCGTTTTCGACCCTGGGGTGACGTCGCTTTCACCACGTTTTCACAGCAGACTTTTTACGGGGTGGTTTGCTATTGCCTTCCCCAGTCATCTACGCTTTCCCCCCAGCAAGCTGGGTTCTCATTTTACCGACCTCGGAAGGATGGAAGGCTGAGTCAACCTGGAGCCGGGTATCTGAACCAGCTTCCACTGGGATCGAACTCAGGTTGTGAGCAGAGGGCTCCAACAGCAGTACTGCAGCTTTACCACTCTGCAGCATGGGGCTCTTCCTTCCAATTGCATTACATCCTACTATTCATTACAGTACATTACAATCGATATTCCAATCTACTATTCCAAATAAGAAACAAAACAAACTGTAGTTCAGTCCGGGATAAGACAAAACGAATAGCTAAATATGGGCAAGTTTGCCCCACTTTTTAGATATCAGATGGTGTTAAAATTGTATATCCTTTAAATAATTTACTTCTCTGTCTTTCCCCTTTAAATGCTCACAGCCCATATTTACACAAACTGCTTTCTCTCTTGTGCTCTCTCTCTCTCTCTCTCTCTCTCTCTCGTTAATTGCATTTTTTAGTCCACCAAAGGGATTTTTGGTGAACTAGATAATACATTTCTTTAAAGAAGCTGACTGGCCCAAAAATACAGAAGACAAACAACAAAACATCTGCATATCAAATATGCACATTTGCTAAACTTTTTTTAAGAGGTGAAGGTTCAGTTTATTTCCTGCAGCTTCAATTTGAAACAAACACAGGCAAAGTTCAGCCAGCCGCTTCTAGTCGGAACGGACATAAGGTCATATTTTGGCTGCTGCCATGCGAGGGCTTGTACTGAGAACGGAATTCTCAGCAGAAGGGAGCTGAAGTTCTGTGTGTCCCATCAATTCCCAGGGTGTGGGGAGGGTTAAGCATATATGTAGCACTTTTCCATAGGAAACAATGGCCAGTGTCCATCATCCTGGACAGGGGTGGAATTCTAGCAGGAGCTCCTTTGCATATTAGGCCACACACCCCTAATGTAGCCAATGCTCCAAGAAGAAGATGACATTGGATTTATATTCCGCCCTCCACTCAAGAGTCTCAGAGCGGCTCACAATCTCCTTTATCCTCCTCCCCCACAACAGACACTCTGTGAGGTGGGTGGGGCTGAGAGAGCTCTCCCAGAAGCTGCCCTTTCAAGGACAACCTCTGCCAGAGCTATGGCTAACCCAAGGCCATTCCATTGCAAGCTCTTGGAGGATTGGCTACATAGGGGCGCGTGGCCTAATATGCAAAGGAGCTCCTTTGGAAGCGCCAAGCCGCCTTGAGCTGTTTCTGGCTTTTTTCCCCTGGCAAGCCGGTGGGAGCACTTGTGTGCAGGAGCATTCTGCCCCTTTAAGAAACACTTTTGAGGCATCTCTCCGAGTGGAGGCGCCCGGCTGCCACAGTGACAGGATGGGGCCACCTCCCCGGTACCGCATGGAGACTCTGGGATGGCTCTTTTTGAGCCAACCTGCTTTCGGCTGCCTCCCACTCGCCCCAGAATGCCTGACTGCTATCAGCCATACATTTTCAGATTAGTTTATGTACAGGCAAAACGGGCTTCACCAAAGGATATGGTTTATGCAAATGACAGAGGTCATAAAACCACCATTTTACTACCATCTCCAACAAGTTTTCTTCCTGAATCTTACCTGGGTAGGCGGGCAGCAAGTTCATATTCTTCTCCTTGATGCTGTCACCAAGATGGAGGTCGTTGCGATAATTATAGTCATTCTCTCTCTATATATATATAGCAACAAGAGAAAATATTTATTACATTTCAAGTTTTATCTTTTTGCAGACCTTGCCCGGATATAACACAAAATGCCTTGGAAGGACTGAAAACAATGCGAGCGGTTCACATTTCAGCTTTATCAACTACTTGACCGCAATCTACACTGGATAAGATGAGTGACACATTAACAACAAGGAAGAAATAAGAATGGGGGAGGGAGGGAGGGAGGACTAATTTGGTTACTTCTGGTCTGTGTAGAAAAAGGCAGCCCATACTGAAATATATAGACATTACGGAATCAACTCCCAAATACAGAAAGATAGCTAACATCAAAAAAATTATAATATACATAAAACCAGGTGTGTGTGTGGTGGTGGTGGGCGGGGAATTGTAGAAAAATCCCAGAAGCAACATATCTTTACAGGGATCATTTTGTAGCAGAAACTCCTTTGCATATTAGGCCACACACCCCTGATGTAGCCAATCCTCCAAGAGCTTACAGGGCTCTTATTACAGGGCCTACTGTAAGCTCTTGAAGGATTGGCTACATCGGGGTGTGTGGCCTAATATGCAAAGGAGCCCCTGCTACAAAATGAGCCCTGCATTTGGATATTAGGCCACACCTCCTGATGCCAACCAGCTAGAACTGCATTCCCATGCATTCCTGCTAAAAAAAAAGCTTCACATAAAGCACATAAAATATGATATCACAAGCAGCTACAAATTTTGTGATGTATAAACCTAATCTTCCCAGCTAGATTGGGCGATCATATTTTCATGTGTGGTTTCTAAAGAATTAATAAGGAAAAACACAGGTTTTCCATAACTGGTTAATGGGAATGTATACACCTCAGTCAAAATCCTACCTGTCTCTGTATATATTTAATTTCTAATGCATTGTTAGCATCAGGAACATAAGGGACATTTTTCAAAAAGTTAGAAACTTTTACAATTTTTAATGAATAAATATGTTCCTTAAACAAATCACTTTCCTCTTTGAGCATTCTATTATGCTCGGTGATCAGGCAGTAATGACGGAAAACAAGAAAAGCGGAAAAATCAAGACACCAACAAAATTCACATGTTGAGTTTTAGAGATCTTTGGAGCACACAAACTTTCCTAAATGCATCATTGTCAAATATCTAATTCTCAACGTGATCCCTTCTGCAGCAGTGAACAGACATGACAGATTTTTCTACAAACCTGAGAAAACCCCAGGTTTGCAGAAAATCTGAAATCTAAAAAAGAGCGGATGAACCCCACCTGATTAATAGAAGCAGCATCTGTACCTTTAAGAAATTAATGTGCTCTGCAGTAACCACGGTAGGAAATGCTAAGCAACCACCAACCACAACAATATTGCCAGTCCTAAGCCTTGGTTTCTTCCAATAAGAGGCAGAGGACAGGGGCTGAGATCCGCCAAGGGCTCCTTTGAGAGAGGACTCATTGGAGCCAGGTCTAGCAGCAACCATTGGAAGGCTCAGCTGCTCACTGCTGTTCAACAGCAAGCACTGCACAAAAGCCAGCGTTGTGTAACGGTTGGAATTTCATACTATGACCGGGGAAATCCAGGTTTGAATTCCTATTCTGCTGTGGAAGCTCACTGAGCGAGCCTAACCTTCCCCATGGGGCTGTTGTGAGGATAAACTTTTGTAGCAGGAACTCTTTTGCATAATAGGCTACACCCCCCACCCCGATGTAGCCAATCCTCCAAGGGCTTACAGTAAAGACCTGTAAGCCCTTGGAGGATTGGCTACATTTGGGGGGTGTAGCCTAATATGCAAAAAAAATTCCTGCTAGGAAAAAAAAAAGGCACTATGATAAGGTTTCCACCCATGGGTTGGGAAAACCTGGAGGGTTTTTTTTCGAGGGGGGGGGTTGGATCCTGAAAAGGCAGAGTTTGGGGAGGGGAGAGATCTCAAAGGGCATTATGCCATGAAGTCCGCCTTCCAAAGCAGCCATTCCCTCCCGCTGAACTGCTGTCTCTCGCCTGGAGATCAGTTGTAATTCCCGCTCTCCAGCCACTACCTGGAGGTTGGCAAGCCTAGGCCTTGATGATTCCTGAGCCTAGTTTATGCAAAGGCTGGAGTCAGGGCCAGATTAACAATTAGGCTAGGGTTACCAAATCCAATTCAAGAAATATCTGGGGACTTTGGGGGTGGAGCCAGGAGACATTAGGGGTGGAGCCAAGATCAAGGCTGTGACAAGCATAATTGAACTCCAACGGGAGTTCTGGCCATCACATTTAAAGGGACCGCACACCTTTTCAATGCCTTCCTTCCATAGGAAATAATGAAGGATAGGGGCACCTTCTTTTGGGGCTCATAGAATTGGACAACCCTGGTCCAATCTTTTTGAAACTTGGGGGGTATTTTGGGGAGAGGCACTAGATGCTATGCTGAAAATTTGGTGCCTCTACCCCAAAAAACAGCCCTCCCAGAGCCCCAAATACCCCCAGATCAATTCTCCATGATTTTCTATGGGAATAAATCTCCATAGGGAATAATAGAGTTCCCAGCAGACATTTCCCTGCCCTCCCCCCGCTTTCTGACGAATCTGAAGCGGGGGGAGGGTCTCCAAACCGGGGGATCCCCTGCCCCCACCTGGGGATTGGCAACCCTAAATTAGGCAAAGTAGGCACTGGCCTATGGGCCCGCATGCCTTTAGGGGCCCTGGGCCGGCTTCCCACCAAGTTTCCCCCCTGCTTGCAGCCCTCCCAGCCTGCATCCAAAGCCAGCAACTGAGCCGCTCTTTGCCCGACTTGCCTGGTGCAGCTGCTGCGGGTGTTGTCACCAAGTTTGCCTTTCTCTGCATCTCCCCTGCAGCTTTGTCAAAAGAGGTTTTGAGAAGGTGCTTGCAGGCTGCAGCAGGGGCCATGGGCAGCGGGGTGGGCGCTCCAACTCTGAGATAATTTGCAAGGGCCCCCCCCCAGATTTTGATTGCCTAGGAGCCTCCACAGGGTTTAATCTGGCACTGACTGGAGTGCCTTCTTCCCGGGCTGTTGCTCAGGGCCTCTGCTGATTTATATTCTCCTTACAGCTGGATGCCACTAGCGAGAGTCAAAACGGATGACCTTGCCTCGTTTTCAAAGTGTAAGAGCAACATCTGAAAAGCATCTGAGCTTCCTCAAGAAACCACACACGCTCCCCTTCCACTAACGGGCCTGAAGGCTGAGAACATGCAAAAACACATGCCCATGTGACTGTCCTCTTGACAAAGGGGGGGAAAGGGGGGGGGAAGAGAATGCACACTGAATGGAAACAAAATGTTCTTTGGACTCTCTAACAAAAGATCCTTTTGTTTTCCGTTCAGTTGCTCTGCCTTGCTTTTTCTTGGCCAAGCTCGAGACAACTTTTTGTTGTTGTTTTGCTACTAAGTTTTCCCTGCCTGGTTTAAAGATTTATTGTCCAGTGCCCACACACGTGGATTGATACTTTTGGAGCTTGCTGCTGGAGATGCACTGCTTGATTTGGAAATACAGCTGTGCCATTCTTGCCAAAGAGTAACTTCAACATTCATAGACTTGAATGAGTTTTCAAAAAAGATTCAGTGTCATTAATGAGGGCAACAGATGCTTCAGACTGGTAGGTCTTTGTTAATTATGGTGACGGGTCTTTTGGCTTTTGATGTTTGATTTGGGTAAGGAAACATTATTGGTGACCTACCATTGCTCTAGTTCAGAAGCACGATGATGATGATATTGGATTTATATCCCGCCTTCCATTCCGAATCTCAGAGCAGTCACAATCTCCTTTACCCCCCCCCCCCCCACATAACAGACACCCTGTGAGGTAAAAGAAGATATTGGATTTATATCCCGCCCTCCACTCCGAATCTCAGAGTCTCAGAGCAGTTACAATCTCCTTTACCTTCCTCCCCCACAACAGACACCCTGTGAGGTGGATGGGGCTGGAGAGGGCTCTCCCAGCAGCTGCCCTTTCAAGGACAACCTCTGCCAGAGCTATGGCTGACCCAAGGTCATTCCAGCAGGTGCAAGTGGAGGAGTGGGGAATCAAACCCAGTTCTCCCAGATAAGAGTCTGCACACTTAACTACTACATCAAAGAAGCATCCAGAACTCCATCCAGTCTCGGCAGGTGGACAAGCATTTTTAGTAAACCAGCACCAAGCTGCACAGGTGACACAAGAGCTCTCTCAAATCCTGAAGTGCATGAGCTTATTCTGTAAAATGAGGTCATTAGCCCAACCTCAGAAAACTCTTAAGGATCTCTTGAGGCTAAGTTCTTAAGGTCATCGAGAAACTTGTTGGCTTTTGACCCTAACAACCTCTTTCTGTTGAAACTTCTCCAAATTGTCTGTAGAAATGAATGAGTGATAACAAACATCTGTCGTCCTGTTGAAAACATGAAAGGGGTCATTGTTAAATGAGGTATAAGGCTAAAAACCGAACTGGAAACAATTCTTCCAATTTTAAAAAAATTGCAGTTGTTGTCGTTGTTGTTCTTCTTCTTCTTCGTCTTCTTCTTATTATTATTGATTTATGGGACCATCCATCCCCATAAAGCAGTGCTTAGGGTGGTTTACAACAAAAAGAGTTACAATAAACTATTTAAAAATAAAACAAACATTAAAACCCTAAAAATCATTGACAGTGGAACATATACTTCCAGATGGCGGGGTGGGGGATGGGAATCAGTTTCTATAAACCTCTCGGGAGGAGGGTTACCAAGGGGTGTGTGTGAGTGTGCCAGATCTGGTGCTGTCCCATTGCTGCACTCAACCAAATGCCTGATGGAACATCTCTGCCCCACATGCTCCGTGGAAAGGTAATAACTTCCGCAAGGCATAGATGTTTTCAAGCAGAGAATTCCACCAGGCAGGGGCCAGGGCTAAAATGGCTCTGGCCCTATATCATGATCTTGGGCATAGTGAGGTCTGCAGGCCCCAGATAAGCCTGCCTAGGAGTTACAAAAGAGCCTACATTTCCCAGGATCCCCTCTGTCTCTCTGATTGGGTAGCAAGGTTTTTGGAGGGAAACTGGCCCAGAGAGGGGTGGGGCCTGGGAAGAGAACATAAAAAGGCCAAGCCCAGGCAGGGTGTGTTCTTCTCCTGGAAGGCTAAGCTGTGCCTAGAGAGCTTGTAGCAGGGGAAAGATCCCTCATCCAAGGAAAGGGGGTGAGTGTTGGTTGGTAGAGTAGGGACTGTATAGTTAAACACGTCAGGGCTTTTGTTTCTTTGCACCAACCTTTATTTATTTTTTGTTTGTTTGTTTGTTTCCCTCCCTCTCCACCAAAGGCAGGCTCAGGGCAGCTCACAAACCAAGGGTCAACACAAACACATTAGTGTGACCGATACAATAAGCAACAATAAAAACATAAAACAATTTAAAACATTTGCATGTGCTACAATCATAATTTCAGGCAGCAATTTAAATTCTGGTGGTTAGCTATACTCAGAGGTCTCAGGATCACCATAGCATAGTGAAGTAGGCCATTGGTGGTGTTCTTATGAGCCAGTCCCATTACTGCAGATGTTACCATTCATGTAAATGCCTGGGAGAAGAGTGCCATTTTGCAGGCCCTGCGGAACTGTAAGAGCTCTCACAGGGCCCTAACCTCCTTCGGCAACCCATTCCACCAGCTAGGGGCAGCAACGGAAAAGGCCCTGGCTCTCGTTGTTTTGAGCTTCGCTTCTCTGATGCTGGGAAGTGTCAGTAGGTTTTGAGACCCGGACTGAAGTGCTCTCTGGGGCATGTGCAGGGAAAGGCGGTCCCTAAGGTATGCAGGACACTGGCCATATAGGGCTTTACTGTTCTCATATTCCCTTTAGCACTAAATCTTTGTCACCCACTTATTATTTGAGCACCATAATTAAACTGCTGTTGTTCTACTCCTTGGGTTCTCACGTCTCCTTGGTCACAATTAGGAGGTATCTATTAATAAGGAGGATACAGGGGTGGTTGGGTGCTCTGGGCCCTTCCATACAGATCCGTACCAGAGTGGTGGCAGCCAGTAGAAGGCCCTGCTAGGCCCAGCTATTGTGGACCCTAGTTGTGGACAGCTGGATCTCTTTTGAGCTGGGGACCACCAGGAAAGACAGGTTGCTTACCTGTAACTGATGATCTTCAAGTGGTCATCTGTGCATTCACACCCATGGGATGAAGTTTCAACGCCAATCCCCGATCGGTAATACCCAAGACCGGGATTTTAACGCGCCAACGCCCTGTGAGCGTGCGCAGTCCCCACTACACATGCTCCCAGGACGGCGCGGAAATCCCACCAGTTCCTTCTGACCGCAAACAGTCACAAGAATGACCAACAGCAGAGGGGAAGGAGGGCGTGTGGTGTGAACACACAGATGACCACTCGAAGATCATCAGTTACAGGTAAGCAACCTGTCTATCTTCTTTGTGGTCTCTGTGTTTCACACCCATGGGAGATTAGCAAGCCAGGCTTACCTGGAGGAGGGAGCTGGTGGTCAAGCCAAATGAACAGACTGAAGAACCATGTTGCCTAGTTGTGCTCTGTGATGCCTCCGGACGTCAAGGATGTAGTGTCTCATGAATGCGTGAGGAGACGCCCAGGTAGCTGCCTTACAGATGTCAGCTAAGGAGGCACCCTTAAGGAAGGCCCTGGAAGTAGCCAGCGCCCTAGTAGAATGGGCATGGATGGGACCTGGCAGAGGCCGCTTCGCCAACAAGTAGCACAGTCTAATAGCCTCCGAAATCCACTTAGACAGTCTCTGAGCCGAAATCTTATGGCCCAAATGAGGGGGCAAATAAGAAACAAACAAACGAGGGTCTCTGCGAAAACTCTTTGTGCGATGCAAACAGAAAAATGGCGCACTTAACATCCAGCGAGTGCAGCCTCTGCTCCTCAGCCGAGGAGGGCGAGAGATAGAACACCGGTAATGTGACCTCCAGGTTCAGATGGAAACCACCTTAGGAAGGAAAGCAACATCCAGTGCTAAGGACACCTCGTCAATATGGAAGGTGATGTAAGGAGGGTCAGAGCGCAAAGCCACCAGTTCGCCGGCTCATCTAGCCGAGGTAACAGCAACCAGAAGAGCAGTCTTCCATGATAACTAATGCAAGGGACAGGAGGCTAAGGGCTCCCACAAGCCTACCCAACACCAAAGGAAGGTCCCAGGAAGAGGGAGGCACTCTGGAGGGAGGATATAATCGCAGTAGACCCTGCAGGAAATGTTTAGTGTGCTTGTGGGTGAACACAGACTTTCCTTCCACCAGGGCATGGTGGGCCGAGATCGTAGCCAAATAAACCCTAATAGAAGAGTGGTTAAGGCCAGTGTCCGCCAGGGATAAAAGAAACTCAAAACCAGTTCCAGTCCAGCACTATGGGCTAGCACACCCCATTCCTGGACAAATTTAGTAAACCTCGCCCACTTGCTGCTATAAGAGCGGCGAGTCGAAGGCTTCCTACTATTCAGTAGGACGTGTCTGATCCTGCCGGAGAAAGCTGGAAGCTGATCCTCCAAGCAGTTAACTTGAGATGAGGGACATTGCGATGAAACAGGGACCACCACCCCCCCCCCCCGAGCTAGTAGGGGATCTGGTTCCGGAGGAAGCATGCGATACCGATCCCCACCCCAGAGACAGTAGGATTGGAAACCAGTTCTGCCTGGGTCACCAGGAAGCAATCAGAATGCACTCCGGTCTCTCCCACAGTATCTTGTGGAGCACTCTGGTGAGGAGAGTTAATGGGGGGAAAAGATAGAGGAACTTGCTCCTCCATAAAACCAGGAGGCCATTTCCCAGGGACCCTGGCCCTTTCCCCCCTCTGGAGCAGTAGTGAGGGCACTTGCGATTCTGCACAGTCGTGAAAACATCTATCTGTGGATGTCCCCAGAGTTTGAATATGGGGGTCAGAACCCACCAGTTCATTTCCCACTCGTGAGGAGTCATTGCCCCTCTGCTCAGAGAGTCTGCCCTCACATTGAGCTGTCCCGGCAAATGAGTGGCCACCACGAAGATGTTTGCTCGGATGCAGTCCTTCCACAGGCTCATCGCTAAAGCACACAGCTTTCTTGGGATCGTGCCTCCTTGCCTGTTGACATAGGCCATAGCAGTAGTATTGTCTGTCAGAACAGCTACAGTCTTGTTTTCCAACAGAGGCCTAAAGGAAGTGAGGGCTAATCTGATAGCCGTCAGCTCCAGATAGTTGATATGGTGTGCAAAAGAATGGGTCCATGGACCACCGACATTCAGTTCGTCCAGATGGGCCCCCCATCCCCATAGAGAGGCATCAGTTAGTATCGTCTCCGCTAGGGATGGAAGTTGGAACAGGGCTCCTTGGCAAAGGTTGGTGCTCACTTTCCACCAGTCCAGAGAGCGGAGAACCAACACAGGGATGGGCATGGACTGCTGAGAATCCAGCAACAGATTGAAGCACTTTAAGAACCACAACCATAGCATCTTCATGCAAAACTTTGCAAAACGAAGAACATTCGTGGTGGCTGCCATCAACCCCAAGAGATGCTGAAACTGAAGCAATGTCCCTCTCCTTTGGAGTTACAGATGAGAAACCAGAGCAATAATGTCCAATGCTCTGGGAGGATGGCTAATTGACATGTGGTGTCCAGAATTGCGCCAATGAATTGCACCCTTCTTGAAGGCATCAGATGTGACTTCACGAAATTCACCTGGAGACCTAAGTCCTGAAGGAGACTGAGGGTCAGAGTGAGGTGGGTGAGAAGCTGAGGCTTGGAACTAGCCACGACCAACAAATCGTCTATATAAAGGAAGACGGCTACACCCTGCAGACTCAGGTGGGCTGCTACCACCACCATCATCTTTGTAAACACCCTAGGTGCTGTAGAAAGTCTGAATGGGAGAGCCCTGTATTGGTAATGGTCTGGTCCTATGGCAAACCTGAGAAAAGCCCTGTGGCTCGACCAGATGCCGATATGGAAACAGGCATCCTTCAAGTCCAATGTGACCATCCAATCCCCTTCCTTGATCAGAGGTAGAATGCTCTGCAGCATGAGCATCCAAAATTTCTGGTAGGATACGAAGATGTTCAAGTCCCACAAGTCCATAATTGGGCGGAGCCCACCATCCTTTTTGGGAACCACGAAGTACCTCGAATAGAACCCTTTCCCCCTGAAGGGAGGTGGAACTGGTTCTATTGCTTGCTTGGTTAAGAGGTTCTGAACTTCTTCCAGCAGGACTGGTGTAAGGTGAGTGATGACTAATTTTGAATATGGGGGAAGCTGTACAAATTCTATCGCATAACCCTCCTCTATGATCGACAAGACCCATTTGTCGGTGGTAATAAGCCTCCATGCTGGTAGAAAACTGTAGAGGCGTGTAGGGTCTGAGGAGGGGAAAGAAGGGTGGATGGTACGAAGACCAAAGTCAAAGACCCTGTTTAGGGTTCCGAGAACCTTTAGATTTGGCAGAGTGTGAGGGTGGTGACAAAAATTTTGATTTGCCCCCAGAATAAAGGCTCTTGCTGTCCTGTTGTGGAGTCCAAGGTTTCCATGCCCTCTCCGGTGACTTGGGCAGATATGGCTTCTTAGACCATTGTCTAGGATTTGGGCAAGGTCAATTAGGCCGAGACGTGGAAGAAACCCCAAGATTTCTGGACGTCTTGATGCTTTTGTCCATTTCTTGGAGGATGGAGTCTGTGGTAGAACTAAAAAGTCCTTCCCCTTCAAATGGAAGATCCTCAACCCACGACCTCGTATCTAGATGTAGTGCCATAGAATGAAGCCAGGAGTGATGTCGTAAGGTTACTGCTGAAGTCAAGGTTTTGGCTGCAATGTCAACCGTATGCTTGAATGCTGTCAGTTGTTGCTTCGAAAGGAGCAATCCCTCCTTTAACAGTTTCCTTGCAGAGGCTTGTTTTTCATCTGGCAGGTATGTTAAGAGTGATGCAATCTGCTCCCACAGGGAGTAATGGTACCTGGCCATGCATGCCGAATAATTGGATATCTTAATGCCTTAGGCACCTGCAGTGTAGAAGCGTCTGCCAAAATTGTCCAGCCTGTTACCCTCCTTGTCAGGAGGTGTAGAATTGGTCTTCTTGGCCTTAGATGAGGATGCTACCATGACCGAATTGGGGCGAGGGTGACAAAATAAATACTCAACCCCTTGCTCTTGAACTCTGTATATGTGGTCCAACCTCCTGGAAGAAATGGGGGTTGACACCGGCTTTGCCCATGGCTCCTTAATGGCCTGCTGTATGACTTTAGTCACGGGCAGCGTTATAGGTATGGAAGTGTCTCATTGGATGATGTCAAACACCGTATCATTGATTATAGGCTGAGGCTGCATCATGGGCAATGACAGAGTTTGAGCCAGTCTCTTTATGAGCTCCACATAAGACTTCATATCCTCAGAGGGGGAGATGGGAGGATCCTTCGCAGTCCTCTGGTGTGTGAGACCGGGAAGCGCTGGTCCTCAGAGGCGATTCCGGCATCGAGGTCGAAGGTTTGATCAGAGTTGAGCGATACGACACCCTGGAGCGATAGGAGGCTTCTGAACGCTGGTCCCAGTCGGGGTTCTGCGGAGGTTACCAAGGGTAAGGTGTCTGGTATGGGAATCCACCGAATGGGTATGACCATGGACGGGGGTCCCAGTTTGGTAGTGGAGTTGGGTGGCGAAAGGAGTCGGGCTGCTCTCGCTCATCAGGTTTGGCCACCGGCGTCGATGTAATCCTCATTTGAGGGGCGTCAACCTCCAATGGTGAAGTGGAGTCTGTGCACCATGTGACGTAGCTTTCGGTGAAATAGATCGCTGGGTTAAATCGATTTCAGGTTCGGAGCTGGAGCAGGATGTCAGCTGTGGGTCGTTCGGTTCCGAGGGACTTTTCGAACGTGACAGGGAAGCCAGAATTCATTTTGGTGGTGTTGGTTGCACGATCGTCGGGTCCGAGCGCCTCTTCGGTGGCGGGAAGGAGTATGTCGATCAACATTGCGTCTCTTCTCCTTCCGCTTCTTTGGCTCCTGTGAGGAGCGCTCCTTTCCTCCCTTAGCCTTCTTGGCTGGAGTGGAGGGATTGGAAGCCAACACTGAGCCCGCACGTTTTTTTTTGGGGGGGGGGGGCGGTCGGTGTGGAAGAATTGAGTCTGCTGACTCTTCATCAATGGCGACGTCAGTGTCGAAGCCAAAGCAGAGGTCGCTGTCAGCGTCAAAGCTGCCATTTGCGGAGTCAAGGCCAATTTTAATAAGTCTGCTGAAAGTCTGGCTGCTCTGTTTTGCCTCGAAAACTTGGAGCAGTGGTGACAGGATTCAACCCGATGACCTTCCCCCAAGCACAGCAAACACAAAGAATGTCCATCCGGAGGTGGAATCTTACTCCCGCACTGGCGACAACGTTTAAAAAATCCCCAGCACTTTTCCAAAGAAGCAATAGGAAAAGGCAGGAAAAATAAAAGGGGGGGGAGACCCCGAAGGGTCAGAAACCCCAACTACTACTAATAACAACTTTTAAAAAAACTATTAACTTTACAACAACTAACTACAAAAAATACCTGGTAAGGGCAAAAAAGGGTAAATACCGACCAGAGAAGCCGAGACGTGACTGTCCGACGCGGTGGTCAAAAAGGAACTGGCGGGATCTCTGCGCCGTCCTGGGAGCATGCATAGTGGGGGCTTTGCGCATGCTCACAGGGCATCGGCACGTTAAAATCCCGGTCTTGGGTATTACCGATCGGGGATCGGCGCTGAAGATTCATCTCATGGGTGTAAGGCACAGAGACCACGAAGAAGTTCTTGTTCCTGGTGTGTAATGCTCTTCTGGGGGTGTACAGAGAGAGGTGGTCCTGAAGGTACATGGGTTCCTGACCGCTAAGGGCCTTGAAGGTCAAAACCAAGGCCTCTAACCTGATCCAGTGCTCCACTGAAAGCCAGTGCAACTCATGCAGCACAAGTTGAATATGTACCATCTGGGGGTCCATGTAAGGACTCATGTAGCCACATTCTGAATCAGTTGGAACTTCCAGGTCAGGCAAAAGAGTAGAGCCACGTAGAGTGAATTACAATAGAGATGACCATTATGTGAATCACTGTGCTTAAATCAGGGTGAGACAGGTGGGAGGCCAGTTGCCTAACCTGGTGCAGTTGGAGGAATGCCAGCCTCTATGGCCAAGGAAGCATCCAGGATCCATCAGTCTCTATGGGTGAGCAAAAATCCACTCAATGCCTAAACTGGAGGGGCGGGGACACTCAGCCAGACCTTCGGGGTTCAATGATCTGACCTGGGCCTGTCAAGCTCCTGCAGGGGGTGGGTTTTCCCCTGGTTTGGAGGCCCTCAACCCACTGGCATGGAGTGGACCACCAGGGGATTCCCAAAGAGCTCCATCATTGTGCAACATGCCCGGTATGGTGATGTCATTTCCAGGTGATGTCATCACGCTGGACACATTGCACAGGGGACGCTCTAGAATTTGAGTGAGTTTTCACACTGAATGCGAGAGCATCCCCTGCATTATGTGGCTGGCATGATGATGTCACTTCATCACATTGCACATGCTTTGCATGCATGAGAGGACTCCCCCACCCCAGCCAAGGTAGGATTTGGCAGCCCTAATCTGACCACAGCACCAACACCTTGGCCATCAGATCCATCTCCACCCCCATACCGAAGCCCAAATCCAGTGGGTGGCCAGCTTGATGCGTGGGCCCTGATACAATCTGGATGAGCCCCAATGTTGCCATGAATGGCCAGTTTGATGCGTGGGCCCTGATACAATCTGGATGAGCCCCAGTGTTGCCATGAATGGCCAACTTGATGCATGGGCCCTGATACAATCTGGATGAGCCCCAGTGTTGCCATGAATGACACTAGGTTCACAGCCTGCTGTGAGGAGGAGACGTCCTCTAGGGCATTGAAGTTCCCAAGGATTATGACCCTTGGGAGCTCCAAGGCCCAACTGGTGGAGGGTACACCAGAAAGACAGCCAAACTCACCTCAGAATCCCAGGCCAGGCCTGCACGATCAATGTCGGTGATCTTTGGGATGGGGAGTGCTCTGTAGGAAAAAACTCTCTCTCCCTTAGGAAACTTCACAAAATACTTGCAAATGAAGGTGCCCCTTGTCTTGCATTGCTTTCTCTCTCAAAATATCAGGCTTTGGTGGCATCCAATGTATTCCTTGAGGCAAGTTATTAAAATGAAATTTAGTCCCACAAGGTATGGTGATGGCTGCTAGCTATGAGAGCTTTATGAGCACAGTTCTATCAAAAGCGGCTCACCATTTTTAAAAGCTTGCTCCATTATACCCCACTTCCCCCCCCCCCCATTGGGGACTCAAAGTCGCTTACATCATTCTTCTCACCTTCATTTTATCCTCACAACATCCTAGGTTTGCCGGGAGTCCTCAGCCACCAGCAGGTGATGGGGAGGGTATGGATGACAAATCCAGGTTGGGAAACTCCTGGAGATTTGGGGATGGAGCCCGGGGAGGACGGGCACCTCAGTGGGGTACAAGGCCATAGAGCCCACCCTCCAAAGCAGCCGTTTTCTCCAAAGAAAGTGATCTCTATAGTCTACAGACAAGCTGTAATTCCTGGGATCCCCAGGTGCCACCTGGAGGCTGGCATTCCTACAACAACCTCATGAGGTAGGCTTGACTAAGATTGTGAGAAGAAGAAGAAGAGGAGGAGGATGACAATGATGGCAATAATGAGGTGGAGGAGGAGGAAATTTCATTTTATACCCCACCCTTCACTTATAGTATCAGGGGAGGCTTACAATCTCCTTTCCCTTCCTCTCCCCACGACAGGCACCCTGTGAGGTTAGTGAGATTGAAGGAGCTAATTCAAGAGCTGTGATTGACCCAAGGTCACTCAGAAGGTGCATGTGGAGCATGTGACTTGCCCAAGGTCACTCAGTGAGCTTCTATGACAAAAGTGTAGCTTCAAACCCTGGGTCTCTCTGATCTTGATCTGACATGCTAATGGATTCCAGATGATGAGCACAAACCCCAGGGGATGGTCGTCTTCAATCATGCTATGACTTCGTGCTTTCTCGGTTTCTTTGCTCTGTAGCAAATCTTCATTCAGCCTCCATCTCCTCAATCTTTTAGACAATTTTGTAATCCACATTATTGGGTTATGATCAGCCCCAATTTTAGGTAAAATCTCTATCTTCCTTGTTATGAGACCTAAGTCTCTAGTTCCCCACAGCATGTCAATTCTGGAAAAAGTCTTATGTCTTGAAGGAAAAAAAAGTATAGTCCCGCACTTCAGGATTAAACTTCCTCCATATATCTTCTAAATTTTCTTGTTTAACTAATTCGAAGAAAGACTTTGGCAGTTTCCCTTCTTTCTCATCGTTTTTTTCCCCCCTCCAGATCTATCCAACGAGTTCTCGACTGTTCCATTAAGATCTCCACTAAGAGTATTTGATCATAAGTCAACTCTCGGGAACAACAGTCATTCTTGGAGACAGAGCGCTGGACCTGATAGACCTGATCCAAGGGGAAAAAAACCCCCTTAACATTCATCAAAGAAGGAAAGCAAATGAGATATTGCTTCAAAAATGCAAGGGATATATAAACTACTGTGATGTGGAAAACAATGCCGGGAACTAATAATTAGTAGGGATGATCATTCGGATATGGTGTGCATGCAGACGTCATAGCTGATGTGTTGTAATCCTGTGGGGTTTGGAAGGCAAGAGACATTCAGAGGTGGACCAGTTTCGCACTAGACCTTTCATCCCAGTTTAGCCCTGTCCCCAAACTGGCATTCTGCACTAGAATCAGAGAATCGGATAAAGCGACTTTATGATGCTATGATTCTGTGATTTTAGTGTAGAAGGTCAGCTTGGGGACAGAGATAAACCAGGGTTTAAAGGTCTCGTGCGAAATTCATCGTGGTTTGCCATTGGCTATCTCTGCATAGTGACCCTGGCATTCCTTGGTGGTCTCCCATTCAAATACTAGCTAGGACTTATGTTCTTATGACTGACTTTGCTTGGTGTAGTTGTTAAGTGAGCGGACTCTTATCTGGGAGAACCAGGTTTGATTCCCCATTCCTCCACTTGCAGCTGCTGGAATGGCCTTGGCTCAGCCATCGCTCTCGTAGGAGTTGTCCTTGAAAGGGCAGCTGCTGTAAGAGCTCTCTCAGCCCCACCTACCTCACAGGGTGTCTGTTGTGGGGGGGAGGTAACAGAGATTGTGACCGCTCTGAAACTCTGAGATTCAGAGTACAGGGCGGGATATAAATCCAATATCTCATTATCTTCTTCTCCTCCTCCTAGTCCTTCTCCTCCTCCTCTTTCTTCTTCTTCTAAGATCTAATGCAGTTGGGCTAGCCTGGGCTATCCATGTCAAGGCACATTATATACTGATCCAAAATTAACACCCAGATTAGCTGCTTTTGGGTCAGGGAGATTTGAAAAAGATCAAAGACTAAGATTTCAAGAGTAGGGAAAATTTATTTCCCAGACATTTGGGGGGAAAATGAGGAGGGAGAGAGGGGAAATTGGCTTGCCAAATGGCTTAGTTGGTTGGAAATGGGGGGCACTGAAAATTTCGAGAGAACGGAAACTTCAAAATAACACCAAGTATGCCCTTCCAGCAATCCAGACTTGAAATTTTCGAAGTGCAACCTCCTAGTAACTTGCACATAATGAGTGATCAGCAAAGTACATGTACATGGAAGAAGCACTGCTTTTCTATACTAGTGCACGCATTCAAACAGAATTTGGCACCCTGTTAGAAAACACATTACCATAACGGGAGCAACAGCCTGCGGCAATTGCTCAAGTTTGACCCCCGAGGAGCAAGAAAAGTCAACCTGTGGCTCACAGCTGAATGTTCGAGCTGACTAGCCCCCATTGAGAAGTGCTACATGTCAAGTGCTGGGACGGGATTGGAAAGTTCCATATGGAGAGGTGTTTGATTTGTGGTGGCCTCTCGGGATGGAAAGGCAGCCAGGTGCAAGACTGGAGCAAGGCTCTTAATGGTCAGATGTTTTCGAGGGCATTAATTCACGAAGTAGCCATATGTCGGAAGCGAAACCACGGCGGAATGCACACGCACTTGCAACTTGCAAATAAGGGACATGCGTGGGTGAAACAGTGGCAAGTTATGCATGTGTCAGTTTGGTGTAGTGGTTCAGTGTGCGGACTCTTATCTGGGAGAACCAGGTTTGATTCCCCACGCCTCCACTTGCAGCTGCTGGAATGGCCTTGGGTCAGCCAGAGCTATCTTATCTGGGAGAACCGGGTTTGATTCCCCACGCCTCCACTTGCAGCTGCTGGAATGGCCTTGGGTCAGCCAGAGCTCTCTTATCTGGGAGAACCGGGTTTGATTCCCCACGCCTCCACTTGCAGCTGCTGGAATGGCCTTGGGTCAGCCAGAGCTCTCTTATCTGGGAGAACCGGGTTTGATTCCCCACGCCTCCACTTGCAGCTGCTGGAATGGCCTTGGGTCAGCCAGAGCTCTCTTATCTGGGAGAACCGGGTTTGATTCCCCACGCCTCCACTTGCAGCTGCTGGAATGGCCTTGGGTCAGCCATAGCTCTCGTAGGAGTTGTCATTGAAAGGGTAGCTGCTGTAAGAGCTGTCTCTTAGTCCCACCTACCTCACAGGGTGTCTGTTGGGGGGGGGGCGGAGGAAGGGAAAGGTGACTGCTCTGAGACTCTGAGATTCAGAGTATTGGGATATAAATCCAATATCATCATCATCATCATCATCATCATCATCTTCTTCTTCTTCTTCTTCTTCCTCCTCCTCCTCCTCCTCCTCCTCCTCCTCCTCCTTCTTCTTCTTCTTCTTCTTCTTCTGTCAGGAACTGAGTTTTTTGGCTTTTGACTATCTCCTTAATGCAAACAAAAGGGAAAGTCCTAGCTCTTCATCAACAATCTTTTTTTTTAAATAAACGAAACCTACCAAGCAGATGTGCCAATAAACCTGATGTCCCTAGTGTTTGCCTATGTAAGGAAAACTGCCTCTTCCAAATGCAAGTGTTTACAGTTTGATGTGAATAACCCGTGTCAGTCTGAAGGACTGGATGTCCCAGCTGTACCCCGAAATGGATTCTATCAGCAGAAACATTTGATAAATGCCACATTATGTTTCTAACTATTTCTTATCTGGAAGATTATTTTTGTGCTCAGTGGCCATTGTCCTCCCTGAAACATAACTCAGAATAGAATGTAAATAAAGCCGTATCACTGGGTTTGCCAGCCGAGCAAGGCCAAACATTCCTTTGAGCCTTTTGATACTGTAAACAAAACAGTTTTCAAGAGAGGAGCAAATTAATCGTGCTCAAATTAAGCATATTTTCACTAGCCAGGCTGCTATATCATGGATTGCTTGCAGTAAATAGACAGACTGGGGTATTTGCATCCACAGATTTAAATTGAAGATGGTTCAGTACTCACTCTGTCTTCCTGAGGTATCTGAGGGGTTGTATACCTGTGTTGGGAGAAGGCCAACATAGTGTAGTGGTTAAGAGCAGCAGACTCCAACCTGAAGAAGCAGGTCTGATTCCTTGCTCCTCCACATGAAGCCTGCTGAGTGACCCACCTAGGGTTGCCAAGTCCAATTCAAGAAATATCTGGGGACTTTGGGGGTGGGGCCAGGAGACTTTGGGGGTGGAGCCAGGAGACATTGGGGGCGGAGCCAGGAGCACGGGTGTGACAAGCAGAATTGAACTCCAAGGGAGTTCTGGCCATCACATTTAAAGGGACAGCACACCTTTTAAAATGCCTTCCTTCCATAGAAAATAATGAAGGATAGGGGCACCTTCTTTTGGGGCTCGTAGAATTGGACCCCCTGGTCCAATACTTTAGAAACTTGGGGGGTATTTTGGGAAGAGGCACTAGATGCTATACTGAAAATTTGGCACCTCTACCTCAAAAAACAGCCCCCCCAGAGCCCCCGATACCCGCGGATCAATTCCCCATAATTCCTTATGGGTATTGTTCATGGAGGTGCATAATGGCTGTGGGGGTGGGGCTTCCCCTGCTGGCCAGCTGGCTGGGGGAGGGGGGAAGCCTGTAAAACCGGGGGATCCCCCGCTGGGACCTGGGGATTGGGAAGCCTAGACCCACCTCTGAACTCTCTCAGCCCCACCTACGTCACAAATTGCCTGCTGTGGAGAGAGGAAGGGTAGGCAATTGTAAACCACTTTGAGACTCCTTAGAGAGAAGCAGGGTATAAAAGCCAGCTCTTCTTCTTCTTCTCAGGAACTCTTCTGCATATTAGGTACACACCCCTGATGCAGCCAATCCTCCTGGAGCTTACAGTAGGCCCTGTACTAAGAGCCCCGTAAACTTTTGGAGGATTGGCTGCATCAGGAGGCGTGGCCTATTATGCAAAGTTCCTGCTAGAAAAAGCTCTCCTCCTCCTTTTCTTCGTACCTCAGCAAACTAGAATTCCCAGAATAGGTGGAAGAAGTCATGACAATTTATACATTAGTAGATTAGCTATTGCAAGAGAAGGCAGCATGGTATAAGACTGATCTTGTCAGATCATAGACACAAAGCAGGGTCGGCAAGGAAAACTCTGCAGAGGAGGCTGTGGCCGACCACTTCTGCTTTTCACTTGGCTTGAAAGCCCTCACTGGGGTTCCTACAAGTTGTCTGTGACTTGGCACTTTACACACAGGGAGATCAAATAAAGCCTGACTTCTACCTAGAAGCTAAAATGACTTAACTGTGGCTATTGTAATTTGGTCACATTATAAAAAGACAAGACTATTTTGGGGAAAAAAATAAAGCTGGGAATAGTCGATGGCGGCAGGAAAAGAGGAAGACTCAAACAGGAGATTAGGGCTGCTGTTTTCCCTCCCAAATTGCTAGAGCATCCACGAAAACCATAGAGTTTTCCCGGACGCTCCTAGAGCGGCTGGTGCGCAATGTTGCCGGTGTGATGACATCACTTGTGAGTCCCCCAACGGAGGCTGCAGGGGGCTTGGCAACCCCACAGGAAATTAACCTAAGCAAGGAAGCCATGGCCTTGTCCCTAGGATTGCCGGACCCATGGTTGGGGTGGGGTTTCCCCTGATTTTGGAGGCTCCCATTTGCTACTGGCCAGCTGGCTAGTAGAGGAAGACCCACCCACCAGCCACCCCCTCCTATGTTGATACTGTCAGCACAATGACATCACACAGAGTGATGCTATCACACTGGGCACCTCATGCAGCGATGCTCTGGCACTTTGGACCAAAATCCTTGAATGTCACTGTGCAATGTGCCCAGTGTAATGATGGTTGGAACATTTTCCCTATGAAGAAAGGTTAAAATGCTTGGGGCTCTTGAGTTTAGAGAAACATCAACTGAGGTGTGACATGATAGAGGTTGGGGTAGAGAAGGTAGAGAGAGAAGTCCTTTTCTCACTTTCTCACAATACAAGAACTCGTGGGCACTCAATGAAATTGCTGAGCAGTTGGGTTAGAACAGATAAAAGGAAGTCCTTCTTCACCCAAAGGGTGATTAATGCATGGAATTCACTGCCGCAGGAGGTGGTGGCGGCTACAAGCATAGCCAGCTTCATGAGGGGATTGGATAGGCATATGGAGCAGAGGTCCGTCAGTGGCTATCAGCCGCAGTGTACTGTTGGAACTCTCTGTCTGGGGCAGTGATACTGTGTATTCTCAGTGCTTGGGAGGGGCAACAGTGTGAGCACTTCTAGTGCCCTGTCCCCAGTGATGGACCTCCTGATGGCACCTGGGTTTTTTGGCCACTGTGTGACACAGAGTGTTGGACTGGATGAGCCATTGGCCTGATCCAACATGGCTTTTCTTATGATGTCACTTCCACATAACATCATTGCTGCAATGACATCTCACACAGCAACATTGCCTTACCCTCCACCCTCCCAGGAGGCTCCCTCTCACCCATCCCCGGCCAGGTGAGTAGACCTGGCAACCCTACATGGCCCTGACCTGGAGAGCCTCTGCAAGCCTGATCTTGTCAGATATCAGAAGCTATGCAGGGCTGACCCTGGCAAAGACTTTGTTTAGTTATTTATTTTTCTTATTTATCTCCTTGAAAGGAGACTTCCAAGAGATTCCCATTTTCTAACACCAATGGCCAGACAGTAAAAAAAAGAAAAGAAAAAAGAATTTACTGGAATGATCTGAAAAGCATATTCAATGTGAGCATAAATATGAGTGTAAATCTGGCTCTTCATAATATGTAGAAAAAGTAGGGATGCCACCCCCGCCCCGGGTGGGAACCGGGGATTCCCTGGGATTATAGCTCATCTCCACACAAATATTGGCAAAGGGTGTACTGCACCCCCTTGACAAATAGATTAGATAGAGAGCCGTTTGGTGCAGTGGTTAAGTGTGCGGACTCTTATCTAGGAGAACCGGGTTTGATTCCCCACTCCTCCACTTGCAGCTGCTGGAATGGCCTTGGGTCAGCCGTAGCTCTAATAGAGAGCCAGTTTGGTGTGGTGGCTAAGTGTGTGGACTCTTATCTTGGAGAACCGGGTTTGATTCCCCGCTCCTCCACTTGCACCTGCTGGAATGGCCTTGGGTCAGCCATAGCTCTGCAGCTGCTGTGAGAGCCCTCTCAGCCCCATCCACCTCACAGGGTATCTGTTGTGGGGGAGGAAAGTAAAGGAGATTGTGAGCCACTCTGAGACGCTGAGTTTCGGAGTGAAGGGCGGGATATAAATCTAATTTCTTCTTCTTCTTCTTCCGTCCCTTGGAGCCATTGGCTGCTTTGGAGGGTGGGTTCTGTGGCATTGTACCCCATTGAGGTCGCTGTCCTTCCTAGGCTCCACCCCCAAATCTCCAGGAGTTTCCCAATCTGGATCTGACAATCCCTTCCCCTTCATCCCCTGCCAGTGGCCAGGGGGAACACGGCCACCCAAAGAAAAAGTCGTACAACCATGGTGGTCCATGCAAAATGTTTTTTAAAAGGAAGCAAACCCATGCAGTAGTAGAAGAAGAAGTGCAGATTTATACCCCACCCGTCTCCCTGAATCAGAGACTCAAAGCGGCTTACAATCTTCTATATCTTCTCCCCCCACAATAGACACCCTGTGAGGTGGGTGGGGCTGAGAGGGCTTTCACAGCAGCTGCCCTTGCAAGAGCTATGGCTGACCCAAGGCCATTCTCGCAGGTGCAAATGGAGGAGTGGGGAATCAAACCCGGTTCTCCCAGATAAGACTCTGTACACAAACACTACATCAAACTGGTTACCATGGAATTGGTCCACATAAGTTAACACAAAATGCTCTGCAAGCTTTCTGACTCGCAAAAACTCTTCATCAGGGTGGATGTTACAATTTTGTTCTTTAGAGACAGGAGGATGGAACTCACGCGTCCATGCAAAAATTATTAACCTCTAACCTTCATTGGAAGGCCCAGATAAAAACACAGATACTGTACTGGATATCGGGTTGCCTCTACATTACTTATTGTTCTTGGAAATTAATTCCTCCCACTGAAAAGCATTGAACGGGACTGGTGAGCAAATGCATGATGCATAAAACTTGACCTGCCAAAAGCAATGAAAACAGAAGAAAATGTCCTGCCTGAAGTGTGGGAATTGTCTAGAGAACGAAGCAAACGGCATTTGTTATCAATAATTTGTAATGTCACGCCAAAAATTGTCTCAGATAACTCCGGGTCTCAGTGACCTTGGCATCCTCGTGAAATTATAGCCATATGAGAATGAGCTCTCATTGGGACCTTTTTGTCATTGAATGGATGGCTGGTTATCCGCATTATTGCCATTCCCCCTCCTCCCGCCGCCTGCAAAGGCCGCTCTGTTAGTACTTACATTTTTTTTAATGGATAACATTTGTTAGGATTTTGAAATCAGCCTGTTCAACAATGAAATGCTTTAATTTTTTTTTTTTTTTAAGAAATGGAACCATCTATATTGCTCAGCAACTTGCCAATGGTTCCCAGCGTCCAAGCATATGGGGATGGCAAGTTTCCCAATTAATAAGGTACGTTGTGGAATTGATGGCGATGGTAACTGCCATGTAAGCTTGATTTCTAACTTTATCAGAATGGGGAAAGGCCACAGCTCAGTGGTAGAGAGGCTGCTTGGCATACAGAAGGTCCCTGACAGGGCTTTTTTGTAACAGGAACTCCTTTGCATATTAGGCCACACACCCTTGATGTAGCCAATCCTCCAAGAGCTTACAGCAGGGGGGTCAAACTCATTTGTTATGAGGGCCAGATTTGACATAAAGGAGACCTTGTCGGGCTGGGCCATGTCAGGCCGGGCCATGTGTGTACCTATTTAAGGTTTGGTAGCAGAGATATAAATTTTATAAAAAAAACACAAACACATATTTTTTTTTTTTACAAAAAAAACAGATTTAAGATTATATCATGAAGCAGTTTGTCTAGTGTGGATAAAAGACTAGGTGACGCTGTTGAACAAAAAACTTTTAACGTTGGAAGGTCATGGAAATAAATTCGGCTGGCATGCTTATATGTACTATGGAAAGAAAAAGTCGGATGGTGTTTGTTTCTCACCATTATATAAAAAATAATCTACTAAATGTTTGGATGAAGTATAAGAATTATGGCGATGTTAGAGAAAACCACTATGGATAGTGCCAGCAGAAGTAATAAATACAAAGCAGTAAAATAGAATTGAAAACTGCTGAAGAGTTGAATAATAAGTATGATTGGTTTCAAATGCAAGAAATAAAAAGTTTGGTGGAAAGTGATGTTAAGACTGAAGGAATAAGACGAGAACAAACAGAAATGGAAAAAGTTCTGCTTGGAGATAATGAAAAATTAATTTCGGAAATCTATAAGTTACTTTTAAAATGGTCTACGGAAGATGAAGTAGTGAAATCTCAAATGATTAAGTGGGCAATTAATGTAAATAAAGAAATACAGATGGACACATGGGAATATTTGGGAAGAACTCTATGAAACTCTCAACGTGTCAGAGTATTAAAGAAAACTGTTTTAAGATGATATACAGATGGTATATGATTCCTAAAAAGTTGGTAAAGATTAACAATAAGATGCCAGGTAGATGTTGGAAATGTAAAAAACATGAAGGTTCTTTCTACCATATGTGGTGGACTTCTGTGAAAGAGCGAAAAAGTACTGGCAGATGATTCAACAAGAGATTTCTAGGATCTTGGGATACGAATTTAAGAATGTTGCAGAGACTTTTCTGTTGGGATTACAAATGGAAAAATTTCCAAAAGAAGATAGAACTTTAATTTGGTACTTGCTCTCAGCTGCTAGGACATTGTATGTGCAGTTGTGGAAGCAAGAAAAAATACCAGAGAAATGGGATTGGATTGTAAAAGTTATGACATGGAGTGAAATGGACAAGTTAACAAGGACCTTAAGAGACTATGATTTAGAAATATTTAAGATGGAGTGGAAAAAGTTCAGAAGATATGTAGAAAAAGAGTGGAAAATAAAAGGACATTGGATAATTTTTGATAATGACTAAGTACAAGAGGGAGGAGGATATTAATTTTGGTTCTTATTAATTAAGGGTACCTTTAATATTAAGATTTTAAGTATATAACACCGGCGGGGGTCAAGTAACGGGGGGAGGGGTGGGTAGAAAATAATATATGGGATAGATTTTTTAAAAAGTACCGTAATTATTAATGAAGTAAGCAATTGAAATTTATTACATGTTACTAATTGTTTGAAACACACACAAAAAACCCACAAACATACATTTTTTTAAAAAAACAACAACCTTAAAACGTTAGCACTCATTGGTCTTAAAGGTGCTGTCTTTGTATTTCTCCCATGGGATCCAGGAACTGGGCAAAGGAAGCTCTGGCTCTTTCCTTCCTTCCCCAGGGGACTGGGAGGTGGAGGAGCCTCAGACAATAGAAGGAAGAAAGGCTTGGCTCAGTTGCTCTGTTGTGCAGTTGAGACAGTACGGCAAAGCAAGCTATTCCTCCCCAAGGGAGGAGCCTCAGCCAATGGAGAAAACAGAGGTTTTGCTCTGTAGCTCCTGTGCAATAGAGCAAGCTTTGCAAAGCAAGCTGTGATGCAGAAGGAAGCGAGATAAAGGGAGAAGGAAGCAGATGACAGCCAGTTGCTCAGGGGCCTGATAGGAGCCTTCCGGGGGCCTGATTCGGCTCCCAAACTGCATGTTTGACACCCCTGGCTTACAGGGCTCTTTGTACAAGGCCTACTGAAAGCTCTTGGACGATTGGCTACATCAGGGATGTGTGGCCTAATATGCAAAGGAGCTCCTGCTCCAACCCTGGGATGGAGCATCTGTGTGAATGTTCTGTTGGCAGCCAATCCAGGGAGGAAGACTGAGTTGAGCTCGGGCTCCCAAGTGATGGAGCTTAGCTCCGCATCCCTCCCTCCCACACTTGTCAGCTCTTTGGGGTTTTTATGCTGCACCTGAGCTGCACTGCCCCTTGATGGTTCAGCGTCGTTATCCTCAGCAAAGGTTGCAGAAATGGGGCGTGTGGATGCTCCTCTCCAAGGCTCGTTTTGTAGCAGGAGCTCCTTTGCATCATAGGCCACACATCCCTCGTCTTATAGGGCCTACTGAAAGCTCTTGGAGGATTGGCTACATCAGAGGGGCGTGGCCTAATATACAAAGGAGTTCCTGCTACAAAAGAGCCCTAGTCCCAGATGTAATCCTCAATGGAAATTGGTGGCGGTTGAAAGTGCTGACTTGTAGCTGATTTATGGTGACCCCCGGGCTTTTTTTTTTTTTAAGAAGGAATGCACAGGAACGCAGTTCCAGCTGGCTTGGTTTCAGGGGGTGTGGCCTAATATGCAAATGAGATCCCAGTACCCTCAGGGTGTGTGGCCTAATATGCAAATGAAGTCCTGCTGGTTTTTTCCTGCCAAAAAAGCCCTGGTGACCCCCATAGACCTTTCAAGGCAAGAGACTTTCAGGGGTGGCTTGCCATTGCCTGCTTCTGCATAGCAACCTTGGACTTCCTTACCTGTCTCCCATCTAAGCACTAAACAGGGCTGACCCTCCTTAGCTTCCAAGATCTGACAAGTTCCAGCTCTTCTGGGCCATCCGGGTTAGGGCAGCTGAACAGAGGTGGTTTGTCACTGCTTGCCTCTTGCCGGTCTCCCATCCAGGTACTAAACAGGGCTGACCAGGGGTGGAATTCTAGCAGGAGCTCATTTGCATATTAGGCCACACACCCCTGATGTAGCCAATCCTCCAAGGGCTTACAAAAAAGAGCCTTGTAAGCTCTTGGAGGATTGGCTACATCGGGGGGGGGGAGGGCACTGATATGCAAAGGCGCTCCTGCTAGAATTCCACCCCTGGGCCTGACCCTCCTTAGCTTCTGAGATCTGACAAGATCCAGCTATCCTGGGCTTGCCTCTGCATAGCAACCCTGGACTTTCATTGCCTGCCTCTGCATAGCAACCCTGGACTTTCTTTCCTGTTTCCCACCCAACTACCAATCAAAATTAAGCCTCCTTAGGTTCCAAGATCTGACAAGATCCAGCTACCCTGGGCCATCCAGTTCAGGGCAGTTGAACAGAGGTGGTTTGTCACTGCCTGCCTCTGCATAGCAACCTTGGACTTCCTTGCTGGTCTCCAACCCAACTACTAATCAGGGCTGACCCTCCTTAGCTTACAAGATCCACCTACCCTGGGCCACCTAGTTCAGGGCAGCTGAACAGAGGTGGTTTGCCATTGCCTGCCTCTGCATAGCATAGAATCATAGAGTTAGAAGGGACCTCCAGGGTCATTTAGTCCAACACCCTTCACAATGCAGGAAACCCACAAATACCTACCCCAAATTCACAGGATCTTCATCGCTGTCAGAAGGCCATCTAGCCTCTGTTTAAAAGCCTTCAAGGAAGGAGAGCTCACCACCTCCCGAGGAAGCCTGTTCCACTGAGGAATCACTCTAACAGTCAGGAAGTTCTTCCTAATGTTGAGCCGGAAACTCTTTTGATTTAATTTCAACCCATTGGTTCTGGTCCTACCTTCCGGGGCCACAGAAAACAATTCCACACCATCCTCTATATGACAGCCCTTCAAGTACTTGAAGATGGTGATCATATCACCTCTCAGCCGCCTCCTCTCCAGGTTAAACATTCCAGCTCCTTCAACCTTTCCTCATAGGACTTGGTCTCCAGACCCCTCACCATCTTCGTCTCCCTCCTCTGGACTCATTCTAGCTTGTCTATACCCTTCTTAAAATGTCCTGCCCAAAACTGAACACAATACTCCAGGTGAGGTCTTACCAGAGCAGAGTAAAGCGATACCATCACATTACATGATCTGGACACTATACTTCTCTTGATACAGCCCAAAATTGCACTTGCCTTTTTAGCCACCGCATCACACTGTTGACTCATGTTCAGCGTATGATCCGCTAAGACCCTGAGATCCTTTTCACACAGACTACTGCTAAGACAAGTCTCTCCCATCCTATAACTATGCATGGGATTTTTCCTACCGAATTGCAAAGCTTTACATTTATTCCTGTTAAAATTCATTGTATTGGTTTTAGCAACCCTGGACTTCCTTGCCCATCTCCTACCCAATCACTAATCAGAACTGACCCTCCTTAGTTTCCAAGATCTGACAAGATCCAGCTATCCTGGGCCATCCAAGTCAGGGCAGCTGAACAGAGGTGATTTGCCATTGCCTGCCTCTGCATAGCAACCCTGGACTTCCTTACTTCCTTGGAGGTCTCCCATCCAAGTATTAACCAGGGCCAACCTCAGTTTCTGAGATCTGATGAGAATGGACTAGGCTGGGCCATCCAGGTCAGGGCCAGTGGAAACTGCTCAGACAAAATCAATCCCCCTTTTTTTTAAAAAAAAAGAAAAATTCCCTAAATATACATGGACCGAACAGCCTGATTTGCATTCCCATCTATCATTCATGTTTCTTGAAGACTCGTTCTTGCTGCGGTAATGATTTTACACTGGGAGCAAGTCTTGGCAGGTAAGATGCAGGCAACCACAAACCTTTGATGCCTATATTTTGGGGCAAGTTGCCACTGAAATTTCCCCTACAGCAAAATTCAAAGTGGCTCTTTGGGTAAACAAACAACGGAGCCATTTTGGGAAGGCAAGCCACAGTTTCTTGGACGAGAGTGAGGAAGCAGATATTCTTGGTTGCCACTAGTTTTCGCCAAAAGTGAAATCTGGATTTTAATAGGCAGTGATACTGTTGCGTTTAGAGTGCTGGGCAAAGACCAGGAAGACTTGGGTTCCAACCCCACTTTGCCAAGCAACTCAATGGTGACTTTCATTCAGTTTCTCTCTCTCTCTCTCTCTCTCTCTCTCTCTCTCTCTCTCTCTCTCTCTCTCTCTTTCTCATGAGGATGTCAGCCTCCAGGTAGGACCCCACCTGGGCACAGCTTTTGTTGTAACAGAAACTCCTTTGCATATTAGGCCACACACCCCTGATGTAGCCAATCCTCCAAGAGCTTACAGGGCTCTTCTTACAAGGCCTACTGTAAGCTCTTGGAGGATTGGCTACATCAGGGGGTGTGGCCTAATATGCAAAGGAGTTCCTGCTACACAAAAAGATCAGCACCTGGAGATCCTCCAGAATTACAACTGATTTCTTAATTGCACAGAACAGTTCTGGAGAAAATGGATGCTTTGGGGGAGGGGGACTCTATGGCTTTGTACCTCTCCAGGATCCACGATTTTTATTTTTTCATAAATAGCTTACCCATCGACCCTGCTGCTCATAGGGTTGCCAATCTCTTGGAATTACAATTGATCTCCAGGCAACAGAGATCAGTTCACCTGGAGAAAGTGGGCCCTTTGGAAGGTGGGCTCTATGGCATTATAGCCTATTGAAGTCCCTCCCTTCACCTGACCCCTCGTCCCCAGACTCCGCCCCTCAAATCTCCAGGTATTTCCCAGTTTGGAGCTGGCAATCCCAGTAAGCCACCAAATTGACCCTGGTCTACCTCTGTCCTTCTAGCACAAACAGGAAAATTGTTCCTCTCTCCTTCCTCCCTATATGTAGACCCTGCTAGGAAACCTGGTCCAATTCCAGTCTGGTGTAGTGGTTAAGTGTGCGGACTCTTATCTGGGAGAACTGGGTTTGATTCCCCACTCCTCCACTTGCAGCTGCTGGCCTTGGGTTAACCAAAGCTATCACAGGAGTTGTCCTTGAAAGGGCAGCTGCTGTGAGAGCCCTCTCAGCCCCACCCACATCACAGGGTGTCTGTTGCGGGGGGAGAAGACATAGGAGATTGTGAGCCGCTCTGAGACTCTGATTCAGAGTATAGGGCGGGATATAATCCAATATCATCATCATCATCATCATCATCTTCTTCTTCTTCTTCTTCTTCTTCTTCTTCTTCTTCTTCTTCTTCTTCTTCTTCTTCTTCGATGGGAGAATTAGATCATTCACCCCATGCTCATCTTAGCTGGAGCAGCCATCCAGGAGTCTCCCTCATGTCAGGCCTTCACCTCCACCACTGGTGGAGATCCTGCAGATGTCTCCATAGGTATCACATAAGTCTCAGATCCCTGGATCTACATTCCAACTGGGTTGCCAGCCTCCAGGTGGGACCTGAAGATCTCCTGGAATTACAAGCAGGGCTTTTTTGTAGAAAAAGCCCAGCAGGAACTCATTTGCATATTAGGCCACACCCCCTGATGCCAAGTTCCTGGTCAAAGAAAGCCCTGCTTACAACCAATCTCCAGAGTATGGTGATCAGCCCTCCTGCAGAAAATGGCGGCTTTAGAGGGTGGAACCTAGGGCACTGGACCTGCTGAGCTCTCTCTGATCCCAAACCCCCCTTATCAGGCCTGCTCAGATCGCCAGGAATTTCTCATCTTGGATCTGGCAATCCTAAATTCCCACCAGAAGGTGAAATGTTGAGTGGGGGGAAGAGACCTTTAAGGTCATTTTAACTAACCCTGGGTGGGTAAGGCTCTGGGGTAAGCTTGCCAGTACTGCCTTGGCAAATGTCAGGAGATTTTGAGAAAAGTGCCAGGCGAGGGTGAAGTTGGCGAAAGATATGACATCACTTCTGGGTAATGTTCCAGGAATTTTCCCTAATCTCTGTGGTAAAAGCCACAGAGATAGGGTGGAATTCCTACATTGTAGGTACTCCAGATTTACTTACAGTACCTAGTTATCTTGTTATTCTTTCTGTTCTTTCTTGTTACCATTTGGTTTCTCATATTCCTTTTCATATTCAGAAGGTCTTAGAATTGGAAGGCACCTTTTAGGCCATCTAGTTTGACCTCCTGTTCCGTGCGGAACATCCAAAGCTGGACTGCAAATGCATGCTTTCTAATTGATATTTTCACTTATCATAATACAATAATGCTTTGTCAGTTCTCTCAACACAAAGCACTGGAAAGTACACCCGGGCAGGTGAAATGGGAATGTTAATTGTTTGATGTAGGGCTTTCATTTTGCAGAAAGTCTTTTTTAAAAAAAAAAATGATAAGTTTATTTTAAAAATTCCAAGTTATACAGAACTTTGTTGGATGACATAGTATCAAGTAGATTGATTCCATATATAACAAAATTTTACTATGCATAAAGTACTATGGTTTATATAAAATTGTAGAACATCTTTAGCATTTAAGATAACATCCAGTTCGCCAATCAATCAATCAATCAATCAATCAATAGATAAATAACTACGTATCTTATTAAGGATAAACCAACTGATAATTGGGCTAGAATGTTTGACTCTTAAGCTAAGAATAATGCCTTGCTCCATCCCAAGCCAAATGAAAGGGAATATTTAAATAAAAAGAGAAAGAAGGGATAGCATAAATTAGAAAGGATTATAGTGAGAGAAACTGAAGATAAGTTGTGTTAATAGGTAAGACGTTTTTAGGTTCAGTATATTCCAGAAAGGGAAGCCATTTTTCTTCAAAAGATTTGACCTTGGGGTAAAGGTCAGACAAGGAAGGTTGTGCCGCGATTTTCTCCATTATGAAAATGTCCCAGATTTTTGTAAACCAGAATTCAAGTGATGGGAAAGTGTTGGATTTCCATAGAGATGCTATAGCCATTTTAGAAGAAGACTTTCAATCAAATTGCGAGAAAGCTTTGGCATCTTCAGGGTTTGCCAGTATTGCAAAAAAACCAAACAAACTTCAGGAAAGTGTGGGATGTTGTAACCAGTAATGTGCTTAATGTGTTCAAGAATCTGTCTCCAGAAAGCTTCTATTAGTGGGCATTGCCACTAGCAATGAAGAAGAAGAAAAATTGCAGATTTATACCCCACCCTTCTTTCTGAACCAGAGACTCAGAGCGGCTCACAATCTCCTTTATCTTCCTCCCCCACAACAGACGCCCTACGAGGTGGGTGGGCTCTCACACCAGCTGCCCTTTCCAGGACAACTCCTGCGAGAGCTCTGGCTGACCCAAGGCCATTCCAGCAGCTGCAAGTGGAGGAGTGGGGGAATCATACCCGGTTCTCCCAGATAAGAGTCCGCGCATTTAACCACTACCCCAAACTGGCTCTCAAAATGTGCAAATGTATTGGCATTTCCACAGCCTTTCCAATCTAAGTTGAACTACAACGAGGAAATTGAAACAAGTCTTTTGAGGAACTGAACACAGCCCGCTTTCTCTCCACCGCGGCCTCCGTGATGATTAAGCAAGAAGAAAAAAGTACAGCTGCTTCCAGTTCAATGCACACTTTAATATCATTTTAAGTATATACTGAAGTGTTTGGACTAGTCCAGGATGTCATTACATTAACCCAGGACTGGAATGCCCCAGTTCAGAGCCATGAAAGGCATGAACCAACAAGCACTACGTATCTCCAAGCCATCCTCTCTGCAGTGCAACAGGCAGTTTCGTCGAAGTTGTTCTGAGTTTTCGTGTTCCCTGAAGGCATGCGTGAAATGTTATTTCATTATCTTCAGTGTGCAATCAGTGGGTAAAATACTGTTTTTTTCACCGGGCAAGTTTAACTTGATACAGCAATGATAGGATCAGAAGTGCCATGGGAAAAAAGATAACGTTTCTACCTCGGTCCTCCACCCCCACCCCCCCAATCATGCCCGTGCCTTGTCTTGTTTGCAAACCTACAATTTTTTTTGCCCATTGGGTAAAATGCAGGTGATGGTGCACATTCCAAAATCCTCCTTTACTATGAAAGCAAAATGTATCAGGGAGGGCTATAAGGTAAGACCTGAGGTCTTTCTCTCTCTCTCATTTTTCAATTGTGCCCATCGAACCTAGACTAAGTTATATCCCATGGTGACTGGATCGCAGAGCAGGGGTGGGAAACCATTTTTCTAACAAGGGCCATTTGGATATTTATAACATCATTCACGGGGCATACAAAATCATCAACTTAAAAAAGCCAGTGCACTGCCAAGGGGGAGGGTTTTGGGGCCAGGCCAGCAAAATTAATGCAAATAATTGTTTTTCTATTTGAAGTCATGTGGGAAGAGCCTAATTTCTCTCTCACACACACACACACACACACACACTCCGGCCAGCCACCCGAGGCAAATGTCTAAGCCCAGGGCTTTTTTTAAAAAGCCCATGAGGAACATATTTGCATATTAGAACACATCCCCTAATATTAGCATATTAGGTCACACATTCATTAGCATATTAGGCCACACCATCTGGAATAATCAAGTGCAAATTGAACTGGTGGTAGCTGGCTCCCACCTCCACCCCTGCCACCCCTTCCTCCCTCCTTTCCTCCCTCCCTTCATGTGGAAACTACATCTGCTCCCAGCAGAACTTAAAGGCACCCACATACACCAGGAGCAGTCCTTCACAATGCTCACCACACAGGCTCCACAGAGAGAAAGAAAGAGAGAGGGAGGAAGGGAGAGAGGGAGGGAGAGAGGGGGGGAGAAAGGGAAAGAAAGAAATGGGGGGAAGATGAAGTGGTAGGATATGAAAATGAAATGGTGGGAAGAAAGGATAATAAAGGAAAATAAAGAAATAGGGGGAAGAAAGGGAAATAAATGGAAATAAAGAAATGGGGGAAGAAAGGGAAAGAAAGGGGCGAAGAAATGGAAAGAAAGGGAAATAAAGAAAGTGGGGAAGAAATGGAAAGAAAGGGGAATAAAGAAATGCGGTGAAGAAAAAGTAATAAAGGAAAATAAAGAAATGGGGGGAAGAAACGGAAAGAAAAGGAAATAAAGAAAGGGGGGAAGAAATGGGAATTAAGGGAAACAAGGAAATGGGAGAAGAAATAAAAAGAAAAGGAAATAAAGAAATGAGAGGGAAAGTTACCTGAACTGTGACAGTGACTTTTCCAGGCCCTGCAGTGATCCTGACCAGCCAGTAAGGCCCCAGGGAAGCTGCTGCGAAGCGCGGCTGGGCCCTGAAATCCCTGCTGACCAGCTGGGCCCTGGAAAGGCTGCTGCACAACGCTGCTGAGCCCCATGATCCTCACTGGCCAGCTGCGCCCCAGGGAGGCCGCCACGTGCCTCGGCTCAGCCCAGCAATCCCCGAGGGCCAGACCAAGTGATCTTGACCAAGTGATGTAGCCAATGCTCTAAGAGCTTACATGGCCTACTGTAAGCTCTTGGAGGATTGGCTACATCAGGGGTGTGTGGCCTAATATGCAAAGGAGCTCCTGCTATGAAATGACCCCTGATACACATGTAATTCACATGCATATTGGCCTAGTTGGTGAAGCGCTTGAAAAACTCTTTCCCTATAACAAAGGGCAAAGCCAAGCTAAAAATAGAGAATGTGTGTTTACTCAGTGTCTGACAGACAAGATTGATAGTTCGGGGGAAAGCAGGACATCTCTTCCAAATGGCTCAGAGGGCTTGAGGATGATCAGATGCCAGCAAGCGAGTGCCTGCTGAGCGCTCTTGGAAACACCGGCACACAAATTCCGCGGATGCAAATTTCAGTGATTCAAGATGGGCTTGGCAAATGGCATGCCGGCCCCGTCGCTGCGTGGTTCATCAACAAGTCAGTCATCTGGCCAAAAATTTAGTGTTTGTTTGGTCATAAATATCACAAAAACTCTTCTTTTTTTTTGTTGGAAACTTATGAAATCTAAACCGTGGGTCTATTAAATCAAGTTGCATGATTCATATCTGAGGATCTAGCATGTGATTCTTTGCCCTGTGGGACTGCGCATTTCTTTTTTTTACCCCCTCCGTCATGACAAGGTCATCTGGAATCTGTGCTTAGCTGTCCAAAAATGCTGTGTTTGACTGCCAACATTTAAAGAGCTCTATAGTCTTGTATGTTTAACCTAGTAGACATTTTAGTGACCCAGCACCTACCGGTCATTGGCTACGGATTTCTTCTTTCAACCTCTTTTCTGTTTGAATTCAGGTGAGCTCTACAGAGTTCTATGGACAGCTGGAGCTCTATCAAGGAACTTCTCATAAAAACGGGATGGAAGGTTGCTTTTCTTGAGAAAGAAAATGAAGTTTGACTCAAACTTTGTTCTCTTGCTTCAAATCAACATGGCCCCTACCAAAGCTTTCTGGAGAATGTTCTTATGATGTCCTGAAGTAGCCTTCTGTTATGAAAGACGGCTTAGGAGGAGACATGGCAAAATTGTTCACATAAGCCCATCATCTCATTCCTACTAAGGATGGGCACGAAACACATTTTTGTGGTTCGGTTTGTGGTTCGCATCTGACAAATTTGCACACGCAGAATTTGCACGCCGGTATTTCTAAGAGTGCAAATGAGTTCCTGGGGCTTTTTCTATAAAAAATCCTGTGTAAAACAATAGCGACATCAGGGGGTATGGCCTAATATGCAAACAAATCCCTGATGGGCTTTTTCTACAAAAAAAAAAAAAAGCCCTGCTCAGCAGGCACACGCTTGTTGGCGTTTGCCCGACATCCTAGAGCCCTCTGAGCCATTTGGAAAAGATGTGGTTTGGACGTCACTAGTGCACTTGTTCCCTTTAAATGGCTTTTGCAAGCTCTTTCTCCATTCCACTCTGCTGGCCTCAGGGAGCTGCTGCCAGCAAAAAGGAGGGAGGGCCTCACAAATTGAACCAGTTCGGTAAACGAGGAGCTTTGAGGAGTTTCATGGTTTGTGTGACCTCGCGAACCACGAATCAGGATGAAACCCCCCCCCCCATTTCCCCCGTTCATGCCCATCCCTAGCAGCTATGCAAGCTACAGGTTGGAATTATCCCTGTATCAAAGATGAGGGAGATATGGCTGACTTGACTATAACCGCCTATTAATTCATGGAATCCCGGCCTCTACCTTTACAAAGGGATTGAATCCAAGTACTTGAAAAGAGCAAGAGATAGCACAGCAGACTTAGACACTACGTTGGTTCTTCCCAGGGCTTTTTTTTGGCAGCAGGAGCTCCTTTGCATATTAGGTCACGCCCCCCTGATGCAGCCAATCCTCCTGGAGTTTACAGTAGGCCCTGTACTAAGAGCCCTGTAAGCTCTCGGAAGATTGGCTACATCAGGGATGTGTGGCTTAATATGCAAAGGAGTTCCTGCTACCCAAAAAAGCCGATTGCAGCCAACCCTAGATAAGCTGATCCAAGGTGGGACTTCCTCTGTCTTGAAGCTATCTTTTGGGACTGCTCACAAGAGTAGCTGCAAGGGGTAGATCTGTGGAGAATCACAAGAGAGGGGGGAAATTGGACCTTACCTCGCTGGCCACAGTTTTCCCTCTCTTGTGAGAACTGATCAGGGCAGTCACCTCTGTTTACCAGCCAGCAGACAGATAAGGACTTAGAGGTGAAAACCTACATCTTTGTCAGTTCCAGGGCTTTTTTTGTAGCAGGAGCTCCTTTGCATATTAGGCCACACACCCCTGATATCGCCAGTTCTCCTGGTGCTTACAGTAGGCCCTATAAGAAGAGCCCAGTAAGCTCTTGGAGGATTGGCTACATCAGGGGGGTGTAGCTTAATATGCAAAGGAGCTCCTGCTACAAAAAAAAGCCCTGGTTCTTCCGTTTTGCGTCCTTTGGTGTAATTTCAGTTTGCAAATGCTTACAGTCCATAAGTGAAAGAAAACAATCAAAACAAAGATTAAAATACTGGGTTCTTCATTGGACTTCAGGAACCTTTTGGACTATACTCCTTTACCTTCCTCCCCCACAACAGACACCCTGTGAGGTGGATGGGGCTGAGAGAGCTCTGACAGCAGCTGCCCTTTCAAGGGCATCTCTGCGAGAGCAATTGCTGACCCAAGGACATCCAGCAGCTGCAAGTGGGGAATCAAACCTGGTTCTCCCAGATAAGATTCTGCGCACTTAACCACTACTCCAGGGGTGGCCAAACTTGCTTAACGTAAGAGCCACATAGAATAAACAGCGGATGTTTGAGAGCCTCAAGACTTGAACATCAGATGCTTGAGAGCCACAAGGAATGGCGGGAGGGAGAGAGAAGTAGCTTTAAAGTAAGTAGCTTTAACTTGAAATGCATTCTTCAAGCTGCCAGCTGGCATAACTTGGAGAAGTGATTTTAAGAGACAAATGTCTTCTCCAAGCTGACCGACAGGGCCATGGGGGCTTTCAGAGCCACGCAATATGTGTGAAAGAGCCACATGTGGCTCCAGAGTCACAGTTTGGCCAGCCCTGCACTACACCAAACTGGCTTTCAAACAGGAGAAATGCTGCTCCTTTGTATGAATTACGCAAGCTTGCAGAATCCGAGTTCTTTTGCTGTTAGGGCAGCCAGATCCCTCTCGGAAACCAGAAGGTGTGTGCGTGTGGTGGTGGTGGAGTTACCAACCAGCTGGTTGGGGGGGGGGTAGTTGGGTGATCCCCTGCCCCTGGGAGGGGCTTAGGTGCAAAACTGTGACCTTTGTCCTTTTTTTTTTTTAGTCCAGAGTATCCAGACGTCCATCTCTAGATCCCGCCTGTACAGCTGGATCTTCCTCAACCGCAGCTTCAGATCTCAACAAACTGTCCATTCGACCAGACAAAGCGCTTTCCATGCCATCCGATGGAGTTTCTCTTACGTAAGAGCTTCTGCAGTCCTAAAGGGTAGTTGGTAATTTGCTAAGAAAAGTGAATCACCGCACGGTGACTCATCGGTGGGGCTTTTCGAGAATGAATGGGCAGAATTATTCTGAAGCGAACAAAAGGGCTGTGTGCCACCCAACATGGAGCCGGAGGCAACTGGAAGGTTACACAGTTCATAATGTGACACACGATTTTGGCGGCGCACCTGCCACTCGGCTGCAAGCGGCAGAGAACCAGAAAGGCGGAGATGGTAATTTCCAAAATGACACAGCAGTTCTTTCTCCCACAAATTCAAAGCAGCTAACAGTAAACAACAACAACGACGAAAACGCTGCCTGCAGTAAATGGAATATTCAGGGGTCACATTTCCAGGGCGGAAAGATTCAGTGGGGTTACCCATTATCAGGGGTTGTTTTGTAGAAAAATAGGTGGTGGGGCTCATTAGCATAACTCATTAGCATATGCTGCCACACCCACCAGCCAAAAGCAACCCAACGCGAGAAAGGAGAGCCCTGGGTGAACGAGGCCTGCTTGGGCTGGCTAGAGCTCCAGTCAGCCCAAGCAGGCCTCGCTCACCTGGGGCTCTCCTTGGCCACCACCCCCCCCCCCCCGCAGTCAAAAGGCCAGCAAGTCGCCCGCCACCCAAAATCACATAAGAAGTGGAGGAAGGGTGGCGTGGGCTTCTCCAGGGGCTAATGAGAGCTGCTGGGAATGTAGCAAAGCCCACTCTCCTAATCCAGAGATTGTTATGCAGCTGCACTTTCTATTCAACGGACAAGATAGGTGGGGAGGAGGAGGGGGGCCCTCAGAAAGGTTCAGAAAGTGCTCCTGTGAGCTCCTGCTGAATTGAAGGCCTGCCCATTATCTTACCTTGTGCGTTGTTATCTGGGCAACTACATACTCTGGATAGAGAGACTTCAACACTTTCTAGTAACAGAAAGATGTCCCCATTCTGTTCTCCTCATTCCGCCCCCTACCATATTGTCTTTTAAGAATCAGGTCAAAACCTTTCAATCTAACCAGGTTTTATACAGAAGACTTCCATCTTGTTGTTGTTGCTATCTAGGGTTCTCTGGTCCCTCCCAATAACTGGCAGAGGATTTGGGGGTGGGGGAGAGGGAACATACCTGGTACAGCAGGGATGAACATTCAACATGCAGCGATGTGTCGACATTTTGACTATGTGACATCATCATTTCTGGGATGTTGGGGCAATGCTTTTGTCATTGGGCGAAAACTCTATGGTAAATTTGGCTTCTACCATAGCGCTTTTGCCCAAATGCCAGAGTGTTGCCCCAATAACCCGGATGTGATGGTGTCACTTCTGGGTCCTGTGGGCAGTGACATAGGCACATCACTGCACATCAGATCTCCCTTTTTTCACGCAAAGTTCTCTTGCCATATTAGTGAAAAGGCATTGAAGATGGAATAGTTTTGTTCTGAAGGAAGCTGGAATTATAGCAAAGACTAAAACCATTGGAAGTAATGGAACTGGTTCAGTCGAACACACAACTAGACACGCTATGGATAATTGGTATCTTTTAGGGTTGCCGGACCCCACCCCCGGTGGGAGCAGGAGGTCCCCCACTACCAGGTCAAACTTCCCTACCCCCAATCAGTTGCCCCCCCCAAAGGTAGATCCATCCAACATTCACATCACTGCCCATGTGACCCAGAAGCAACATCAACACATCTGGGATGTTGGGGTGACGCTCTGGTATTTGGGAGAAAACCTCTATGGTAAAAACCAGATTTACCATAGTGTTTTGCCCGAATACCAGAGCATTGCCCTGGCATCCTGGACATGATTACCTCACTTCCAGGTCATGTGGGCAGTGATGTAGACATGTTGGATGGGCCTTCGTGCTGCTCTTGGTAAGTCCCCTGTCACACAGCCGGGCCTAGCAGGGCCTTCTTCTGGCTGTCACCACTTTGGTAAGGGTCTGTATGGAGGGCCCAGAGCACCTCACCACCCCTGTATCTTCCTTATTAATAGATACCTCTTAATTGTGATCAAAGAGATGTGAGGACCCAAGAAGTAGAACAACAACAATTTATTTACAGTGCTCAAATAATAAGAGGGTGGCAAAGATTTAGTGCTAAAGGGAATATGAAAATGGTAAAGGTTGGTGCAAATAAACAAAAAGCCCTGAAGCATTTATCTATACTATCCCTACTCTAATAACCAATATTTACCCCCTTGGGTAAGGGAGCTTTCCCCTGCTGCAAGCTCTCTAGGCTACAGCCTGCCTCCAGCTCAGCCTTCCAGGAAAAGAACACACCCTGCCTGGGCTGGTCCCTTTAATGTTCTGCTTCCAGGCACCACCCCTCTCTGGGCCAGTTTCCCTCCATAAACCTTGCCACACAATCAGAGGGACAGAAGGGATCCTGGGAAATGTAGGCTCTTTTATAACTCCTAGGCAGGCTTCCCTGGGGCCTGCAGACCTCACTAGTCCCAGGATCATGACATCCCCCTCCCTCACTGGTTGCCAACGGAGACTTGGCAAAGTATCTTTACATCGGTACTGATAGCAACCAACAGAGGAAATAGTTTTGGACTGGATGTGGAAGACCCTAAGTCTCTATGATACAATTCCCTGTCACGAGCACTGGTTTTTTCTCCGACAGGGAACACATCTATTTCCAGATAGTTTATCTAACAGAACAAATAGCAGTTGTGTGCGTTTTTCAGGAAAGTGGGTTGGTGGAGGGTAGAGATATATTGGAAAAGTGGACTGGGGCGAGTGCCCTCCATAAGCACCAAGAGACAGGAGCTATGATCTGTAGAGTTGCCGAGTCCAGTTCCAGAACTATCTGGGAACTTTGGGGGTAGAACCAGGAGCAAGGGCATAACAAGCATGATTGAACTCCCAAAATGAGTTCTGGAAGTCACATTTGAAGTGACCATGCACCTTTTAAATGCCTTCCTTTTATGGAAAATAATGGAGAATAGGGACACTTTCTTTGGGGGGGGTCATAGAATTGGACCCCCCCCGGTCCAATCTTTTTGAAACTTGGGGAATGTTCTGAGGAGAGGCACCACGTGCTGAAATTTTGGTGCCTCTACCTCAAAAAACAGCCCCTCTGGAGCCCCTCTAGAGTATAATTCTCCATTATACTCTATGGGAGTCCCCCTCGCTTTCTGATGATCCTAAAGTGGGGGGAGGGCCTCCAAACCAGGGGATACCCTGCCCCCATCTGGGGATTGGCAACCCTAACGATCTGTGAGCTGTCTAAGGTACCTAGCTTGACGCTGAACAATCACAACTGGTGATTGTGGTCAGCAAGTATTTTATGTCTATACCGAGCGATCTGCCCACTAGAATGTAGTTTTTATTCGACGGAATCAATATTTGTATACTTCTACTTTGCCGTATTTCCCAGTCATCTTTAGATGTTCCCAACATGCTTAAGAGGAAGGCTTAAAAGTAAAACGATCACTTGATCTTCTAATTATTTTTAAAGTCTTCATTCTTAGTCATTCTTAATCATTCTTAATTGTAATTTCTGAGGACAGGGAGTTTTCAAGTTATATGCTTGAGGTAACCGCTTGAAGTAAAGAAAAAAAAAATCCCGAGGTGCAAGTCATCTGAATTTCCTCTGTGGGCTTTCCTCATTCACTTGAGGGGTTTCCCCATAGCAGGAGGGGGAAGTACTCAAGAATACTTGCATCTTGACTACAGTGACCTACTTTCTTTTTGTTTCAGGAAGGCTGGCCTGAAAAGAAGTGACCTGAAGGGAATTTGGACATTTGGTGGGAAAAAAAATAGAGAATGTAGAAGGGAGTAAAAAAAAAAAAAACTACAATCAGATTTTAGGAACCATTTCAGGAAAATGTGTAATGTCTTGAGTGGCTACTAAACTTCACATAAAGCCAACTTCAAGGTGAAGTTGGAGGATCTACCTTAGATGAACAGTGATATGAATGACGGAGGAATCAAAAGTCCTATATTTGGTGGGGGCGGGGGGTGCTAACTTCCAAATCTCTGTGTGGGAGGGTTTAACACTTGTAGTTGGCAACATTTTCACCCACTGTTATATATGTGATCGGACAGATGTATAAAGTATGGTGGTCTTGCCAGTTTGGTCTAGTGGTTAAGTGTGTGGACTCTTATCTGGGAGAACTGGGTTTGATTCCCCACTCCTCCACTTGCAGCTGCTGGAATGACCTTGGGTCAGCCATAGCTCTGGCAGAGGTTGTCCTTGAAAGGGCAGCTGCTGGGAGAGCCCTCTCCAGCCCCACCCACCTCCCAGGGTATCTGTTGTGGGGGAGGAAGAAAAAGGAGATTGTGAGCCACTCTGAGATTCGGAGTGGAGGGCGGGATATAAACCCAATATCATCATCTTCTTCTTCGTCTTCTTCTCATTGGAGCCTGTAGGACTGAGCTTAGGGACTCGGGAACAATAGGCAGCAGGATTCAAATCCCTGCTGTTCTGCTCCAATCATGGGCCCCAGGCTGGTTTGAATGGTCCAATAGCATGCTAGCACGGGAACCTATTCAAGCACAGAGTCGCCTTCAGAAAGTCTCTCAGCCTAATTGATCTCACAGGTTAGAGGGCACAGGCATGACCCAGAACACTGTGGCATGCAGAAGGGTTTTTCAAGCCCCTGGCTTCTGTGGCAGGCCCCAGATCCCACGGGAAATGAAAGACCCTCTAGAGTATCACCTGATGACGTTCAAGGGGATTTTGTCAGAAGGAAAAATACATCTGTAAGTTCTTCCAAAAAGCACAGGATGGTATAAATGAATCAGGATTCAGAAAGGCTTGGACATTCATAGCAAGGTAGCCAAGTATTCTTTCTGAGAGATACCTCATGAAATCTTTCAGAAGGCCTTTTTTTTTTTAAGAGGGGGCTTCCATGGAAAAGGGGAGAAGAAATGCTCTGGCACACAATCAGAACCCACAATGGCTCCAAATCACGGCTTTGTATACAACCTAACAATTTGAGGCCCAACAAATATATAATTAGGGTTGCCAATCCCCAGGTAGGGGCAGAGAATTCCCTGGTTTGGAGGCCCTTCCCCCACTTCGGGGTCATCAGAAAGCTAGGGGGGAGGGGAATGTCCCCTGGGCACTCCATTATTCCCTATGGAAACCGATTCCCATAGGGTATAATGGAGAATTCATCCACGGGTATCTGGGGCTCTGGGGAGGCTGTTTTTGAGGTAGAGGCACCACATTTTTAGCATAGCATTCAGTGCCTATCACCCAAAATACCCACCAAGTTTCAAAAGGACTGGACCAGGGGGTCCAATTCTATGATCCTCCAAAGAAGGTGCCCCTATCCTTCATTATTTCCAATGGAGGGAAGGCATTGAAAAAGGTGTGCGGTCCCTCTAAATTGAACTCCTTTTGGAGTTCAATTATGCTTGTCACAACCTTGCTCTTGGCTCCACCCCCAATGTCTTCTGGCTCCACCCCCAATGTCTCCTGGCTCCACCCCCAAAGTCTCCAGATATTTCTTGAATTAGACTTGGCAATCCTATATATAAATAAGGACTTTCTTCCATACAGTTCTCTACATTACCTACCTTATGAGTTCCCTTTTGTTTTCAAATGAGATAGGGTGTCCTTATCTGTCAGAACAAGTCAAATTCTGAAGGAGTCTGCAACTGGTTATCGTCTGTATAAGATAGATATATCTAGACACTTATATCTTACAGTTTATACATTTGTCAACTTTATTTAATTTGTCTCCAGTAAGCATGCAATTTTTACCATGTGATAAATTTCTACCTGCATAACCAATTTCTACCTGCATAACTGACAACAGGCTCTACCTGGGACCATTTATCTAGAGATATCAAAGACTGAATTTGGGATGGTTGACATGCAGGGCATAAATCCTTTAATGTAGTTCATGACATCTATGGATAAAGAGTCTCAGGGATGGCCTGGGGAATACCTCTTACATTGTAATTAGTGTTTCCATTTTTTTTAAAAAAAAAATGCCTGAAGCAACATTCGAAGGAAATCAGAGTTTCTCTTGAGAGAGAACCCCTCAAAAATGTCAAACAAAACAAAACAAACATTTCAATAAAAAAAATATTTTGGGAGGGGTGGGGCTTTTTTTGTAGCAGGGACTCCTTTGCATATTAGGCCACACACCCCTGATGTAGCCAATCCTCCAAGAGCTCACGGGGCTCTTCATACAGGGCCTTCTGTAAGCTCCAGGAGGATTGGCTACATCTGGGGTGTAGCTCACAGATTTTTAGCTTCCAGCTCCCACATTTTTGTCTTCGCTCAGGAAGGAGGACCCCAGAGCACAATAATTGATGCAGCAGCTCACAACAGGAGAGCCAGTTTGGTGTAGTGGTTAAGTGTGCGGACTCTTATCTGGGAGAACCGTGGTTGATTCCCCACTCCTCCACTTGCACCTGCTGGCATGGCCTTGGGTCAGCCATAGCTCTGGCAGAAGTTGTCCTTGAAAGGGCAGCTGCTGTGAGAACCCTCTCCAGCCCCACCCACCTCACAGGGTGTCTGTTGTGGGGGGGGGGGAGGGAAAGGAGATTGTGAGCCGCTCTGAGACTCTTTGCAGTGGAGGGCGGGATATAAATCCAATATCTTCTTCTTCTACAACTTTAATGCCAGTAGCTCAGAACTGTAATGCCAGTAGCTCACAAGACTCTGCAGCTTAGAGGGAACATTGGTTATATCAACACTACAGAAAACCGGCAATTGCTTCTTCCCTGTGCTGATGGAAAGCGATTACCTGAATTGTCACACGAGGCACAGGAAATGGAGGCAGATGTTGGTTTCCTACATCTCTGGGAGTTATCAATGCCTGCAGCAGGGATGGCAAATGGAGACAGACTGGGGCTAATCTCTCTACTGGTGGTGGTTTCTCTATCAGCTCCGTCTCCATCATCACTGAAATAAGAGACCAGACTGATACACAGGCTTCCCAATCCCCAGGTCCCAGAGGGGGCTCCCCCGGTTTTACAGGCTTCCCCCCTCCCCCAGCCAGCTGGCCGGCAGGTGAAGCCTCACTCCCACAACCATCATGCACCTCCATGAACGATTCCCTTAGGGAATGATGGGGAATTGATCCGCGGGTATCAGGGGCTCTGGGGGAGGGCTGTTTTTTGAGATAGAGGCACCAATTTTTCAGTATAGCATCTAGTGCCTCTCCCCAAAGTACCTCCCAAGTTTCAAAAAGATTGGACCAGGGGGTCCAATTCTATGAACCCCAAAAGAAGGTGCCCCTATCCTTCATTATTTCCTATGGAAGGAAGGCATTTAAAAAGATGTGCAGTCCCTTTAAATGTGATGGCCAGAACTCCCTTGGAGTTCAATTATGCTTGTCACACCCTTGCTTTTGGCTCTGCCCCAATGTCTCCTGGCTCCACCCCCAAAGTCTCCTGGCTCCACCCCCAAAGTCCCCAGATATTTCTTGAATTGGACTTGGCAACCCTACTGATACAACCACTTCAGCTCTGCTACCTTTTATCCCCTCCTGCCAACACCACACAGCATAGCATTCAAGGCTCAATACTCGTTAACAGAGCACGTTGATCCAAGGATCTGGGAAAGAACATCTCACTGAGGTGGATCCAACTGCGCTTTTTGCTGCTCCAGTTCTGCAGGGCCTGTAAAACAGAGCTCTTTCGCCAGGCTTTCAGTTGAGGCTGTGGACATCACTTGTTACCGGCCTCCCCCTTCATTCCATCCCAGTGTTATAAGATCTACTGGACCTGGACAATAGGTCGCGTCTGTGAGGCAGAAGCTGCCATTTCAGTCTATTGTCATTCTGTAGTTTTAGATGTTATCTATTTAGGTTGGTCTTTTATTGTTTTTATTGTTGCTT